>NC_056734.1:918271133-918478633 GCF_019279795.1 Protopterus annectens
GGAAGGCAGGGATGTGGCACAGGTATTATCACATGCTCCGTGTGTGGTGTGGGAGTGCCAGAGGCCTAGGCTGTGCCATAAAGGTTGACATCATGTGTGGGAGTCAGGAAGGGGTGCTGGTTAGCTGGGCCATGGAGAGGTTCCATGTCTGTCTTTTGGTGACCTGCATATGACAGTGTTGTATGAGTGTGTGCTCGTACATAGTCAAGCCATGTACTAGCCTTACACATGGGTATGTTGGACAGCAGTGGACCATACATGGCAGACTGGACAGTTCACCATCTCTGGCCATGAACACAGGAACTGGCTCTGCCAGGAGTGTCACTGGCACCACCATGCCCCGGGTCAGATGCGATACTGGCTGCTGGTGGTGACTGGTGTCTGCTGGGCCCATGTCCCTCTCAGGACCATCCAGAACCATATGCCCATGACCTGCCATGTCATGGTGTGGACAGCACCCTCCTTTCTGTAGTGATGTAGGTACTGCCACTATGGGAACATGACTGTGCACAGCCATGTGGACTCTCAGCAGATGTTGTTGCTGACCTACGGCCACATGTCCGATGCCCTACTACCACCACATGTTCTAGCAGGAGTCAATGTGCAGTCAAGGACTGACAATGTCTCACCCCGCCGTCTGTCCACTACATCAGTGAAATGATGCCTGGCATCACCAATGTGGTGAAGGGAGTCACAGATGTCAGACAGTGATACACTCATGATTCTGAGCATCCATCTGATGTTGCATTTGGAGCATGCTTGTGCCTCCATGATGGACCAGAACATGCGTTGAGTGACTTGTGATGTGACACCTGTGACAGGTGGTGGATGGGCAGCAGTCCTTCTTCTAGCACCCTTGTCAATCTGCCTGTGGGGGACCTCACCAGCTCTCTAGCTATGGATAGTGTATACAGTCACTGTTGTCATAGTCACCACATTCTCCTGTTCAATGCTGCCAAACTTTGACTGTCCAATATCTGTGTCCGCAGGGGATGTGTGGGAATACTGACTGTGTGTGGTGACACTGGGGGAGGAAGTGGGATGTCAACCCATGGGACAGAATCAGCCCCCAACAACCCCACCTGTGCCTCACTATGGCCATCATCATCATCAGACTCCAATGAGACACTGACATCAGGTTGTGAGGGGGTCACACTCCAACCCCCTATGGTCACCTGTGAGAAGGAGGACAACATAAGTACATTAATACCTGCACTATTATGTCTTGTGATACACACACACAAACACGCACACACACACACACACACACACACACACACACACACACACACACACACACACACACACGCACACACATGCACACACACGCACCCACACACACACAAGTGAGGTGCCACAATTGTATTATACATACCATATCTTATTTCTGATCACATGGACAACACACAGGCAGACTACAACATGCACAGACAAGACAGGCTCCTAATAACATGCACTGTAGCTATGTCCAGTTAATATTGCCATTACTATACACCTGTGAGATAAGGGATATGAAAGTGTACATGATA
Source organism: Protopterus annectens (assembly GCF_019279795.1). Taxonomy (NCBI): domain Eukaryota; kingdom Metazoa; phylum Chordata; order Ceratodontiformes; family Protopteridae; genus Protopterus; species Protopterus annectens. The sequence goes on from NC_056734.1 coordinate 918,272,663, forward strand.
GACCTGCACCTAAAGCACAGTGCACCCGTCTTGACCATATTATTGCAAACTGTATAGCAGACTGCATAGACCTTCCCAAAAATAAGTGAAAATATGTTACAGCTTCTGCAAATATTACCAATTCAATGCACTTCAGTTAACCCCTCCAAAACTGAACATACAAGTATTGTACATTGGCTAAGCATAACAGTTGGGTCTACAGGAAAATAGCAGCCCTTAACATTTTTAGGGTATATGTGATCCATACCAAAACAGTTTAACACTTACCAGCTATAGGATGTTGGACTCTGGCCAAAACTGATGTACCTATAGAAATGTGAGGGAGAGGTATTGTGAGTAAAAACAAATGTGGCATTGTTACAGGATAATATGTGCATATGGCAACATGTACAGTAAGAACTGTGATACTACCCACATTGCTGACAATCTGAGTATGTGTGCACAAGTGTGTGTTACAAACAAATCCCCCTCAAAATGCAGATTGAGCTGACATCCATGTACTGGTATCCAGAGGCTACCACAATGACTAACACAGTATTACAGTGATGAACAGAGGAGGCTTACCTGGACGCTCCTCTGCTGTGAAGGTGTGGCACCCACCTCCACGATGTATGGAATGATGAATTCTTGGGAGTCGGTGGTTGATCTCAGGTTCACCAGGAATTCTTCTGTGGCCTAGAGTGGTTGTTCTGTTGCAGGCCCTCCACTGGTGGCAACATGATCCCTGGTCACAGCAACGTCCCTTTGCTGTGCAGCATTTATCATGTCTGTTGCCTGGTGTGGGACCTGCTCATAGCTTCTTTCATGTAGCCTTACTTGGTTTACTGCTGTGATGAGGTTAGCCTACAGTGCAGCAACAGTCTGAGGCCATCATCATTTTCCACAGCTGAAAATGGCAGGTGCCTCTGTCTATACATCCTTTCTGAAAGACCAGAAGAGGGGAACACTTCCCAGGACCACATACATTGCTCTCCACTATGTACACACCCTGCACATCCAAATTGGCCAGCACTATCCTCCACTAACTCCCACATCATACTTCACCATCTATCAACACAGTATGTATGTGGCTATCAGAAACATAGTTTCAATACTAGTTATGTCCCTGTGTGCTGTGATGGAGTGTGTTGTATGTCCCCACTCCCATCAATGCTGTCTACTGTGGTGTGTTCCCTATGGACAAAATCCCATTACCATGTCATACAGCCACTAACCAACAAGTAGGTGAGTGTTAAGACAAGTATATGGGGACAGTCCAGCAACATCTGTGTGATGTAATGACAGACAGCACTGCAGACATGCTGTAGGGTATCTTCCCTCTAGGTGTCTGACTTCTGTAGTACACAGATGTCTGTGGAATGTGTACATGTGCCTGATATATGTGGACCCTTTGCCAGAAACATGTGGATGTCTGGCAAATGTTTGGACAATACTTAATGGTTGTTCTCTGACTGTAGGGAATCTGGCTGTCATACGCCAGAACCCTCAGAAAACAGTTATGCTACAGTAGCATTTGTTACTGTATTCATTCCCTTACTTAATAAAATCTGTTTTTTATTGTGTTGGTGCCCTCTGGTGTCATCAAATAGTTGACCACTATGTTGGCTTTGTTATTAAAAAGTCAGAAATACAGTAGGTGATTAAGACAATTTTAAGCAGTTTTAAGTGTGTTTGCACACCACACCATGCCACTTAGCAGCACCACTTAAACCTGTGCTAATTAAAAAAAAAAAAAGAAAAGAAAAAAGGGGTGATAGGAAAGTGATGAAATGGGGGTATGCAGGGAGAAATCCATATTGAAAGGCGGGTAGTGATTTGCAGGACAGGTGTAGGAAAGGACCATAGCTCTTCATTTCTTGCACAGCAACAACTTTGCAGGTTGTAGAGAATTTGGCATTTGGAACCTCACACACCAGAGAGAGGGTTGATGTCAACATAACTGTGTTGATTAATTCATGTAATAATTGTGTCCAGTGGACGTTGGTGTGAAATGTATGGGGCAATATTTTTTGTGGGACAGATGCCCTTTTTATTAAGGAGAGAGTGTAATATTGGGGAAGGGATATAGGTACATGTGAAGAGGTAAGTTGGGTAGGAGAGGTTGCATTTGCAAACAGACAAGACCGACAAGACACCATACAAGGTGGTGTGTGACACATGAGGGGAGTAAACACCTTGGATGTGGAGGGTGTTGTAGAATCAGACAGCCATGTGCCCCCAGATGGCAGCAGTGAGACTGAGCTCCCCACCCATGGGCAGTCAACACTGCTCCTTCCCTGCCCCTCCAGGTTGGCCAGTATGCCCTCAATTCGACACAGGTGATCCTCGTAGCTATGATGCACAATCCTGCGCACCATCACCAATAGCTGCTGCTGGGTGAGAACACCCCCCTCCACTCCTGCTCCCATTGGGGGACTGGCCCCATCCCCTAAGACAGTTCTAGCTGTAGATCGTGCAGGGCCAGTGGAGGGGCAGCCCTGGCTTGGGTTCCAGACATGCTGGGACCTGGTAACACGGACGACTAAGATAAGATAAGCAGATCACCAGGAACTGGCCTACCCAGTCAAGCTATGGTGTTGAGGTATTTCAAAGTGAATAGGTTAGCAATGAACAGAACATTTAGTTAGTTATAACAGCATGCCAGAACATTGCAAATAACACAGTAACATAACATTGCATAGCATATGGAACACAACAATAAGTGAGATAACAGTCATATTAACAGAATGCCAATGACATTTACAGCATAAGGCCAACAACATAGGTAATTCAACAAGGTATGTTAGTATGCAACCATTGTAATTCATAGCAATAATATAACACAAGGCCCAACATAATGTTTTGAGAACAACAGATGCTAATAGTAAACTATAACCAATGTATAACAATAATAAATTATGATGCAGATAAGGGGTGGTGGAGAAATACAGTCCATTAATACCAGTATAGGCTATATTGTTTGCAGCAGTACTTTTATATACTCTACAGTTCTGCCTTTACTTTATGTATACAAGTGCCCTATAGCTTCTGTAGCATGTACATATCTCTCAAGCTATCTGCATGGGACAGTATGGGCCAAGTTGGGACACCTGTAGGTACACAACTACAGAGGACTATTACATGTCAGGGCGACATATATAACTACCAAGGTGTACTGTGGACTGATGTAGTTTGACTGTGCTATTGACATAAATCATGTTGATGATAGATCTGTGACAGAAGGATTAGGCAACAGTGATCAGAGTCCATGACAGCATGACACTTGAGAAACATGTATTGTGCACAATACAGAGAGTTTATGACTATCATCCCATCCTTGGCAAGCATGGGGTTAAACTACCAGCAGACATTCACACATACATTCATACAGTCATACTAAGCTTACACATTTTATTTATTGTATTAACTTTTCTTAGTATTGTACTTGTTGCCTTTATTTTCTGATGTCTTAGATTGCTGAGCAATGCTGTTAATACTCTGGTACATCTGCACACACAAATTATTAACCCATTCTAATGGACACTACAGCCATTTATTTACCTGTAATTCCTGTGGGGAGAACATCTGTTAACAATTCATAACTTCTTCAATAATATTTAGTAGTACTTGTCACTGGATTCGAACTCTGGTTTGTGTGTCCCAAAATGTACATCAGACCTAGCATTTATCAAACTGAGCCACTGCTGCATATTCATTGACTGATATGTGCCTAGAGCTCACCTGGTAACAAGATATGACCTGATAATAGTGGTAGAGTGTTATACAAAACTACAGTGACACTTGAACACACATGCATGAGATTCATGCATGAGAGGGATAGGAGGCAAACTGTGCATCAATACATGGAATGCAGGTGTAGACAATATAGTGGGTGGGAATATCTGTGATGTGTACAAACCATATCAGAGTGCTAGGTTAGCTACCTGTCTCATATACAGTTGCAGATGGTATATTTGCAGTCTACAGCAATTACAGTTTCATACCTGCCTGCAGCAGCATACCTAAGAGCAGGAATGCATTTAGCTGAAATGCAATGTTTAACACAAGACAGATACACAATATACCTTGGGCATTCCTATTATTGCTTCAGATCTTAGTGCAGAACAGATATCATAATGCATTATATCTTGTAGTACAGGTCCACCTCTACAGTTAACCTTCAGTCACTTAGTGGTATTCTTTGTGTTTTTAGTTCACAGCAGATGTAATACTCAGTTTCATGTAGAACAGTTCAAATTACACACATATTGAACAACACAGCTTTAATAGGGGTGACGTCATGCAGTGATTAGTATATTTTTTCAATCTTTATTGAAGAACAGTTCATATAATGCAGGTGTTGCAATACAGCTGTAATTCCACAATTAATGCAGTAGAAACTATGTTTCCTTAACATTATTAACATAGTACAAACTTCATTTTCTTAACATTGTTAATGTAGTAGAAACTTTATTTCCTTAACATTATCAGGTTTCATGCTTTCATCTTTATTGAACTGTACCTGCCATTATTCACTTATTTCAATCCAGGTCTATGGCCACATTCATTGCACTACAATCAAAACTGAATATACCTACTGGCAGTTACTAATTTACTCTTTCTTGTTTGTATGACTATAGATTGCAAGATACATCTGTACTCACCACACTCATGGAACAACCTGGCTAGGTGTACTGCATGGGCCTCTAGGATGCGAGCTCTCTCTTCTGCAGCTGTGGGGAGAGAAACACACCATCATGCATACCTGTCTATCACACATTCAGAGTAGGTTTGAGGAAAACAATGATAACAATACTTACAAATTTATGGGGCATTCCCATCTCGAGCATCTTGGACCCAGATGGCCAAGAGATCCTCCTCCCGACACTTCAAGTCATCATAATGATGATCCACCTGGTCACCTGTGTGGGGGATACCAGTTGTACTGATGAGATCATGTGCCAGCCAGTCCCAAGCCTCCGACTTGTACTGCAATCCCTGGAACTGGCCCTGCAGCAGCCAGATGTCATGGTCTTTCACAAGAAGTTTAGCTATGACCCTGGACTCCAGAATGCCACAACACTGTGCCCAGTAGTGTGTACCCTCTCCAACTCCTGCCATAGTTGCTGCCAAGTCCAAACTCCAACAGATTATGGCTGTATTTCCTCCTATTGCACTTAAATAAGCTTGTTTTCCCATTCTTTACTGCCATTGGGCAATTTTTAAAAATGTGGTGCTTTGCTTATTACTGAGCAAACGCGCTGAGCTCAGCTGAGCAATGCTTAAACTGGCAATGCTTAACAGTGTGCAAACAAGCTTAGCTCGGCTGAGCAATTCTTAAACAGACATTGCTTAGCAGTGTTTTGCACTACTTAGCAATGTGTAAACCATCTAAGCACTGCTAAAAGACTCCTGGTTTAAGCAGTGCTTGGCAAGACTTAGCTGTGCTTAGTGGACCTTAGCTGAGCACAGCAAAGCAGGATTTAACAATACATTTCATAATTGTGTATTTGCAAATTAAATGGTTAGTAACATGTCTATGCATACATACAATATTCAATCAAGGGTTTAAACATACTTCTCATAATGTGTATTTGCAACATAAAAGCTTAATAACCTGCCTGTGTATTCATACAAAATTCAATCAAGGTTTAATAGTACTTCTCATAAATGTGTATTTGCAAAATATATTTAGTAACCCGTCTGTGTAATCACGCACAATTTAGTCAAGATTTAAAATAAGTCTCATAATGCATATTTACAAAATAACCTGTGTTCAAATGCTGCACCTACTACACATATGGCTGTTATTCTAACCATTTGTTACATGGCAATGTGACCTGCTGTTATACTTGGACATATATCTCTCTACTACATTTAAGCACCTCTGAGCACCGAGGTGTGCCACTCAAACCTGCTCAGCTATGCTTAAACTTGACCTTTGCATTCATAATTAAATGTATCTGGTTTCTATTTTTAGATGTCTGGCACATGTCCATTGCTAAGTGCAGCACCACAGAAGCACAAAAAAATTTAAAGCAAATGAACTTTTTATTACATATCCATGCATTGATATCTAGCACTTTGACACTGCAGGGGGTATATTACTAATCTCTGCATGCAGTAATGTACTCCCTACACTGATTCAATAACCATGTAACATGGCTCTCCCTCAGTAACATGCCTTCATTAATATGCAAGGCACACTACTGAGGGCATACCACATACACGGCCATGCTACCTTCCATGTAGGCTTTACACTATGCCTGCATGGATTTTATTAAATCCCCAGGGTAGTGTATGTAGGTTTAATATCCAGCAAAATTGTCACATTTTCCTATAATTTGACACTAGATGTAGATAAGAACCAGTGCTACCAGGGAGTAAAGCACACAGTTACATTCCATTAGTTCATATCTCCAAACTTTTGACCAATCAATTGCATTGGGCATATGTTATTGCCTACCAGAAGTAATACTAGAATTAGAAGAGACAAGAGTTAAGGGTCACTGGATCCTTAGCCCATGTAAATCTTGAGTGGATTAAATACTGTGTATCTTGGAAAGTATTTAAAGGAAAATCTATGTTGGAAACTACTATGGCATGCCTGGGGTATAGTGGGAAACAAGATAGGCAAGGTAAGATGATGGAGTGGGGTGTAAGAGGAAAAAATCAGAGAAGCCCATCCAGGGCTAGTGCAGGAGCATAGTCTTGCATTAGATAAGTGAGATTTGAGTACTTTTTTAAAGTGTGAAGAGTTAGCAGTAGATCTTATATTTGTTGGCAGTGAGTTCCAGATTTTGGTTCTACAATGTAAATAAAAGGAATCTCCTGCAGCATTGCTGGCTTTGGTTACATTCAGTAAGGATTTATTAGTAGACTGTAGGACAGAATTACTAGAGCAAGGTATAGTAGGTTTTGAAGGGCAGAGATTTTATCTGGTTGGTTTAGAATTCTATGGCCATGGTAAGCTAGTTATAAGCTAAGAGATGAGGTAGTTCTAACCAGTTGAGTTGTTTTGGCACTAAGCAGTGATGGGATTTAAAGGTAGAGTCTGTGGAAAACTTAGCAATTTTATTATAGCAGGTGTCTAGCTTTATTAAGTCTGATTTCTTTAGGCTGGTGAGAATTGGTGAGGCATAGAGGACAGTAGAGACAAGGCGGGTTTTGCAATGGTGGCTTTTGAGTTATATTACATACTACTTATTTCTGTATAGGATACCATGAATTTTATGTACCTTCTTTATTGCCTGGGTTATATGAATGTCAAATGTCATGCTGTAATTGATAACAACACCCAGAAGCTTAGTTTGGGATACAGGAAAAATGGTGGTATTATTTGAAGATGAGATATTGAATGATGGGGGGATCTGCAGCTCTTGTGGGTTGGAAAAGCATGAGTTTGGTTTTGTTATGGTTCAGAATAAGCTGTGGATGAGTTAGATATGATTCCACTGCAGACAAAGACTGCTGTGTTATTAACTGAAGTTGCTGTAATGATGGAGCAGCACATATCAGTGTGGAGTCATCTGCTTACTGGACAAGGGAGACATGTAGGGTAGCAGTATGGAGATTGTTAGTAAATAATGTGAAAACAAGGGACCAAAGATAGATCCCTCTGGGACTCCTAGTGTGACAGGCAGTAGAGAAGAAAGGTTTTGTTGCCATTTTGCACCTTGCTGGTGCCCAGTTAAGTAGTCCAGGAACCATGTAAGTACAGAATGACTACATTTTAGTTCAGAGAGCACATTTATAAGTTTATTATGAGAGACAATGTCAAAAGTTTTAGATAGATCAAGAAAGATAGTGGAGACTATTTTGCTGTCATTTATGTGCTGATTAATGGTGTTAGTTAAACTCATTAGTGCAGAGATAGTACTGTGGTAGAGAAGAAAATCATGTTGGGTTTTTCATAAAAGATTGTTAGTTAGGAGATAGTCCATAATTAGTGAGTGAATGCATCTTTCAAGAATTTTGGACAGAGGTGACAAAATAGCTATTGGCCTATAGTTGAACAGTTCTGTTGAGTAGCCCCCTTTATGTAGTGTGATGATGTGTGAGATTTCCAGATTACTGCTCGGAGATGGATCGATTTATAAGAATAGATACTGGGTAGAAGATGGCTTTGCCAACAATTTTAAGGTAATCATCTGGTTGGTTATCAGCTGCTGGGTTTGTTGACTTAGGTTTTTTAAGCAGATTTTTTATCATCTTTTTTGGGACAGGTTGGAAGGAAAAGTTATTGCTGCTTTTACTTGATGTAGGAAGAACTGGTGGAGGGGTGGAGCAGTTATTGTTTGTGAGAACTAATATGGTTTTAGTAAAATATTTATTGAATTGTGTAGCTATGTTATCTGTGTTGTTTGTTGGTGAAGGGGAGGGCATGCTGGGGTTTCCAGGTTGTAGGATTTTATTTATAGCTAACCAAATCTTCTGTGTGTTATTCTGGTGTTTAATCTGGATGATGTATTCGTGGTTAATTTTTGCTTGTTTGATATATTTTTGACCTTATCTCTAAGTTCTTGGTATGCCTGTCATGATGCTTGAGATCTGCTTTTCTGCTATATATCCCAAGCCTTATCACACATTTTAAGCAATGATCCAGTTTTTTTTTGGTTAGCCATGGGGCAAAGTTTGATTTTATTCTAATTGTTCTAGAAGGAGCTAGCATGTTCAAAACACTTAGAAAGGTGGAGTTGAAATATTTTACAGCAGCCTCTAGGGGGAGATGTTTAAGTGGTGACCAGTTGCAGAGTTTGAGGATGGATATGAACTTCCCATTCTGGAATTGTAGCTAAACTCACTAAACTAGGTATAAATCCCTACGTCACAAAATTGGTTGCCAACTGGCTCACTGACAGAACCCACATTGTAAAAGTTGTAGACTCCAAATCTGACCTCAAAGCAGTGACAAGTGGAGTACCACAGTGTTCTGTCCTGGTACCTCTCCTGTTTGGTATCTACTTCTCTGAAGTACAGGCTAACACAGAAGGCTTCTGGCTAACAAAGTTTGCAGATGACTGCAAACTAGGAGCCATAGTCAAGTCCCCAAATGATGTGGACATCCTACAGAAGGGCCTCACTAAGACAGATGCCTGGTGTCAGAGCCATGGCCTCAAGCTCAATGCCAAAAAATGCAGTGTCATCCCCTTTAGTAAAAACTCTGTACCCATGAACTACCGCATAGGCAGCAATCTACTTAACACCGAAAGTGTGATAAGAAACCTCAGGACCCAGGTGGACAGTAGTCTCTCCTTTGATAGTCACATCGCCACAGTAGTCTGGATGTCCTTCAATGTGGCACACCTCATCATAAAAGGGTTGTCCTCCAGGAAAAAAGAGGTCATTGTTCCCATCTACTCGACACTCATTAGACCCATTATAGAATACAATGCCCCTTTTGGAATGTACCTCACAAGACATCTGCAGCAGCTGGAAAGGCCACAAAAGTACCTCACAAAGAGGATTACTGGCCTCAAACAAATGCCCTACACTGACCACCTCAAAAACTCCAGCTTTACTCCATAGCATATCGCCTACTCTGAGGTGATCTCTGCCTAACATATAAAGCTATGTCAAACCCAGAGCTGTTGGACATGCTACACCTAAAGAAATCCCAATCCCTCCAATCTACATGCTCTAGGGACCTAAACCTTGTCACCACAATAAATAGGACATGCTGGAGGGATAGTTTCCTGTCCCAGAGACTTCCTATACTCTGGAACAGGCTACCCATCTATGTCAAGCAAAGTTCTTTATTAGCACTCATCAAGAAAAATCTTGATGAATGGATGGGAAATAGGAAATACACCCCGGGGATCACTTCTGTGTCTCTGCTCAACAGTGGCACAGGAAAATAACTTTCTTGGGTGGCATAAGCCAGGGAACCTTGTTGTCTAGGCTTACGTAGGCCCTTGGGCCAATAGCCTAGTACCTACCTATGAACCTATGAACCTATGATGGTTGAAGTTTCTTTTATTTCTGATTAAATGGTAAGTGGTGTATTTTGATGGGTTTATTTGTTGCCTGAGTAGATATTTCAAAAGATGATCACTGAGACTATCTGAGAGACAGCCAGAGTGAAAGGAGTGAGCAGGTCTGTTTGTTAGTAGCCTGTCAAGGATGGAATGCCTATTTGATGATTTGTTAATTCTATTGGGAGCTTAAATTATTTGGGTGAAGTTGTGTAGGTTACTGCGATGAGTAGGGATTTATGACTTACAGGTATACATCATTATGCACAGTGTAAAATGTATAAACATCAGTATACACAGTATACCAGTATGTCTTTTGACAGTAGCCTCTATTCCTCCCCCAGTAATATGATGGTCTTGGCATGTTGTATGATGTGAGACCATGAATACAGCTGTTCATGTGAGGGAGGTACAGATGGCCCACCACCACTGGCATTACTCTCTGTCATATCAGTGGAGTCTCTTGGCTGCACAGAGGACCATGTCAGAGCAAGTGATGGCTGGCATCCACCCACAGAATTGACCATGCTGGTGATATACCTCTATACATGTGTCCAACACAATGTATCACCCTTCCTTCCTAGGAAGTTACTTCATGTTGTCACATGGTGTCTAGTATTATTTCATTTTCTTGTGGGGAGAATTGCCTTGTCTGTTCCTACAAGTCATCTGCCAAGATACAATGTGTATATATCAGGATGTATACAAATAGTACACCTATTTTCAGATTGTCATTAGCAGTGGGTTTAATACTCCACATATACATTCTACTTCAGTGCAAAAGATAATATGCCAATGTATTACATATACAGCTATTGAGTACAAATGATCATAGTAAACACACATGACAGCTAGCAGATGCTACACACTCCCAGTCCACAGCATAGGGCATGTCATCCATTCAGAGCTGAGTTTGGAACCCACATCTGTTCATTTTCTTGTACTATGCACATCACCACTTCAGTAACACTGTATGTGGATGTATTCATACGTACATTCATCTGGAGAGTAAAATATCCCCAACATGTCACATACACAGATTGGGCACATGGAACAGATGTCAATACAGTAATTCACATAGAGCTGCAGAACTGTGTAATGTGTCAGGTATATATATGATTAACATGATCCACACAGATATTAATTTGTGTTAAACAGAACTTCAGAACATTAAGAACAAATTAACATTTACATCTTAGAAGTGATGTCTCAATGTGACCTCAGGAACAAGGGTACAGGTTATCTGGGTGCCTTTGCAGGCCAATTGAATCACATGGAAGCTTCTAAATATAAGACTCAGCATCATCAAATATCTGCAAACCATATTTTATAAGTACAATTTGTAGTCACTCTCATAACCCATTGTTATCTGAAAACATCGTTATGGACTAAAACATAAAACTGCATTCCAGACAGATATGGTCAGAGTCCACCCATATCTGCAGTTCACTGGGCATGATGGAAATGAATACATACACCTGTCTATGGTAGAAGACCAGTCTGTACCCTTCACCTAGATACATGTTCATGTCAGATGATTTCTAATTGTAATTTCTCTGTAGTATGATTTAAATGTTACACATAGAACAGTCTGATCATACCACAACAATTATTGACTCAATATGTGAATATAGAAACACAAGCAGCTAACCTAATGAAAGCTTACCATATGGATATGCTAAGTCAGGCAATTATACCTAACAGTAAGGGTATCTCAGCATACACAGCTATTAAGTGCTATTTGCACCATATATAATTACTGAGCTTAATTATTGAATCTGCAAACACCCTCCTAAGTTATAAAATAGCAGGACATTAACCAATAACTTGGCATAAGTGTACAGTACTCAATGCAAATGCCTAATAATTGCCACTGTATGATTACCTGTATAACACAATGCCCATCAATAGGCTATCAGCCTCATTGCACCAAATTTAAAATGTGATGATACATTCACAGGTTATCCCATTACTACCTTTGAACTCAATGTACCTCAGTGAGCATTTCCAAAAAGATATTCTTCTAAAGTGAGTTCATCAATTTCCATCAAGATGTCAATTGAGAGGAGACTGTGGTTCATCCATGCATCCAACTCTATGGATGAGGAAACCCTGCAGATGCTGGCTGTATATCTACAACATGATAGGAAAATGCAGGAATGCCAAAGGACCTTCACCTCAATCTGTATGTAGAACCAGATTGCCAGGGAGCTTCACAGATGGGCCATGGTCTCCCGGACTTATTCATAGGATGATACTAGGCTACTGGCCCAGAGGCCCTTTTAAGTCTAGTCAAGAATTTTGGCCATGTTCCCACAAAATCAGCACCTGTTTCCCCTGCCCAGCAGGGACACAGGTGGGATGTGGTGATCATATTTATTTTTTATGGTGATGTACATGCACACCCACCCATCAAGTGGCCTGGAGTGAGATTAGAACCCCTATATATCTTGTCTTACACACTACAGATCACAGTAATTATTGCATGAGCCAAGGCTGAAGTCTGCATGTGCCATGGCTGAAGTAGAAGCAACAGTGGAAGAGGAATTGATAGGCTCGCTGACATCCCCTGGATCCCTAAAATAAGGGATATATTCCTTACCCCAACAGCTTTCATCTACAGTTATCAGTTACTAAACAGATTATGCACAGTAATGATTTGTGCTTCTTAACTATTCTTGGTCTATTCAGGCACATGTAATAATGTACACAGAGCTAGTGGAAGGGACAGCACATTGGTTTTATAATGCTTTGACTGTATTTATAGTGTCATGATATTTTGTCTGCGTTACCTTCATTATGTGTGTTGTACTGCAGAATATGAATGCGCATAACACCATTAGCAGATGTATGACTGCACATCCCATGGTTATCCATAGATAAATAAGAGCTGACTTGCAGGTGTGCAGTAATTTAAGGCACTCTATTGTCACAATTATGACTGTATGTGTGTGATAATGCTTTGATATATTGGTATGTATTTACAGTACCTTCTAGGTCCTAAAAGCAGTTGTATTGTTGAATACATTAACTGGTTAATCTCAGGAATATCAGTGTGTGAAACTGTGTTTCTGTGGGTTGAAAACCCACATAACACTGTAGTATGTTTAAATTCTGCATTACTAAAATGTGTAAACATGTTTTATTGTCGCTGTGCATTTTTACCTACTGTTAGCAGGTCATGGATGACTAAGCATTTCTACATTATCCTCAAGCCTCTGAGAGTATTCCTTGCTATTCAGTTTAGTGCCAAGACTACAGATAAACGTTTAATCAGTTATGGATAAACTTAACTGCATAACCTCATTGCTAAATAAGTATTAGCGACTATAAATGTACACTAACATGTTTCTGCTTTGGAGATATGTGAGTAATGCTTGTGAAAAGGAATTTAAGAAGAATCGGTGATTTAATTATACTTGTTTATTAAGTACTGATGTCTGTAAATGTACATTAACTTCTTACTGCTTTAAAAGTATGTGAGTCAAGTTCATAAAAATACATTTAAGATGAATGAGTAATATAATTACACTTATTTTACAGTAAGTGAGCATTTATAATCATGAAAGTAGAAGTGATTCCACCCTAGATACAGCCAAGCATTGTACTGATGGCTGTATATGGGTTCTGTTCACACATCCGTCCTTTTTTGTTATGTTATGTTATTATAGAAACTCCACCATTTGTTTCATCAAATATTTCTACAGGGTGTGTGTAAAACATCGTCTTTATAAACTTTTGTGTGTTGTAGCACATACTTCATGTAGGCCACAGATGATTAAGCATTTTGCCGGCATCTGCAAGGCCTTGTTACCTACAGTGATTGTATAATGTGGCTTTCACACAGGAATGTAGCTCACACATCACATACCATTCACTACCATATGTAGTGAAACAGGAGCCAACCAAGGAAAGACCAAAAGACTTTAACATTTTTAATGAAAATGTGAAGCGCTTTAGTCCTCAAACATACAGCACTTCATCAGAACAAATGGTGAATGTTTCCCAAGTCTTTAAATAAGCCCACCCAATCACCACCAATAATTTCTTAAAGAGATATAAAATGTAAATGACTAAAATCACTGCATTTAAACAACATAACATAAAACAATCTCACGCACTAAATAGAAAATAAATAAAAAAAAAAAACATTAAAATTCAATTTAAAAAATAATTCTGTAATTTAGCTTATCTTATTTTAAGAAGGGTTGCAATAGAAACTGCTCCAGTAATACCTGGATAGTTATGGACGAAAAACAAAACTGCCAAAAGAGCTCTTTATATTCTATAAGGGTCTTCCATGCACCACCTCTAGCATCTCTAGGCACAACTTTTAAAATACCAAAAGAGATTTTTTTTCAAAGATACAATGTTCATACAATGCATTTTAGGGTTAGCCTTGGTAATGTCATGTAAATATTCATAAATTCTTTTTTTCAGGACTTCATTTTTTCCTATATAAAATCCAACACATACTAAGCATTTTGTAAAAAAAATAACCCCTGAAGTGTTACAATTCTCATGTTGAAAAGTCACATTTGTTTTAAAAATATTGTCCAAGGTTAGATTGGCAGTATTTATTATGTGCAAACCTTGTGTATATCTCTCACGCTTAACTGTACCAAGCTTTAACTTGTAAACAGAAGTTATAACCTGATTTTCCAACAAATGTTTAAAATTACTATTAACCCAGCTTGCTACAAATAGCTTCATTCCCTTTAAAAATATTCCAATTTAGTTGTACAATACTTTTTATTTTCTCAAATCCATCACTAAATGGTAGTACAAATGTTATAGCAAAAACCTTGTTTCCACTAAATCAGCAGTATTAACTTCCAAACTACCTAAACTAGCCCCCTTCCCCAGTAAAGGGGACTAGAGGGTAGACCTACACTCAACAAATTTCAAGGGATTTATTTAATTATTTTTTACATATCTGACAATTTTACTATAAGAAATGTTTCTCATTGTATTGCTAATGGTGTGCATGTGGTTTAGACAGTATAGGACTTTACATAGTGAGGAAATATGTGATATTTTCAGGTCAGTTTATGCCTTTGCACATATGCCAGGCATATTTTAGATGTAACACAATATAAGCCAGTAGGAACTATACTGACTGAATGATATGATTGCAGTACATCCTAGGTACATGGATATGATACACCACACAGTTACTTTCGGGTCAGTTATACAATATACAGTGTTTTATCTTTTCAGTATGCTTAAGTAGCACATGCATACATTGTGAGTGTGCTGCATGGAAGAACTACCATGGCAGGGCTAGCCACCTGGTGGTGTAAGCCTTGGCACTATATGATTGTCAGTGTTGAAGTGACACCTCAACCTCATGTGCAAAAATGGGAAAAGGAGTTGTGGATGGATGGATCTACATTTCACTGGCTTCACAGCTATGCTTGTCACATAGGTTTTGCAAACCTGTTGATGATGTACCTCATGTAGCATAATTTCATGCACATGTTCAAGTCATAGTGTATTTCATGCAAAGCCTCCGTGATTCTCCCCTACTTCTTTGTTGCTATACTTCCTCTTTTATTTATTTTTATCTATTTGTTATGTTATTTTCTCTCTTTATTTTGCACTTCTGTACATCAGCAACAACAGCAGCACTAGTGGCTACTTCCCATACCAGCAGCCCCCACAGAAATACACCACCTAGTACACCTGGTTAAGTACCAGTTAGACCCATTTCCCTATTACCTTTCCAGGGGAAGCTGATAGACCTTCTAGTCCTGTCCATTGTGGTGCTTCACCAGCTGAGATCACCGTTGTTCCCAGTAATGGTTGAGAGATTTGTCACCCACAGCCAGCTGGCAGAAGTGTTGAGGGAGCTGGTGAACTAGTGCAGTGAAGCCCATACTGGTCACTGGGAAAGACACCTCCTCCTCCTTTCGCTTACAGAATTACATGTCTGGTTGCCCCTGGCAGCTCCTTTTGCTCCATGACCCAGTGATGATGGAGCACAAGACAGTGTGTGTTTGACTTCCCTCTGGGGATAACATGGACAGGATGGTATAGAAGTCCAGTCTCACCCTATCCCTCATTCTTGTGTTTCCCTCCATTTTGGGTCCTTGCCCACCCTAATTTCTTGTCCAAACCTCCACATCAGCATTATTTTCCCTGTGTTTGGCTGCTGCCTACAAATCCGCTGTCTTTCTCCTCCATCAGTGTATCAGCACCTTACCTGTCAGTCTTATCTATGTTATGTGTTTGTGAGTTTCACGCTGATGCCTACCTTTTCCATCTTACCATGCCTTAACCTCCCATGACATATTTCCTCACTTTTCCTTCTTTGAAAAGAAGAAATGAGCATTTTCCCACAAAAAAATATTACTCTTCCTTTTCCTCACCATCATATTCATGAACCTTCCTATTTTCTTTATGTGCTTCCATCTGCTTGTTTTGTCTTTTTTCCATGTGTTCTATGCTTCCATTTTTACCACTTTATCTGGTCTTAAAAAATATTTAAAATGTTCTGTGACCCCTTTAAGGCTGATAGCTGCTGTTTTAATCTTGGTGCTTTTGTGCATGTTTGAACTCACTGAGGTATGTACACACTTAACCTTTGGCATTAATACTCATTGCTTTACACAACCACTGCTGCATCTGTCTTTCTCTTTCCACAGGCCCTGTTCTGGCTTTGAACAGCATAAAAAATTAAATGCTGTTTTAGATCTGAGTTTTGACATTGGTAATCAATACTGAGCTCTGAACTGCATCAAGCCCTGAAGGTAAATAGTGGCAAGCTTGTGCCATCGCAGTGAGCATGTTTTCTAATCCCGTGTGAGTAGTGCATGTTCTGCATTAGGTAGGTTAATACTGTGATAGACATATCAGTGATTAAAGGACTGCAGAAAAGATGAATGAATTTTATAGTCCGAAGTATTTTTACATATAAAAATGTCCCAAACCTCCCATTATGGGTGTGCAATAATATTTTAAGGAAGGTGAACACTTTACTTGATCATTTATTTTGAAAATGTATTTATTTATTTATTGGCATTTGGTAACTGGGAAGCTCCACTGGAGCAGCGACCCATTTTCAGTGGAGGCCTGAGGAGAAAAGCTCCAAGTACAGTAACAAAAAATAATATTGTATAACATCATATAAACAAGTATTTACAGAGTATAAAGGTAGCTACAATATTAGTATGAAAATTAAGGTTCCTATTAGATGACCAAAGACGCAATCTATCGAATGTGTCTTGGTCGAACTTAAAACAACAAAAAGGCAAAATAGCGAAGTGGCTTTTAAGTGAATTCTTTCCCAGGGAAAGAATTTGCTTGGCTGCTTCTGTTACTTTGCCGTTTTCGGCACTGTAGTGCAATCTCGGAGTTGGTATATTTAAGTAGGGTGGGGGCAAAGCCCCCCACTTTATGTATTATTTCAATTTTTTTTTTTTTTTTTGGAACAGCGATTTTTTTTCCTTGGAAAAAAAATTGCTGTTCTGAGCTTTCAAGATTGTAAGATTTCGCTTACATGGGGTTGATTATTCATTGTTCACTTTTTTTAAGCGTTCGATGATATAATATAGACACTGAAAAGCATTTATGCAGACATCAGAGCATTTAATTCAAAAGCATTCATATTCTGTTTTTTTTTAAGTCATACAGTTAAACAAATTACATAATTAACATTACTCTATAAAGCTGTTAATGCAGTTCAAATAGATAGTAGTAGGATAAATCTAGAGCTAAAACAAAAACATAGGGACAGTAAAAGCAATGGTTGGAAGTTAAGAAGTACTAGCTGCTAATGACTAGCTTGTAACTTATTTATGGTGGCTTATGCAAGTGGTTGCAAGAACACATTTGATTATTGAGGTAATGGGATTTTAGTGTGATTTTGAATGCTTTTATGGAGTCATTTTGAGTACTAGAGGAGGGTAGAACATTCCAAAGTTTGGCAATGGTGAAGGAATAAAGGCTCTGCCCTACATGTTTGTTGGGTTTTGATATGCTTAGGAGCTGTCTAATTGAAGACCAAAGGTTTTGTGTTGAGGTACGTTTGTAGCATGGTCTGAAGAGAGGGGCAATAATAAGGGTTATATAGTCATTTGTGAGTGAGAGTTAGTTGGGTTTATTGTAGATAGTGGGAGAAGTCAAGCCAGTTTAAACTTTTTATGGCTTGGCAATGATGGACCCGAGTTGGCATGTTGGTGGCCAGCGTTGCTATTTTGTAGTAGCACAACTGTAATTTGTTCATGAGAGATGCACGTAGGTTAGTGAAAATGGGCCTGCCATAGAGAAGGGTAGGGAGGAATAGACTGTTGGCTAATTTAACTTGGTGGGCATATCCAAATAGAGTTTATGCATGTAGAGCTTACCAAGTTTAAAATGGGTCTTTTTAATTGTGTTGTGAATATGATTTTCAAATGAGAGTTTGTCATCAGTTATGATACCTAGAAGTTTTGATGTTTTTACTAGTTCAGTTTCAGTATTGTTTTGTGAGAAAATCTTAATATCTTGAGTTAGAGGTTTGGATGACAATATTAGGAGTTTTGATTTTTTTTTTTTGGATTAAGTAGAAGTTGTGCATCATTTAGCCAGGATTCAGTACATGTAAAGGCTTTTTGTGTTAACTGTTGAAGATCTGGCAGGTTGTTTGCAAAAGTGATTATCTAGAATCATCAGAGTATTGGATGAGAGAACTAAGATGGGGTGCTTTAGGGAGGTTGTTAATGAATATGTTAAATAGCAGTGGCCAAAGAATGGACCACTGAGGAGCTCCTGTTTTATTAGTAAGATATTCGGATTACTTGTTTTGCCATTTGACAGATTGTTTCCTGTTATAGAGGCAGTTGGAAAACCAAGCCAGTGCATGTGGGGAGCAATTAAGGGATTCAAGTTGTTATAGTAGTTTATGGTGTGTTTCTGTATTAAAAGCCTTAGACAAATCCAATAAAATAACTGAAGCTATTAGACCAGCATCCAATGCTTTGATAACAGTGTTGGTAAATGAAAGTAAGGCTGTGGTTGTGCTGTATGCATTATAAATGCCTTTAATGTTGAAATGAAATGTTAAATATTTATATACATTGCTATTAAACTTTTTTGTCTGAAGTAGTAATGGGTCAAAGGCCCAAAAATAGGGACAGATTTTAAATGCTGCTTTTATAAACTTAGTTGCTAGAATAACAGTATTGGTATTTGGGTGCATTTTCTGAAGTATTTTAAGTCTGAAACTCAAATACATGTCATTATTTATTGCCTTCAGTCCTCAGATCATCCCAGTAATTTGCCAGAGAATCATAACTGTTATGAGGAACAGTACAAAATATGAGGCAAAAATCTGGACAGTTGAGAGATATTCTCACATTTGGTAGAGTCGGCATGTGGATATAAAACAGTATCACCCAGCAGGGTGAGCATCATCAGGAAATTAACACATGCTCAAGGAAGTGGTGAGGCCTAACAATGCAGGCAAAGAGCATTGCCACCCATGTAAGGGCATTCATTTCATTATAATGCCAACCCTGAAGGGCATTATTGGGTTTAGAGAATGTATGCTGTATTAAGTTGCTTTGTATTTGCTGTTTTATTACAATATAATTTTACTATATTTTTGATGTAAAATAGTTCCTCCAACTAATATGTAATTGTTATTGGAAGAAGTATTTTACATACAAAATATACGTTTTGTGAGTATTTAATCTCAACAAGCACACATACATTCAGAAGCAGAGACAGACTCTGGTATAAACATATAGAAAGAAACACAAAAACACACACACAAACACACACACACACACACACACACACACACACACACACACACACACACACACACACACACACACTCACACACACACAGACACACACACACACACACACACACACACACAAACATGCTCAGCAGTTACAGGTGCTTTGTTGACTGAGTGTACCTCAGACGTCTCATTGTGAACAAATGAATTTTAAAAAAATATAGAACGCTAAGTATTGCAGCTTTCCCACCTGTTAACTGTCACATTTTTTTTTCAAAACATCCTTCATTTCACCACATACTTTTGCTCTGCCCCTCATAAAATCTGCAGTTTACTGACAAATCACTAAGGATTACAATCAGTCAATAATCCTAGATATTAGAGTTTCACAATTCTTACTGTTTGGTCTGTGCCTGCTGCAGTCAGAAGAGGTATGTGGGCACAGTCTTTCTCTTGGTCATCATCTTTGCTTTTTTTTCTTTCTTTCTCACAGGCACATACACATGCACACATGCACACCTACACACACACATACACACACACACACACACACACACACACACACACACACACACACACACACACATGCATTCATATGAATATACGCACAAAGACACACAGTTAATTTCTTTTTTCTTTAGGGTTTTTTTTTAATTTTATGCCATGCTTAGGAAGAATAAAAACTTGCATTGTTTTTTTCTATCTAGGAATGGCGTTTCAATTTGCTGCTGTAAAGCAGTGCACTTGTTTTTCTATCTGGCATTACCTGTATTTTAACACCCTGTTGGGGAGTGTTTGGCCTCTAATTCAGGTGAAGATGTATGCTTCACCCATTCTCTAACCATCATTATCAGGTATCCTGTACTAGTTTGTATAATTTATTTTGCTCCAGAAATAGCCACTACAACACTTTCACTGAGCTAAACCCAACTCAATCTTCATGATTTGAAGTCAGTGTTTATTGTTGACATTCTACAACTCTGTCCAGAGCTCCACACAATTAATTCTATTTTAGGAGACACGTAGTATACAGGCTTTAAATAGGTGGTTACTGGGCTATTTACCCAAGGGTCTTTATAAGCCTAGCCATGTGTGTCCAATATAATACTAGAAAAACCCAATATAAAGGATCTTGCCTAAACTCAAGATCTTAGTTAGCAATGACTACCCATATCTAGGAGGGTCATAGGTGAAATCCCCAGGAGGAATTTATTGTTTCCCATCCAGCCATCCAGGCTACACTTAAACAGGGTCATAGAGGGTTTATGTTTGATGTGAACCGGTAGCCTATTCCAGAGGAGTGACAACCTCTGAGAGATATATCTGTTTGCCCAGCAGGTCCTATTTATGTCACAGGTCAGGTTAAGGTCCCTGGAGTGGCTAACCCTTGTCCCATTTGACTTGCAGATATGCAGCATTTCCATTACATTTGGGTCCGAGATTGCTCTGTACACCAGGCACAAGTCTGATCTAACTAGTCTGTATGCTACTGAGTACAGTGACAGTGACTTCAGTCTATCAGTGTATGACATGTGTTGGAGACCTTGTATTTTCCTGGTTAGAAATCTCTGAGGTCTCTCAAGTTGATGAAGGTGCCTGGTAAGGTACATACCAAAGGGAGCATTGTACTCAGTTATTGGCCTGATGAGGGTCGAGTACGGGGAGGTTATGAACTGCCTTTGCTAATTGTGTGTGTTACCTAGAATGCCTTCCTTACCACAGTAGACACCTGATGGTCACAGTTTAGGCTACAGTCAACTTGCATTCCCAAGTCTCTCACTACTGAGTTGTTACTTAGGGTATTATTATTTATATGATAGCCTGCAGGGAAGTCTTTTATACCGAAGGGGATGATAATGGATTTTTTTTGCACTGAGTCTGAGTCCATGGCTTTGGCACCAGTCATTGGTTTGTGTAAGTCCCTCCTGAAGTATATTGACATCATTTGGGAATTCAGTGATTGCACCTAATGTGCAGTCATCAGCAAACTTAGTCAGCCACAGCCTCTTTGTTTTGGCCTGAACTTCTGAGAAGTATATTCCAAACAAAAGGGGGGCCCAGCACTGACCCTGTGGAACCCCACTGGTGACAGGTCTGATGGTTGAGGTAAAGACCCCAACTTTGACTGAGTGTGATCTGTTGGTGAGCCAGTTAGTAACCCACCTGATGACATAAGGGTTGATATTCAACTGGGAGGGTTTATCAGTGATGCCTGAATGGTGGATTGGGTTGAAGACCTTGGCTAAGACAAGGTAGGGTGTATGCACAGATTTGCCTTTGTTTGTGGCTCTTTTGATGTTTTCAGAGCTGTCCAACAGGTTTAACAGGCATCACCTGTAAAACAGAGCATGTGTAGTAACTTTAAGAAGTATTTCAATGTGAGGGCACGTGCATATAAATAGAGATCGCATGCAGGCAGCAGTACCATTTTGAGAGAACAACCAGAGTGTTAACATGTATGAAGGCAGTAGTCAGTCGGTTTCTAAGCTTATTTAAGTTTAAGTTACTAAGCCTCAGTCCTGATGTGATTGTGTATAATAAAGCTCCTTGAACTGATCCCACAACTCTTTGTCTGTTTTATCCTGACTAGATGAGTGACATGGTGTGAGAACCAGGATAGAGAGTGCAATTCCTTCAAGCCATGAGGTACAGAGTTAATGGTGAAGGTACATTGAGCAGTTTGAGTGATATAGTACTTAAATGATTAAAAAGGCCAGAAACAAACTTCAGGTAACCAAAACTTGCATAAATGATTTATTTTGTAAAGAAAATTATACGAACCATTCACAAAGCACAAAAAGCATTATTAATAAAACGAGTAGCACAAAAGGCATTATAAATCAAATGAAAGGCACAAAACCCATAACTGATTAAACAAAATATTTGAAATCATGATATTTGATAAAATTATCAGAAATACTTATGTGGGATTCAAAGTTACTTATGATTTCCACAACGAGCATGTTTAAAGTAAAACAAGCACAAGAAAAGTATAACGAGCATACGAGGTCAAATGGGCATAATGAGTACAACAAAAGGGCAAAATAAGCATAAAAAGCAAGGTGACTGCTTTTTTTTAGTAAATGACATGTTTTGACATGAGCTACTATTTCACATTGACCAAAGCTATTCAAAGTATAACTAGAGTTGTTTGAACTATTTCAGTGTGCAAAGTGTTTGCAGTGTGTGCTTTATTACAGTAAATTATTCTGAAGAGTTTACTATGTGCAAAGTACAGTTATTTTGCAAAGTGCAGTCAGAATACAGTTATTTTGAAAAGTTTATTGTGCTGTGTACATTTTGTTTGCAGAGGGCAGTCATTTCAAAGTGTGTCTCACACTGTACAGAGTTATTTCACATAGTAAAGCCATTTTGAGAAGTTTCTTGTGCTGTATACAGTTTATTTGCAAAGCGCAAGCGCAGTCATTTCAATATGTTTCTTAGACCGAAAAGGGGTGGTTTTGCAAAGTATATTGATTTCAAAGTGATCTTATGCTACGGAGATTTATTTTACAGAGTGTAGTTATTTTGAAGAGTCTCTTGTGCTATTGGGCATAATTACAAGTTCTGGCATAAATTTCTGACGTATATGTGTGTATGTTCGCACATAATTCCAAGGGTCTTTATTAATGTGTGTTGATATGGCAGAGGCATTTTAAAGAACCCAGTTCTTTTCTGTTTGATCATAATATTGCAGAGAACTGGAGAGTATTTGAGCAGGAATATGATATTTTCATATAGACAACCTTTTTCTGATAAAGATGCATTTACAAGTGGATTTATTTTGCTTAACTTATCAGGGTCAGAAGCCATAGAAAGAGAGTATTCATTTGTGTATGCACCAGCAGTATATGCAAGAGAAACAAAGAACTACCATATTGTTTTACATGCTGAATCAAGGGTGGACCCTGAGGGCTTGAAACATAAATTTAGAGAAATGAGTAACCCCCAGATAAATGCTAGATTGGAGAGGCACTTATTTTATATAAGAGACCAAAAGCCAGGAGAAACGTTTACAGGTTATGTAACTGACTTGAGAAACAAGGCTAAAATGTGCAGATTTGGTGATTTGAAAGATGAGTTGATAAAAGAGAGGCTTGTGTGTGATGTTAATAATGCTGTAGTTAGAAAGATTTTGCTTCATGACAGTGATGTAATGTTGAGCAAAGCTATAGAAATTTGTCAAATACATGACTTTACAGAAAGACACACAAATATGTTTGCAAGTGATAAGAGCACAGTTTCAGCAGCCTCTGAAGCAAATGTAGACAGCATGCAGCACATGGCTAGCAGAAGCAGGCATAACCACATGGCAGCTGTAGCCCCTGCATGATTTCCAGGGAGAATCCATAACTTTCCAGCAAGTTCTGTAACTTTCCAGCAAGTTCTAAGACTAGTTCTGTAAAATGGACATGTTCAGTGCAGCACAAGGGTGAGTCATCAAAACCCAAGTCAAGTCTTATTGTTAACTGTCGTAATTGTCATTCATGAGTCTAAAAGAGAGAAGTTCTTGCATTTGGTCAGCAATGCCACAAGTGTAAAAAATGGAACCACTTGGAAAAGTTTTGTAAATCAGACAAGCCTCATTCATTTATTAAGAAAGGTCACTCAAAAAAGCAAGTTAATCGTATAGAAAGCTGTAACTCTACTTTCTATGTAGATGGTGTATCAGTGGATGGTGTAAAGTTTAATGCAGTAGATTTGTTAGCAAAGAACAAAGTGTTCCATACTGTCCTGATCAATGGTAAACCCACACAGGTCAAAGTAGACACTGGTTCAAAGTGCAATGTTATGTCAGCAGAAACATTTGCTACAGTAAGAGCTGGCGAACACCTTAATTTGGCCAATTGTGCAAAGCTTGCTGCCTCAGGAGCTGAAGAGCTTCAAACCGAAGGTTCAGTAGTGCTTTCATGCTATTCAGCTGGGAACAGCTACAACTTGCAATTTTATGTAGTCAGAAGACCTGTGCAGTCATTATTAGGTCTCAAAGACAGTTTAAGAATGAAACTGTTTTCCTTTACTGACAAAGTCCATCATGTAAGCACATGTCCTAGTTCCAGTTTCACAGATGCTATTTTCTCAGAGTATGCTGATGTTTTCGAACACAAGCTGGGCAAACTTCCAGTTATGTATTCCATGAAATTAGACCCAGAGGTCAGTCCAGTGGTCAGACCAGCAAGAAAAGTTCTGAAAGCTATGCAGGACAAAGTCAAGGTCCAGTTAGATAAAATAGTGCAACAAGGTGTGATTTGTTCAGCCACAAAACCAACTGAATGGGTGCCTTTCATGATAGTTGCTCATAAGAAAAGCTCAGATGAAATTAGAATATATATTGACCCAAGAGATGTAAGCAAGGCATTAAAGAGGCCCCATCTTCCTTTGTGTGTGGTTGAGGAAGTTGCTACCTTAATGCCAAATGCCACTGTTTTATCTGTCTTAGATGCAAAGAGTTCATTTTGGCAAGTATTGCTTGATCACAAATCTTCACTACAGCCTACATTCAGTACCCCATTTGGTAGATACAGATTTCTCTGAATGCCTTTTAGAATAAATTCTGCCAGTGAAGTCCTTCAATGTGCAATGGAACAACATTTTTCAGGTTATCCATGTGCTATAATTGTAGATGATTTACTAGTTGGAGGTAATGGTTGAGCAGAGCATGACAGAAACCTCAGGAAAGTCCTAGACAGACTGGGTGAAGTAAATTTAAAGCTCAATCTTCTGAAATGTAAATTCAGGCTACCAAAAGTTACTTACGTAGGTCATTTATTTACCAGTACAGGCTTACAACCAGACCCTTCCAAACAAACAGCCATTCTTGAGATACCATCTCCAGACAATGTCCGAGCTTAACAGCATTTCCTTGGTATGGATAACTATTTGGGCAAGTTTATACCAGACCTCAGTGAATTATCAGCACCTTTGAGAGAAGTTGACATGCAAAAATATTGCCTGGTCATGGTTGGAGCAACACCTGTGAGCATTTGATGACCTCAAACAGAAAATTGTCAGTCCACCTATGTTAAGATACTATGATGTCCACAAACCAGTAATTCTTTCCTGGGATGCTTCAAAGTTTGGCCTTGATGCAGTTATTCTTCAAGAGGGCAGACCAGTAGCCTATGCATCTAGAACTCTTACCCAAGCTGAGATGCCATATGCTCAAAGGAAGAAACTTTTGGCAATTTTATTCACATTTTCGAAATACCATGATTATATTTATGGCCGAGCTATCCAAATCAAGACTGATCATCAACCTCTAGTCACTATTTTAAAGAAGCCTATGCATACATTTCCTGCAAGACTACAAAGAATGATGCTCAGATTATAAATGTACAACTTTGAAATGGTCTATACAAAAGGCAAACTTCTTTATCTGGGTGATACCTTATCCAGATTGCCCAGAAATACCACAGAAAAGCTTGATGCAGAGAATTTTTACTTCAAAGTCATGGAAGTGTGTAATATTTCTACCACAAGACTTGATGAGCTAGGAGATCATGCAAAGACTAATCCAATTTTGCAAAAGCTCAACCACTTCATCAGGGTTGGATGACTGTCAAAGCAATCTTGTATACCAACAGAAGTGCAACCATATTATCCTTACAGAGATTAGATGTTGATGGAAGATGGTATCATTTTCAAAGGTCCGAAAGTTATTGTTCCTGCTTTCTTACAACATGAGTACATTCAGATTTTGCATCATAGCCACCCAGGTTCCTAAGCTATCAAAAGAAGGGCAAGAACACTAGCATTTTGGTCTTCTCTGTTGAAAGACATTCCCCGGGATTCAATAACAATGAAATGCCATGTCTGAATATTGCAGCAGTTGCTTAACAGAATATGGCCACCTAGCAATCCAGTAAACAAGACTGGGAGTGTGCACGACCGCGCTGCACTATTCTGGCACAGACACCACTGAATAATGCTAATTACCTCATTTGCTGGTGAAAACAATCCAAATTAGGTAAATTAGTGATTCAGTAAGCAGGAAGACATCTATGCCAGACTAGTGTCTGCTGCAGAAATGTATTCGGCTACTAGCCAAATACAATTTTGCAGTAGCGGAATACATTTCTGCAAAAATCAAAATGGAGGCATGACAGCTCAAAGTAAAGCATGTATTATAATCCTTAGTTATGCCAATAGCCATTAGCATGGGAAACTGTTGCAAATTTATAAAAATAAAAGTTTTTTTTTTTGGCCGATTTCGACCGTTTAAGCATAGGGCAGTGGCAGCTCGCAAAAGGGATTGTGCCGAAAATGAAAAAAAAAATGCGAAAAGACAATTTTAAATGAAATCTGCATTTGGGCATTATAGTCTATAGAATCAGAATCAAAACAATAACAGGTAACACAGGTTGCTAAGAAGGAAGGCTGTGGTGTAGAGGTGTATCCAGGAACCAATGCAGCGGGGTATGCAAATGGACAAATTTTATTGCATCACTAAATGGGAGACCATTCTTTGGTTGCACCTAACCATGTACGAGCTATAATTCTGCAGTGTAATCAGGGGGGAGCAGCTGACATGAAAAGGGGTGTGTCATGCTTGGTCTAAACACATTGGAGCTCCACGGCTCCCACTTGAGCACTGCAAAGCAAGGGGGTGTGCGTAGGGCATCTGTTTGAGGCTGGTAATCCTCTTCGTGAGGTATTTCTATGGCCATTCTAGTTGTTGTAGATGTCTTGTGAGATACATATCAAAAGGGGCGTTGTACTCTATAATGGGTCTAATAAGTGATGAGTAGAGGGGAACAATGACCTCTTTTTCGTGGATGAGAAACCTTTTATGATGAGGTGTGCCATGTAGAATGATTCCCTGACTACTGTGGTGATGTGATTATCAAAGGATAGACTACTGTCCACCTGTGTCCCAAGGTCTCTTATCACAATTTCGGTGTTAAGTAGACTACCACCTATGTGGTAGTTCATGGGTACTGAGTTTTTACTAAAAGGGATGAGAATGCACTTTTGGCACTGAGCTTGAGGCCATGGCTTTGACACAAGGCATCAGTCTCAGTGAGGCCCTTTTGTAGGATGTTCACATCGTTAGGAGTTTTGATTATGCCTCCTAATTTGCAGTCATCTGCAAACTTCATTAGCCAAAGACCTTCTATGTTAGCCTGTACTTCTGAGAAGTAGATACCAAACAGGTGAGAACCCAGGACTGAACCCTGTGGTACTGCCTTTGTCACTAGTCTGAAGTTGGATTTTGAGTCTGGCACTTTCACAGTGCGGGTTCTGTCAGTGAGCCAGTTGGCAACCCATCTTGTGACATAGAGATTTATACCTAGTTGAGTGAGTTTATCTATAATTCCAGAGTGGGGGATGGTGTTGAAAGCCTTGGCGAGATCTAGATAGGCTGTGTGAACCACCCTACCCTCATCTACATCTTTGGTGACCGCTTCAAAGAAGTCTATCAGGTTTAGGAGACATGATCTACCTTTTACAAACCCGAACTGAGTGCGGTCCAGAGTTTGGAGATTACTAAGATCATTATTTTATAAGTTCCATGATGATACATTCCATAGTCTTGCAGACAAGGATCATCAGGCTAATGGGGCAGTAGTTCCCAGGGTCCATGGTGGCTCCCCCTTTGTGGAGTAGGATAACTATTGCTGTGTGCCATTTAGTGGGCACAAAGCCTGAGGAGAGACTATGACTGAACATGGTACTTAGGTGAGGTGCCAGTTCATTCTGTAGTTCATGTAGAATGCAGCCTGGGATGTTGTCAGGTCCCATGGCTGCTGTGCTCTTGGCTTTGGAGAGTGTGGATTTACCTGTGCAGCTGTGATTACAGGAACTTTGCATTCTTCCTGTATAGAGATTGGCCATTTAGGGAGTGGGGGGGTAAAGTTAGCACTGAACCTACCTGCCAGGATGTTGCCAGTATCAGTTGTTTCTGTATATTTAGTGCCATTGTGCTGTAACTCAGAGCAGATCTGAGTATTGCCATTGAAATTCTTGACATAGCTATAGAATGCTTTGTGGTTGTCTTTAAAATCAGTGGCGATTTTGTTTTCATAACTAGCTTTGGAGGATTTTATGACAGATCTCTGCTTTTTACTGAGGCTGACCAGGGAGTTCCTCCAATCATGGGATTTTACTCTTTTTTGCAACAGCTTCTTTCTTAGTTGTAGAGTTTGTTTATGGCAAGGGACCACCAGATCTGCTTCCTTTTTTGGAGGAGGATAGCATCTTGGCTCTGTTAGGGATTGCACGATCCATGCACTCGTGTAAGTGCTTATAAAGTGCATTTGTGTAGGATTCAGCAGTCATACCTCTATTGTCCATCTGCATGGGTGGCGTAAAATTTGCCACTTCTGTCTTAAGAAATGTGTAGTTGGCTTTGGAGAAATTTTTTACGGTGGTTTCCCTAATGGGGGTGGGGGCAGGATGTGGATGTCTAGGGTGATTAGCTTGTGGTCGGATCTACCAACGAGGAATAGACCTCTGGTGTGGAACACCGGTTGCCCATTTTGGTAATGACCAAGTCTAGGATATTGCTGCCCCTGGTGGGGGTGTGGATAAGTTGATCCAAGGCACTGGAATTTATGAATTCCAAAAAACATTGAGCAAAAGATTTGGTACATGAGTAGTTTTCCCAGTTAATGGTGGAGTAGTTGAAATTGCCCATTATTAGGGTGTTAGGTTGTACCCTAACATTTTCCAATGTATCAAGAAATGAGAAGTGGGAATCTTGGGGCATGGTGGGGGATCTGTAGCAAGCTACAATTTGGATTGTGGTCTTGTCCAGAGTTATTTGCAATGGGATAATCTTGGATGTATTATGCTGAACAACTAGCCTGGAGGTGTGGATATTCTTAATGAATATGGACACGCCTCCATCTTTAGTGTTTCAGTCCAGGTTAGGTGGCCGAAAGGTGTGGTATGAATTATAGCATGGTAATGCAGGGGTACTCTCTGGAGCCTTGAACCATGCCTCTGTCACTGCACAGATGTCGATGTTTTCCATTTTAAGAAGTGCCTCGAGTGAGTGCATTTTGAGGTTTAGACTTCTAGCATTGAATAGCATTACCCTCAGATTTTGCTTGCTTATGCCTGTTACGGTTGTGAGTTTGTCATTTGAGCCTTGCCTAAAAAAGGCACTATAGGGGTGGCAAGAGTCTTAGCCATTATCCAGAATCTCAAGGGAGACAGGTGCAGGCCATCTCTGGCAAAGCACCTTGGTCAGTTGATCATGTTATCCCAGGCAGACAGATACTGGATTCCCTTAGAATGACACCAATAGCTTAGTCAATTGTTGAAGTCAATCATTTTGTTCTTGTACTGTGGTATCATTGTGGGTGATGGCAGGATGCTACTCAGGGCTAGGGTCATACCTGACTGGGCTACAAGATCAGACAGCTCCTTCATATCTTTTTTCATGTAGTCCAGGGAGGTACATCTCAGGTTATTCACACCAACATGGACAATGACAGAGTCATATTTGTACTTGTTGTGGAGTGACCTCAGTGCATGTATTATGTGGTGGATCCTGGCACCTAATAAGGAAGCTGACAGTAACTTTCTCCTTGTTTAGCCTGGTGAGTGGAACATCAGTGTGCCTGACTATAGAGTCACCTATGACTAGAGTGTTGTGTACATTGTTATGCCTTATGGGCTGTGGTTGAGTGGCACAATGTGTTTGTGGACTATGTGTCATTTGGGTAGTGTTGGGGGTGGAGGTTGCTTGCATTTCTGCTTTGGAGGTCCCTGTTGCTTGGGCAGATTTTTATTGAGAGACTCCATGAATGTAGGTGCATTTTCTTCTGTTTCTATGCATGTGTTTTGGTGGTGTAGGTTTTGAGAGACTTTGTGATGAGTGTGGTGTGGTGCAAGTGTTTACCTTCTCCTCTTCATTGTCTAGTCCAGTCTTGGGTGAAGAGAGCTTTGCTTCCAGTTTGACTATATAAGTGCATCTCTCACAGGTTGTAGTGTTGTGTGGTAGGAGGAGAAGGTTGTCTGTGTACATGAGGCAATTGCTGCATTGCCCCAAGATGCCCAGATTCATTAGGTAGACAGGAGAAAACACCGGGATCTGACCCTTAAACATGCCTAGATAGGTGCTTATTTATTAAGTATTAAGTATTAAAACCTGTTTTCCTCTAGACAAGTGAGGAAAGTTGAGAATAACATTAAGAAATGTCTGGCAAAGGCCCATTAATGATGTCAGTGATGAAATACTCCCTACAGGCTTTACACAGTGATAGTACAGTAGGTGTTGCAGTTGTAATAAGGCTCTGAAGAGTAAGAAGTCTGAAACTAAAAATATGCCATTACAATCCAACCTGTGGTCCTTAGTGATATTCCACTAGTTTCCAAGACAGGGCACAATACTATGGTAAATTGAGCCAAAATGTAAACCAAATATCAGACAGTCTGTACAAATGTGTACAGTTGACAGGTGCCCCCCCCCACACACACACACACACATATTCCCATAGTACTGCTGTAAAATGTATGTTTGTAGGGAAATAGCAGGATAGATTGTCAGGCCTGTCCCAATCTACATGATAACTTGTTGCATGTCCACAATATACAGGGATCAATGAGCTATGTGTATGTGTGGTTAATACTGTCAGGATGTGGCCAGCACTTACTCCCGGCTGTTGTGTCATAGTGGCATAGCTACAGTACTGTGGTTGACAGGGCCATGTTCCAAGAATTGCAGTGCAAGTTAATCTGCATGTTAGCAACAGCTATGGTAGGAGTTGTACACACTGTCCAGACATCAATATCTGTTATTGCAGGAAAGCTGGACAGGTCATGGACAGGAGGCCACACATATGGACAGTACACAGCTTGGAATAATCTACACAGTACCTACTATATGTCTCAACTGTACAGACATATTGGAGAATATTCAGAGGTAAACATCACAGTTGTGGTCTGTATATCATGAAACAATGGTTGTCTGGCAATTCATTGGCAAATCATGTAAGACTAAGGTAAAAAAATAATGACAGAGTGTAGTGTCAGATGTCATACCGTATTGAAAAATGCATGCTAATGCAAAACCTGTTATCAAATCACCTTTCTAGGTTTGTAAGGCCAATACTTAAAAATGGTCCCTCTATTTAGGCCTCTGTCCCCCAATTACTTATGGCTTTGTCCAGATGTCTGGCTCACAAAAGTTGAGAGGTATGGTGCCTAGTAGGACAGCAGGTTTCTGAAGGACAGTGTACTGCCAGTGTATAAAAGGCTGCCCCCTTTCTGTGTCAGCGCTGACAACATGTCACTGGCCAACAGCCATACCCCTGGAATGACACAGGTTTGCACAGAAGGAGCACAAGTATGGCTTGTATAACTGTTCTGCTTGTCTTAACATTGCATTTTCCTGCCAACTATTCACAAAACAAGAAAGGTTCAGATCAAAACAGCAATAGCAGACAGTGGGGAAGCAGACATCATACCCATAAGAGCAAACAAGCAATTACCAAACCGGTCTCCCTACTGTCCATGTTTGGCAGAACCTTATTAACACCCTTTCCCCATGTGTGGGCCTTTGTCTGACTGTCATATTTGGGCCTGTCCAGATGTCATTCTGTGATGGTATGACAGCTACACTGACATGTAGCCTCATAATAACATATTGCAACGCAAACCATCTAAGGACCACAGCAAATAGAGTGGTGCAATGATGGACAACCTGCTAAATAGGTACACTCAGAGGTGTGAAGTCCACAACCTTGTGTGTGATGTAACGGCATGTACCCCACCCATATCAGAATTAGAAATACATAGTAGCCACTGTGGCCAAAGCCTATGACTGGACTACAGAAGGACAAAGAGACACACATAAGGGGAAGGGGAACCACTGGCCAGACAAATGGAGAATGTGCACACCAGAAAAAAATTGTGCAGTAACATAGGTGCCATGCAGTGTAAGGAGTCAGTAAACATCACCTACAAATACACAATGCACACACATGTACATGGAGTCTGCAACAAAACAAAACCCAAATGAGGACCTCAGAGGCAAAATCCCAGGAGAACTCCACAAACCTACACACCACAGACCATGTAGACTCCACACATCAGATTCTTGCAAACACTAAGGCCTTACTCCAAACCCCAAAAACCTACCCTACACAGTTTGACTAACAGCACTTTCCCTCTACCCTGCTCTGTACAGACTCTGCTGAGGTGACCCTGTCTGGCATACAAAATAATCCAGACACTGCCTTGATGGGACTGCTGCACATCTGGAACTCAAGGTCCACTCCATCAACCTGTAGGTGCAGCATCAACCTGGGCTGTGATATCAGTATGGTTTGTTGGTGTGACAGATATGTGTACCACACACTCCTCCATCTGTGGAATACACTCCCTGTCAACAGCAAGCCATGTGCCTCAATACCTCTAGTGATGTGCTCCCTGTATAAGTGCACAGGAAACACAGAATACAGTCCTGTGATCCCACCTGTGCCCCTGCTGGACAGGGGCTCTGCATGCTGACATGTCTTAACATGGGCTACACTCTTGTCTGCATGGGTTATAAGGACTTCAGGGCCAATACCCAACTAACAGCATAGCAAACTACCAACCTATACACCACTGTCTTTCAGTGGTTCACCACATTACTCTATACTGCTCTACCATTCACATACCTAGTAGTCACAGTGCTATGTGGAATATACTACACATATAATGGACATTTCTGCACAGTAGAATGCAGTCTGTACCCACACCCATACCTCCCATCCTCTGACAGCAAGACATCTGTACAGGGTCATACATAGAAGTGGGACAAAGGCACAATGATAGGCACATGCTGTAAATATTTGCCCTTACATACTGAGGAGGTTGGTAGGATAAGGGATTTTGCATTAGCAGGAAGTGTCTGAAGGTTATAAAGTCTAAAACACTAATGGCTGACAGTTTGTAATGTCAGTCTTCAAGTGTATGCAACTAACTTGACATAAAAACACAAGTTTATGTAGACTGGATGAAACTTATAGGCAAACACCTGGACAATCTGCCACAAAATGTACTTTTCAGAGGTATGGCCACACCATGATATGACTTTTCAGGTAAAAGAATACCACACAAGCAGGAGATCCACAGCCAGTATATTACCAAGTTGCTGGATTGTTTACACAGTTTCATCAGTCAACCGGTTGTAAGCACACCTCTCAACTGGTCTTTTTAGGCAAGAATATCTATAGTTGCACTCATAATATTGGTGTTCCTCTGGTAAAGCACTGTGATGATCTGAGGATGCCTGTCACTAGTAATGACACAATACACTGCAGTGTCAGACTTCAGATATGTCTGAAAATATCTGCAGAAACAAATCCAGTAAACCTAGGAAAGTCCTGTTTACTTTTGAGAGGTATGGCTGTAGCATACAAAACCCTGGACCAGAGTACACCTATCTCTGGAATGGATTCCTATTTTCACTATGGAAGGTCCCAGTGCCCTACTTTAGCAGTCCTGCCAATGTCATTCACCTTAGGAGCACCTCTGGGCACTTGTTAGCCCTATAAGCTATGTAGAGTGTATGATAACTGCATACACTATAGTACAAATAACTAGATAGGCAGGAGTTCTATCTTCAGGTCTTGCAAATGTCTGTGTGTATATATGTTCATGTACAAAAGTTTGTAAATATGTATGACTGTAGGCTGAAGTATTCTGAGGGCTCTCCCATGCACAACACTTCCCAGTGCCCTACTTTAGCAGTCCTGCTGATGTCATTGCCCTTAGAAGTACCATTGAACAGCACTCACTCTTATAAGCTTCATGGTGCATGTAATAACTAAGTAACAGTATAGTACAGATTGCTAGATAGGCAGAGGTTCTACACTCAGTTGTGCCACAAGCGTGTGTGGAGGTGTTTGTAAGTGTGTATGTTTGTAGGGTAATGTATTTTGATGCCCTTCTCACCTAGTACATTTCCCATTGCCATATTTTACAAGGGCTCTTGATGTAATCTCCTTAGACATACCTTGTGACACTGTGAAATCCTACAAGCTCCATGGTGCATGCAATAACTGTGCAAAACTGTAGTACACATAACTAGCTAGGTAAGGGTTCTAAACTCAATACTGGCAACTGTGATACTGTGGGTGTGTGCGTGAGAATCACATCATCCCCAGTGTTTGGGTGAAAACCATATCCTCTGGGGGTGTGGGTGAGGCATATACCACCCAGTGCAAGTCCCCATTGCTCTACTTTACAATGCCTGCTGATATCATTCACCTTAGATGTACCTGTATACACTTGTCAACCTTCTGAGCTCTGTGGTGTGTGCAATAACCTTGTAATACTATAGTAGAAATACTCAGATAGGGAGGGGTTTTAATCACAATACTGACAACTATATAGTGTGTGAAGCATATCCTTTGTGGCTGTTGTGTGTGTAGATTATACCATTTTAAGGGCTTTTGACCGCTACCCATTACATTATTTAAAGACCCTGTTAATGGCATCTGCCTCACATGCACCATGTCACAATATACAGCCCATACCAGTCATCTGTACAGTTGTACATGCAATATCCACATGTTTTCAACCTATATCTGGTCTGTGTCCCCTGACAATGAGCATACCTGTGATATCATTGCCAAATACATCACAGTTACCATACTGACACACATGCCCACATCAGACATCGTACCTGACTGACACATCATGCTGATACCAAGTCTGTCACTCTATCACTTGTGCAGGTTTGTAGGAGCAGGAAATGAGACCAATTGCTATGTGTGTTGGGTTATCCCACTATCCATGAAGGCATTCAGAAGGCTACCTGTTGTAAGGGGTTGTGTGCTATGTCCCAGGCATATAAACTATGTGGAGCATGCCATGTGTGCGCAGCAGTATATTACCTACACGTGGATACATAGGGTTACTAATATGTCTAGTGGCAACTGTGTATGTGTTTCTGTATGCACAGCCCCTGTGGCTGTCTTCAGTGTGTGTGTATGTGATGGTTATACCATTTTGTGTGTCTCTTCCATCTTGTAAACTCTTCCATTTCCAACCTACTGTCAGCCCATACAGATGTCATCCATGATACAAGTACAGTTAAACAGTTTCTGACACCAAGCCACTGTGGTGCAATGGTCATATCACTGTGTATTGTATATCACTAGATGAGTAGGTCATCTACTCTGATAAGTGTCACCTCCATGTGCATGTGTGTCTCAATGCATGTCCCCATGCAGCGGTGTGCTTGTGTGTGTGTGGCATATGACTCTAACATGTTAAAGTCTTCTGAACCCATCATTGGCAATACTAACAGCCCCTGCAATTGTCATCCACTTCAATAGTTGTGGCAGACACTGCCACACTACAGTACTGCTGTGCTCTCTATGTTATTTACCTAGTGCTATCATTCATAAGACTGTGCAGGTAGGGGCTGTGCTCATCCTTTCATCAGCTGCCCCATGTGCAGGACTATGACTATATGTGCACTACCAGCACAAGAGGCCAGACATGCATATGGAGAGTAGACACAATTGCTCATGATTGTCAGGTTAGACTAAATTAGGCTGACCTGTGTCAGGAATACATACCCCAGACCTGTCCTACACAGTACCAGACATACCCTCATCAAGTACATGATGGCTGAGTGGATGTGACAGAAATGGCAGAGGCAACAGGTGGTGATAGCTGAATCTGTTGCAGTTAAAGCAATGGTTAAGCATGTGAGGGACCAAGTGTTAGTACACAAGTAACCACTTCTAAATGTGTGAGCCTGCAGTCTTACAGAACAGCCAGGTGACATGTATGAAGACTATCTGGCTGTGTCAAGGGTATGTATGCAAGATCACACTGTCTGCCGCAATTGCCCCTTACACACTGTTGCATGTAAAAACACCTGGTAAACATGTACATATACAGCTGTACCTTGGCTATGACAAGGTCACTGTGTTTCCACTCCAACTTACTCAGCATTGCTACTGTCAGCAGGCCCACAGCCTGCAGACACATAGACACCTGGAACAGTACTGGACTACAGTATGTGACACTACAATCAGTCAGCAATACTAACAGCAATAGTGCATCATGGATAACAAGATACATACACTTCAATGTGTACCCATTACTACTGCCAGCAGACAGCACCTTACACAGCATGACATTGCTACACTGTACTATAGTCACCCTGTGCATCAGACCCGTATGAGCATATTGGTGCATTGATGTCATGGCTAACAGGGTTATGGCACAAGTATCATCACATGCACAGGGTGTGATGTTGGATTGCCAGAGGCCTAAGCTGGGCCATATGGCTGACATTGTATGTGTGTGTGTGTGTGTGTGTGTGTGTGTGTGTGTGTGTGTGTGTGTGTGTGTGTGTGTGTGTGTGTGTGGAGGGGAGATGTTCAATGGGCCATGCAGAAGAACTGTGCATGTCTGGTGGCGACTGGCATATGATAGGGATGTGTGTGTTTGTCTGCACACCATCAAGTGATGTGGTTGCCTGAAACAGTGCTATGTTGAACAGCCATCAACCTTACATGGCAGGATATATGGTTCACTGTCTCCCAGAAGGGAAGCAGCATCTGGTTCTGCCAGGTGTATCACTGGCATGGCCAGGCCCAAGGACA
Source organism: Protopterus annectens (assembly GCF_019279795.1). Classification (NCBI taxonomy): domain Eukaryota; kingdom Metazoa; phylum Chordata; order Ceratodontiformes; family Protopteridae; genus Protopterus; species Protopterus annectens. The sequence continues at coordinate 918,309,908 of NC_056734.1, forward strand.
GATGCAGTACTACTCCCTGATGGTGACTGCTGTCTGCTGGATTCATATCCCTGATGGGACTGGCCTGGACAATGTGCCTATGGCCTGATCTGGTGTTGTGTGGACAGCACCCTTCCTTTGGTAGTGCTGTTGGAACTGCCACTATGGGACTGTGAATGTGTAGGAACATGTGGGCTCACAGCCGATCATATTGCTGAACTACATCCACCTCGCCAATGCCCTACTACCACCACATGCTCAAGCACAGACACTGTAGGGTCAAGCAGTGACAATGTCTCACCCCACTGTCTATCCATGACATTGGAAAAATGACATATAGCATCACAAATGCTATGGAGGTCATCACGCATGATATGGAGCACTACATTCATGACCCTGAGCATCTGTCTCATGTTGCAGTTGGTACACGCATGTGCCTCCATGATGGACCATAACATGCATCTGGTGACACCTGCTGTGGCACTTGCAACAGGGGCTTGATGGGCAGCAGTCCTCTGTCAAGCACTCCATCTATCTGCCTATGAGTGACCTCACCTGCTCCCTGCCTTTGGCTGATATGTACACTCACACTCACCATACCCAACACACTAGCCTGTTCTATGCCACCTCCCTTAATCTGGCCATCATCCATGGCTGCTAGGGACTGGGTATGTGTGAGCATACTGACTGTGTGCGGGGCCATGGTGGTTGAAAGTGGGGTACCAAACAATGGCATGAATTCAGGCACCAACAAACCCACCTGTGCCTCACTATGATCACCATCATCATGGGAGTCCGCTAAGACACTGACATCAGGTTGTGAGGGGAAGGGACACCAACCCCTGTGTTCAACTGTGAGGGGAATAAAACATATGTGAATTAATACAATGCAGTATTATGTTTGCTGATACACACACACACACACACACACACTCACTCCTGGTACAGTCTGACACAGCTGTGACACCTATGGGCCCTTTAGGGCAGACCTTATGCTAATTCTGCCTTCTGCAATCAATCTCTTTCACTGCTACTGCAAGGGCCACAACAAAGGGTGACAAATCCTACTGTGTGATGGGCCTAGTAGCAGATTGGTAATTGTGGCCAAGACCAAGGCTATTGGATTGTGCATTACAGTGTTACCAAATGCATATGTACATACTGTAAGAGCTGAGTTACTGCTAATCAGACCACACACAATGACAAAGTGAATGATATGTGATGATAACCGATGAAGGGACAAGACTATACACCATCACTGCAGTACATACACAGTTCAGACTCACAGGGATTAATTCCAGACAACATGGCAGGATAGTCTAAAACACATACAGGAAACATGTAAAGTACTAGGTGCACGGCCTCATACGATGATACCAGACTATTGGCCCTGATGCCCTCATTAACCTGGCCCAGACATTCATCTATGTCCCTTCCAAGCCAACACCTGTTTCCCCTGTCCAGCTGGTACACCTGTGGGATCACAGGGATGTCCCATCCATTTCCAGTGCAGTTGTCCCGTGTCTTCTTCAAGATGGCTATACATGTACTCTGCTAGACATGGGGAGGGAGTGTATTTTACAGACAGTGCATTGTGTGGGACACCACACTATCCTGCCAACAAGTAATATACATGTCACAGAGCAGGTGAGGTCCCTGCATGCATGATGCATGAGAGGGGTTTGTCATACAGATATCCAGAAATGCCATCAATGCTGGTTTGGAAATAGCCTTGTATGCCAGACACAGGTCACCTATGATCAGTCTGTATGAGACTGAGTACAGGGACAGGGCTTTCAGCCTATCTGTACTGGATAGGTGTCACAGACCCTGGAGTTGCTTGGTCAGGAACCTCTGTGGTCTCTGCAACTGCTGCATTTGCTTGGCAAGGTACATGCCAAAGGAGCCATTGTACTTGGTAATGCAACTGATAAGGGTGGAGTACAGAGATATTTTGGCCTCCTGGTTCCTGGATGACATACCCGTATTTGTGAGGTGGGCCATGTAGATGGCCTTACATACAATGGTGCCCACATGGTGAGAAACTGTCAGGTTGCTACCAACCCTGGTGCACAAGTCACCTCACACCTGATTGCATGCTCAGTACAGTATTACTGTCATAATTAGTATGGACGACATCTGCCACAGCAGGGAAAATAATGCCTCTCCTGACATTCAGTTTGTGGAAATGCTTCTTGAACCAGTCATTAATTGGGTGAGGGCCTCTTGGGGGATGCTCACATCAGTAGGGGAATGTAAGACGGTGGCCAGCTTGCAATCATCTGTACACCTGGTCAGCCACAGACCACTGCTTTTGTCCTGTACCTCAGATATGTATATCTCAAACAGTAGAGGCCCCAGACCAATCCTTTGGGTGCACCACTTTGGAAGATTCTACTACTAGAGGAGGGTTCCACTACTTTCATTGAGTGGGTACTATCATTGGACTAGTTAGCTACCCATCTGGTAACATACATGTTGATGCCTAGCTGTGTAGGCATATGTATCCTGGCCACCTGGGGATTATTGTCAAAGAATTGGGCTAGGTGAAGGTAGGCATTGGTCACCATCTTCCCCCCATCCTTGTGTTTGTTGAGCACTTCAGAGTTGTTGATCAGGTTTAACAGACCTGATCTCCCTTTGACAATACCATGCTGTGTGGGGTCAGGCATTTTGATGTTGTCAATGTCCCTGTTTATAATGTCCTTCATATTGCCTTCCATGCTCTTGCAGAGCAGGCTAGTTAGGCTGATATACATATGACTGGCTTGGTCGGTGGATTTCTCCACCTTTGTATATAGGGATGACAGTGGCTGTCCTCTGTGCAGATGGGATGACAGCGGTGCTTAGGCTTTGGCTGACTACAGTGCAGAATGGATCTGAGAGCCCATGCCTGTGTTCATGTAGGATGCAGCCAGGGACTGTATCAGCCCTATGGAGACTTCTGTGTGTTGCCTTTAAAAAGGCATTATGGACCTGTTTCCTGATGATGAGGGGAGGGGTGAAGGTGGTGTGCATGCTCATGCGTACTGATGGGGGGACAGGGGTGATGTTTACACCTCACCTCACCTTTCTACAGCTGGTTGTCTATATCTATGCCATATGCATATGTGGTGTTGTTGACCTCCACTACAGAGTAGAATTGTGTGTTGCCTCTGGGATGGCAGACATGTGTGGAAGGGCTACTGGGTGGCCTTGGTGGATGTGTCTGATTTGTACTCAAAGATAGCTTCAGGATAATTCACCTGTGAACTTATTTGCTTGTGCAGACCAAGGTGACATTGCTTCCAATAAGCCACCTGTTCCTTCTTGGCCCTGTCCAGCAATTATATCCACCTATTATGGCATTTGTCTATTGCTGCTGTCCACCACAGATATTTACCCTACCTTGAGGGAGATGATGTTGTCCTGTCAGATATTGCTGCATCCATACAGCTATGTAGGTGCCCACATAGTATTGTGGTGTGGCCCTGGACACTACTGTTACTTTTAACTGATGGGCATTGGCTGTGAAGCTACTTCTAGCTGCTCTGAGGAGATTTATTGTCATTTGTGTAAAGTTAATTTTGATTGACACTGACAAGGGGGGCAGGGGGGTGGTGACCTGAACAGTGATGGCTATCTGGTCAAATCTTACCAAGGAGGATGACACTGTAGGAGTGCTACAGTGGCTACTCATGTTGGTCAGGACCAGGTACAGGATATATCCACCTGTTGCTGGAGTGTTGACTAGCTGATCCACTGCATTGCCATTGACAAAGCCGAGGAATCTCTGTGCATCCATGTTCAGGTGGCATAGGTCATGCACACTATGGTTGGGTAGTTGAAGTCATCCAGGAGCAGGGTAGATGATTGAATCCTGACAGATTCCAGCAAGCCCCAATAGGTGTGGTGGGTGTCCATAGTGATGGTTGGAGGCCTGTAGCTAGCTATGATTTGAGTAGGTGTTTTGTCAACTGTTAACTGCATTCGGGATGTCTCCCATCCATAATACTGTCTGGCCAGCCTGGAGGTGTGTATGTGTATGATAATGTTCAACACTCCACCTACTGTGGCTTTGCAGCCCTCCATTTGGAGTCTAAATGCATGATGGATGAGTAACATAACCTGGCAAGGTTATTTTGCTCACCACAGCTACAAAGCAGGTGTCAGTGACTGCACACATGTCGGCATCCTACAGCACAAGGTACACTTGCATTGCCATGGGTGTCATGCTAAGACACATAACTCCTGTTAGAGCAAGAAATCTGCACAAATGTAGACATCACTGGTGGGAAAAGGCCAGAAAATAGTGTAAGTTTATGAATGTAGCTAAAACACACTTAGTTGCCAGCAAAGACGGTGTCACATTCACAGGTCTACTCTGCAGCACATGACATCTGACAATCAAATGTATGCTATTATGTTATGACATCAGTCCTTAATGGGTTGACAGTGATGTGCCAGACAATGCACAACTGTATGAGGCACTGCCTACAAATATGATGCAGACATGTGGTCAGTCTGTAAAACCCTGGACAGTTGTCAGGTATGGGCTAAGTAGATCACATATGGTTCAACACACACTTATGCACCTGTTGTGTACTATGCACATATCCTATATAAGTCTCTTACATTTCTAAGACAGGCATATGTATCATAGTAGCATTCACAGGTGGAATGTGAACATTTACAACATCCCAGGTAGCTGACCTACCAGTGTCACACTCAGTATTGGACAACAGACACTCCAGTAGTAGTCATACATGAGCTGACCTTTGCTGGGGTGACTCATCGGCCAGAGATGTGATCCATGTCAATGCAGACAGGGCACGCAGGAATGGCCATAGATGCCGGACAGCTGCATGTGAGCCCAGCAGGTCTTGTCATGACCTAGTGTTTAATGTCCTATTTGACATTATTGCATTCCCCCCTTCTGCATTCCATTACAAGCTTACATGATTGACATACTTGTTGTAGTGTTGAAAAGTTGTCTTAGAGACTGCAAATGGTTAGGTTTGTGTAGTCGCAGTCTATCTTTTTGTAGATGGGTCAGACCTGTGTTGCATAGGCAGCAGCTTGCCTTTTGTAGGTAATGCAAATGAGTAGGTGATGGCCTGTGGACCAATTGGTGTCTTCCACTTTCTACTTGCATCCAGAGGGGCTGTGTTGTTTTTCCATTAGCCAATGCCATAGCAACACAGTGCTATAATTAAGTCCTTCATGTGGGCCTTGCCCCTTTTCTTTACCTGTGTGGAGGACATTATGGAGGTGTGGGGGCTACAACTTCACAGACAGTAGGTGGAAATACCTCTCAGGACAAGACATGTGGAGACAGCCCAACAACATGAGGGACAAAGCTCCAGACATGGGTACAGATTGCAAGTATGTATGGGTGTTATACACATAGAGGGTTACTAGATTAACAGGGTTTATGTGGACATGCATTTTCTGCATGACTTGATGTCTGACAGTGATATGTCTCTGACATACCTCTCAACTGTCCAGATGTCCACAGACTGCCCAGAGGTTTGTCTATGGGTGGTCTGTTCCTCAGATAATGTCTGTTTTGTGAAATCAGTGGGATAATGTGGGGATTGTAGCCAATAAATGTTGATATCCATTAGTGTTTCAAACATCATAGCCTTCAGGGATGTTATGCTACAACAAACCCTGTCACACCAGCAACTGTTTCAGTTTGTAACACCATTATGTGAAATATGTCCCTCTTTCTGCCCCCTGTCCCCCAAGTATGTCATGCTTTGTCCAGATGTCTAGCAGTAAGAGGTTCAGAGGTATGGTATATCATTATAAAGTGACTGCACTCCTGGTATCATCCGAGCAACTTAGCAGACTCCTGAAAGTGGCATGTGGAAGTGGCCATAAATATGGTCCCATACCCTGGATATCCTGTGGAAATCTGTACAGTTGAGAGTTGCGTATGTCTGGCCATTGTTAATAGACTGTCAATAATGTCTAGCAGTGCTGTGTGTAAATGTTTGTTGGGCTGAGTAAGGAGAGTCACAGATGTCAGTGTCATAGATCCTTTTATATCTGACTGGGCATACTGCTACAGTTGCTGGTGGTCTATCAGGTGTATATGTTTGTAGAGGCAGACTGGGAAATGTCCTATAACACCTCAGGATTACCAGTAGACTGTGAGTTGCGCCAGTAAATGTCAGTGTAGTGTGTGACCGGCAATCAGGGATATGTTTGTTCAAACAGTCGTTGTACTCTACAGTTCATTTGGGGTGCTGGTATGTTGCTGTGACTGTGTGCAGTTGATTGTGGGTGAACATTTTTGCACCAATATCGGCTTTTCCCTTTGGTTCCATCCCTGTAGTGCATGATATATTTGGAAATAACATGGCTAATTCCCCAGAGCTGATTTGGATAGTGTTGTGTTACTCTTACTGTGGGTCAGAAGGTGCTGGGTGAAATGACTGGAAGCTCTCAATGTTTTTTCTCTTCTGTTACATGACTGCAGTCATACCTCTCCACTGCCCAGATGTCTAGACACTGTCCAGATGCATGGCCTATATGTTTGGTCTGTTCCCTATAACAGGTGTGGGTTTCTGACAATTCACTGGGATGATGTTAGCATTGACATCAGTATGTAATAACATGCATTTATATTTCAGACCTGGAATCTATTAGGAATTATATGTTAAATCAAACCATGGTACTCTAGCAGATTTCTACGCTGTAACAGCCATATTTCAAAGTTGTCACTATTGTTCGCCCTTTATCTCCCCACTTTATCAGGCTTTTTGCGGATGTCTTGCAGTAAGAGGTTGTTTTTTTTATAAATATATATATATATATATATATATATATATATATATATATATATATATACATTTATGTAATAAATAAATAAATATATATACATTTATGTAATAAATAAATAAATATACATACATACATATATATATATATATATATATATATATATATATATATATATATATATATATATATATATAGATATATATATATATGTTATATATATATCTATATGTATATATATATATATATATATATATATATATATATATATATATATATATATATATATATATATATATCTACTTCAGTCGATCGAACATATTACAAGTTCAAACAACATATGGCCGACACCATATGTTCGAACTTGTAATAGTTCGAACACTGAAGTAAAAAAAGAAAAAACAAAAAAAAACAACAAAATTAAACTGCTGTAGCAGGGGGGCTACTGCACCCCCACGCCCCCTTACTTAAATATACCAACTCTGAGATTGCACTACATTGCTGAAAAGGGAAATCTTCCAGTTCCGCACTGTATGCGGATCTCCATTCAGTCCGTTCGGACTTTTAAATGTTCAATGGTATGGTCTCGGCGATATCGTCTTCACACATTTAAAAGTTCAAGCTACTGAAGGGGACCCATAGATAGATAGATAGATAGATAGATAGATAGATAGATAGATAGATAGATAGATAAATATGGATTCACTTCAGAATCTCGAAATTCCGAAACATCGAATTTCATATGAATGAGACCATATGATCTATGTTTTGGAATATCGAAATTCTTAAACAAATAAAACAAAAAACAATCATTTAAATGTTTCTGCAGGGGGGCAAGCCCCCCTGCACTGCCCACATTCCTGCTACTTAAATATTCCAACTCCGAGATCACACTACAGTGAGGAAAAGTGACATCTCACATTCTGCTCTGTATGCAGATCTCCGTTCACAATGTCGGGATTCTGAAAGTTCGATCATATGGTCTTGGCCATATGAAATTCAATCTTTCAGGATTTCGGCATTGTGAAGTGTTCCCATATATATATATATATATATATATATATATATATATATATATATATATATATATACATATATATATATATATATATATATATATATATATATATATATATATATACATATATAGTTTGTTAAAGCATTACCAATTCCTACAGCTCAGGTGGTGTAGAAGTGCATTGTTGTGATTGTAGTGCACATGGTCCTGGGTTCAAGACTTAGAAGTGAAGACTTTTTTTTCATTAATGTTAAATGACCAGACTGCATGCTATGTTTGTAAAAGCATTGTAGATTCTCACACCTCAGATGGTGTAGTGGTACATTACTGTGATTGTAGTACACAGCATCCAGGGTGGGTTATTTTGTTGCTGGGAAGAACAAGGGTCGATGGAGACAGAGTGATTAAGGCACTTTTAAGCAGTTGTAAGGAGGTTTGCATGGTTTTGCATGGAGCTAAGCAATGCTAAGAGATGGTTAAACCCTCCTAGCTTCACTTAGCACTGCTTACTCCTGCTTACACCCACGCTAATGTTAATTAAAGAAAAGAAAAAATAGTGATAGGAATGTGGTGAATGTGGGGCAAGCAGGAGGTAAAACATTAGGAAAACATGCTAGGGATGTGCAGGATGGGTGTAGGAAATGAACATAGCCCTACATTTCTTTTGCAGTAACAGCTGTGAATAATGTGTAGAATTTGGAATTTACAGCCTCACACCCTACAAGGAGGGGTGTTGGTGGCATGCATTTGTAGGATAATTTGTGGGTATAGCACTGTACATGGGTGCAAAATGTAGAGCTATGTATAGGGCAATGATTTTTTTGTGGGACAGATGTCCTTTTTTATTTTTTTATTTTTTTTAATGTAAGAGTATGATGTTGGGGAAGAGCTGTAGGTATGTTTGGAGAGGTAGGCTGGGTAGGATAGGTAGCCTTTGCAGACAGGCAAGACACCCAAGACAGGTGACAGGGGCAGTATATGACCCATGAGGTGGGTAAACACCTTGGATGGGGAGGGTGGTTGGGAATCAGAGGGCCATGAGCCCTCAAATGGATACAGTGGGACTGAGGTTCCCACCTATGTGCAGTCACCACTTCACCTTCATGGCCCCAAAGGTGGCTGTGCTGGGGGCTGGACAGGAGGGACGGCTTGCCCCTCGAGGTGCACCAGTCGGTCCTCCATCTAGCGCAGCTGCCAACCCAACTCTAAGTGGATGATGCTGTACCCCATTCTCTGGATCTGTCAGTGGGTGATGGGTTCCTTTCCATGCTGGCGCTCGGGGGGTAACGAGCCTCATCCCTTAAGGCGGTTCAACCCAAAGCTGGTTTAGGACCAGAGTAGGGAGATTTTCTTTGTTGGATCCCAGGTGTGCTGGGGCCTAGTGCCATGGCCAGATGAGGTAGAACAGGCAGATCCACCGGGATCTGCCTTCCCAAATGTGCTATGGTGTTATGGTTTTCCAAGATATTTTGGTTAGTCATTAACAACACATTTCACAATTAATTATAACAGCATGCATGGGTGTTCCCATCAACCCAAACCAATAGATTAGAAACAGTTGCATAGCAAACAGAACACATGCATGAATAGAACAACAGTAAGCATTTTAACAGCATGCAAGTTACACTGATGGCAACAGGCCACCAATAATGGTATTTGAACAGGGTATGTTAATATGCAACCAATGAAATATATGAACAATAATAGAAACCATGATGAACTCCACTGGAAACAAAGAACTAGTGGTAAAAATAATAGAAAACATGTCACAACAGTAGGTTTTGAGAGCAACATACCCATAGTATATGAATAATAATTAGTGATGCAGATGATGGGTGGGGGGAGAGAATGAAAGGTCCATTAACAACTGTATCATCTTCTATTTTTCACAACAGTACTGCTCAATACTTTACAGGTCTGCCATCACTTTACAACTACCTATGGCCCGTATCTTCTGCGGCACATACATACCTGTTAGACTGCAAACTGTAATGGTATGGGGCAGACTGGGTTCACTGTGTCTACTTTGCTGGAGGGGGCTTGACCATGTCAGGGTTACATACCTGACAAAGAAGGGGTACCCTGCAATGATGTGTGAGTCTGCTTCTAGCATAGTTCACCTGGATTCCTATCTGTGTTCAAGGTGACTAGCAGCAGTGACCACTAGCTGTGACAGTGTGACACTTGAGAGACATGTATCAGGGAGAGGGCGTTATGTATGCACACATCCTGCTGTTATTTCCAGGCATATGGGGTTGAACAGCGGAACAGTTCTACATGGTGTATTACTATGCATTTCAAACAGCTACTACACACATTACTTTACCTGTAAGACCTGTGGAGAGAATATATGTTAACACTTTCTGAATGTTTCTACAACTGTTCAGGTGTATTAGTATACCCTTCATACAGCTACTATACACATTTCTTTACCTGTAAGAGCTGTGGAGAAAATATCTGTTAACAATTTCTGACTGTTTCTACACATATTCTGGTAAATAATAATTAGTGATGCACCTACTACACACATTTCTTTACCTGTAATACCTGTGATGAAAATATCTATTAATACTTTCTAACTGTCTCTACAAATCTTCAGGGTTTCTATTGTGTATATATGTGCAAATCTCAGTACCACTCCCTGGATTCAAACCATGTATAGGTGTGCTAAAATAAACAATGCTATTTTCTATCACACTGAGCTATTGGGGAACTGCTGTTTCTTGCTTGACTGATTTCTGACTAATACTCTCTGGGCTGGACAGTCTGACCTTATAATCCTGAAATTCAGGCATGGCAGATAATTATTATACTATGTCTTACTCCTTTGAATTAATACAATCTGGAAAGCAAAGATTAACACAAGACTGTAATGCATATTAGCTGTTTCCCAGAGCAGCCTCAGTTATTTCATCCTGTCAATGCCATATTTGCTATAAAGAACCTGTACACATTCTATTTCTACAACAAAATACCAGAGTAAACACAACAGTTTGTTGTATATTTTTATTACATTGAAATGACACTTTTATTAATGGGCATCCTGTGGATAAGTATTAGTGTGACAGACATGTTTTATTCATTAGACACATTATACAGTCTACCTACTGGCAGTAAATAATGTACTTCTTCTACTTTATGGCATTATATACAGCAAGATAGATCTATACTCACCTTGTCAGTCTGTCTGCATGGGCCTTGATGTTCATAGCCCTCTCTGCTGCAGCTTTAGGGGTGAGAAACAAACATTATGCTTACCTGTGTATCCCATACTCAGGCTAGAATTTGGAACAGCTATATCTGGAATATTTGCAAATTGCTGGAGTATGCTGGTCCCAAGCATCTTGGATCCACTGGGCCAAGAGATCCCCCTTCCTATGCTTTAGGTCAGCATAATGATGCCGTACCTGCTCACCAGTTTGAGGATTCCAGTGGCAATGGTGGGGTCATGTACCAGATGGTCCCAGGCCTCCGCTTTGTACTGAGAGCTCTGGTACTGGCCCTGCAGCAGTCTGTCTTCCTGGTATTTTATGAGAAGTCCAGCCATGTCCCTGGACTCCAGGATGCCCCAACATTGTGCCTGAAAGCACACTCCCTCTCCAATGCCAGACATGTTCCTGCAGAGATCAAACTAAAGAGGTTATGGCTGCATTCCCACCTGCATGGTTTAAATAAGGCCATATTCCCACCATTTGCTATCATTGGACCATTTTGAAAATGCTGATCACAGCTTAGCAACGCGTAAGCCTGCTAAGCTGGGTTGAACAGTGCTTAAGGGTGTAATTGCTGAGCATTGCTTACTACTGCACAAATCTGTTTAGCTGAGCTGACTGCTGCTTAGCATTCACATTTAAGCAATACTTACACCGTCTAAGCATAGTTGAGCACTGCTACTCATTGCACACTTTTCATTTTAGAAAAATACCAGGATAATGACTTAATTAATCATTACTGATATATTAGTAAGTGTATATGATTTACTTTACATAAGATCCATCTATGCACTTTCATTACATTAACATGGGGTGTGACTATACTGTGAGGAAAACTTGTGTATATATGGGTGATTTCACATATTATATGCACTCACACTTACAATTTAAACCAGCTACACTACCCTGGTTGACAAATATCAATTACTACATAACTTAAAATTAAATTAATAATTTTAAAACCACTTTCCCATGTGAAAATAAAGTGGCTGTTTTGGTACTCAATCCATAAACATCTGCATACAAAGCCAGGACTCTAACCACTACACAATCTCAGCATAAGGATTTCTGCTGTATATTTTTACTTATCTCCTATTGGATGTTTAAGCAATGCTGAGCAGGGGGCCATAACATGCACACCCACTCAGCTATGCTTAAACATACCTTAGAATGGAAAAAAATAAACAATTCATAAACCCACTTTATTTACTTGTATCTGTGCTCCTTGTCAGTCACAGTATGGGTAATTGTAAAGAGACACATAGAGACAGATTTTAGTTATTGCTCTTACAAACTTAGGAAGTGTGACTGTGGTTTTCTAGCAGATCATTGGCAAATCACTCGGGGTTTAAGTCAGAACATACTGACAGACATTTGGGTTTCAGATTTCATACTCTTCAGGACACCCATGCTAATGCAACCCTTTTATTCTATCGGCTTTCCGGGTTTGTCAGTACAATATTTAAAAAGTGCCCTGATTTTGGTGCCTTTGTCCCCCCATTATTTATGGCTTTGTACAGCTTTCTTGCTCTAGGAGGTTGAGAAGTATGTGAGGCAGGCATCTGGGCATTCTGCAGAAATCTGCACAGTTGATGGCTATGGCCGTAGGGCTCTTTCTCATGGCAGACATTTCTGTTTCAGTCTTCATACCCTGCAGGACGTCTGTGCTACTGCAAATGTTTTTTTTTTTCTGTCAGCATTCTGGGTTTGTCAGTGCAATATTTAAAGGGTGTCCCTATTTTTGTGCCTTTGTCCTACCATTATTTATGGCTTTGTACAGCTGTTTTGCTCTAGGAGGTTGAAAAGCATGTAACACAAGCATCTGAGCATTCTGCAGAAACCTGTTCAGTTGATGGCTATGGCTGTATGGCACTTTTACAATGCAGGGGGTGTGTGACAGAACCTGTCACACACATCCTGCATTGTTGCTTGCTCCCCTAGCTATTTCAGTGTCTGCAGACACTGAAATACGTATTTTATTTCATTTCGATGTCCGCAGACACTGAAATACTTTAAAAAGTGCCGTATGGCACTTTGGTGCAGGGGGCATGTTAGATGTGTGTGCACTGCTTAGACATGCCCCCTGCACTCAGTGTCTGAATAGTTGTAACAGTAGCATGCCTTCATGAATATGCAAGTAGCGCTACTGTTACCACTGCGCTTTCATGGGTACAGTCTTCTCCGTGCTGGAATAATGATATTCAGACACGGAGTTTACTGAATCCTGGGGATTGATAAAATACTTTTATCTTGTTCAGTATGCAATAGTACTAAACCATATTTGCAAAAAGAGCCACTTCATCTAAGTCAGATTCCTGAACTAACCAAAAGTACCAGCACCAAAAACAAGGACACAGGTTGATAACTTCATCTACCATCCGTTTATTGACAAAATGATAATAGTATATGGTTAAGCACTTTCATCAAAAAAATGTTTGAATTCCTCAGAACCATAAAAATCCAACAAACCAACTTTTAAATAGGCACTATTAAGCCATGATTGGCCACAATAGAACCAATAAGCTGCATTGTACATATAAAATAATCCTGTTCATGTAAAATAGATGAAAACATGCTGTCCCTCATAATATAATTAAAAAATACACCAACATTCTAAATACATATCGAAGGAAAAATATAAAATATTTTGAATATGTCAAAACAAGATATTCTAAAAAAATGTATACTAGTCAGTTATTTCAGAAATTTGCAAAAGAGTGGGACTTTATCCTTATTACTAGCAGTCTAGAATACCACAGTCAAACAGCCTGGCTGAGCATGCAGTATAAAGTACAAAGCAATTACTAGAAAGGTCAAAGTGTGACAATACCAACATCTTCTTCAATTTGCTTAATCTCAGAAACATACCCAGTGACAACTTACTTGGCTCTCCTGCTCAGAGACTTCTATCTAGGCAAACCAGAACAACTTTGCCTATCAGCTCCAGTTTGTTGGTGCCTAATGCTGAAAACACCGGAGTAATCAAAGCCCAACAATTTAAAAAGCATTCCTTTCAGAAGTCCAGCTATGATAAAATGAGCAGATTTCTTCATCCATTGAAAGAAGGAGAGATAGTGAGGATGCAAACAGCAAAAGGCTTTGATCAAATTGATCAAGTGAGAGGTATATGTGCCAAGCCAAGATCCTATTTATTGGATTCTGAGGGTATAGAATACAGAAGAAATCTCAGGCATCTTCTTCTGGTGTCTGAATCAATATCACAGGTTTGTACCTGTGATACATACTCTACATCTCAGAGCAACCCAGATGATGTTCCTTTTGAAGAACATGTCTCAGTACTTATTCCCAATCCTGATAATGTCCCAGATGTCCCTGAAGTTGAACATTCATTAAAGACACTCTCCGTTGCTAGACCCAGTTCTAATTTTTATGTCACATGATCAAGTTGTATTTCTAGACCTAGTGTAAAATACACAGCAACCTGGGCATGATTGTTTTATTTCTATTTAGTTCTGTTCGACTGCATGTCAAAGAATTAGTTCTGTATAATTGCATATTAAAGGATCATTTCTGTACAATTGCATGTCAATGAATGTTGTCGTTTTCAATGTATGACTTATTTCTCACAGAGAGGGGATGTATAACAGGGAGTGTATTGTAACTTTAAGAAGCATTTTAAAGTGAATGCACATGCATATAAATAGACAGCATGTGCAGGCAGCTGTGCCATTTTGAGAGAACAGCCAGAGTGTTAACATGTATAAGTGCAATAGTCAGTCTGTTTATAAGTTTATTTAAGTTTAAAACCAAACTAGTGGTGTAAAAGTGCTTAGCAAAAGAACAAGTAAACAAAAATAAGCACCAGGGGTAGTCAGTCTCAAGTCCGTTTATTGTATAAAATAAGTTGAGCGCTTTCATCAAACACAGTTGACTTCATCAGAACAAAGTGCTTTCTTAAAAAAACAGTTTAAATAATGTTAAAACAAACATGATTGGTAGAAAAACAGCCAGTAAAAACCCATAAATTGGCATAAGTCATAAATATTAATCCTTAAGAAGAATTGGCAAAAAAACCTTGTGATCAATGTTGTTCCCTTTCATGATGGTGTAATAAAAAAGGGCTTAGACTTGTCCTGCTTTTTCTATTAAAACTGGCAGAACAGTCAGGTAGTCATTCAGCCCTGGATGTATATTTGCAGTCAGCCTTAGCTGCCACAACAACTCTTTTTTACACAATACATTTTGCCAATCCCCCCCTCTAGAATCTATCTGCACAACATCCAAAATGGCAAACGAAACCAGAAAAGCTTTCGCAATGTAAACTATGCCTAAACAGGGCATTAGCATCTTTCTTATTTTTTACATCATATATATGCTCATATATTCTAGATTTGAGAAGCCTCTCAGTTTTTCCAACATAAAATGCAATGCAATGCATGTGTTGCATTTCGCAAGATATACTCTTTTCTAGAAAAACAGTTGCCTTTCTTAAAAAACAAAGTATTAGCATTTTGGTTAGCTAAGGTTATAGATGTACCCTGTAAAATGTATTGGCAGTAAGAACATCTGCCACAGGGTCTGCTTCCATTTAGATTCATATTTACTCCACCATTACTAGTTTTCTTCTCTAAAACCAATTTTAAATTAGGTCCTATTTTAGTTGAAAAAGTGGGTTTTTTACTCAAAACTTGGTACACTTCATCACTGGTTTTGAAAATACTCCAGTTTTTATTAAAAATGTTCTTTACCCCATTGTATAGGGGACTATATTGAAAAACACAAGCTTGTTGAAAATCAATATTTGCCTCACCATCTACAGCTGTGCCAACCTGGGGTGTTGTAGTTAACCCCCTACCTAGGAGTGAAGTATATTTTTTACCCCATTCATCAAAAACTTCACTCAGGGTGGCATCAATGAGTTCACTAGGATAACCCCTTTCTAAAACCATTTCCTTCAAATAAACAAATTCCTTTGTCACATCCTCTTTTTGAGAAGTCATCCTGGCTATCCTGATAGCTTGACCTTTAATAACGCCCCTCTTCTGAAACAATGGGTGATGACTATTGTAATGTAAATAGCTGTTACAGAAAGTTTTTTTACGGTATACCAGGGAAATTAAACCTTCTTTTCCTTTTACTATTTCCGTGTCAAGGTAATGTATTTCCTTGTCATAATGTTCAAAAGTAAATTTCAAAAAGGTGGTGGTATTGTTCAGACAGTCAATAAATGCAGATATAGAATCTTTTTTACCTTTCCACAAAATAAAAATATCATCCAAAAACCTATTGCAAGAAAGACTATCTGAAAAATATTCACTCTTGAAATGTATTCCCTTTCCCAACCCAACAACACAAGGTTAGCATAAACAGGGGTACAAGAGGCCCCCATAGCTACACCCTTTACTTGCTGAAAATATTGCCCCTTAAAAAATATATAGTTGTTTTCAAGCATAAGAGCTATGATCTCACTTATAATAGTGATTTGGTCATGTTGTAAATGGGAACAGGTGAAAAGTACCTCCTCAAATATTGCTAAACCTTCTTGTTTGGGAGCACAAGAAATGAGATCTTGGGATTCCAAGATGGCCACCGACTAGTCTAGTCCTTACTCTCTGAGCTCCTCACAGCTATTTAACTTTTGGTTTTTTTTACAACTTTACATCAACCTTTTTCCTCAAATTGTTATACTAAAAGATTTTATAAATCTTTTTCTACGCATTTGGATTATTTTTTCTTCTGGAATTATTATCCTGGGATTTATTTTACCTCAGAACATTCTTGGTCTCTCTGCTGCTGGGACTCCTACTGCTCCAGTCTGTTCCTGGTTCCTGGTATACTGTTAACTGCATTCCATTTCTGGGCATGGCTACAAAATCTGACTCCATGGAGACTCAGCCTACAAAGGCCAAATATACTTCAATGCTCTCTCCTGAAAAAGATTCAGGTTCAAAAAGACTGAAATCATCTAGACAACCTACAGAAACTTTTAATGTAAGTAATAAAGATTTAAAAGGCTCAAATTTCCTTTTAGAAGAACTAAAAATAGCATTAAAACCAATCCAAAGTGCTATACAAAACTTTTCAGAACAGTTTGCAGACTTTAGTAAATCTTTAAAGCAAATAAACGATAGTATTGTTACTATTGAAAATAAAATCTTAGCTTTGGAGGTTAAAACAGACTTATTGGAAAGTGACTTTAAATCTAGAGATAAAACTGTTTCAGATTTACAAGCTAAAATATTGGATCTGGAAGCCAGGAGTCGAAGAAATAACATCATTATTCGTGGTTTACCTGAATCTTATGACAATAAAAACTTGTTATCTGTGACTAAAATATCTTTGAAACACTGTTAAATTGTGAAGCTTCTTCAAAATCTATAATTGTAGAGAGAGCACACAGAGCACTGCGTACAAAGCAAGATTCTTCCACACCAAGGTTAATTTATACTAAGTTACTAAACTTTCAAGACACTTTCCAGATCCTAGAAACTGCTAAAATAAAGAAACAATTCATATGGAAGTCTCACAAACTATCATTTTCCCAAGATCTTCCTGCACAGATCAAATTAAATAGACAAAAACTAGCCCCTATTGTGCTGACTTGATAAAAGAGGGATTAGATTTCGAATGGCATATCCTAATACCTTGTCTTTCACAGCTAATGACAAAAGATTTGTATGTTCAGATCCTAAAGATGCAAAAGACATTTTTCTTAAAACATTTAAAAAGCTTCCTGACACTGTATCTTAATATTCTACTGTTAAAGAACTACAATAAGGTTTGATCTTTTCTTTTCTTTAATCTGACAGTATTTGTGTTACATGATTTGTAATTCTGGTGTGACATAATTATATTACCTTAAGAACTTGTCATGTAATTTACACATGATGGATTTGGTGTGACAGTGTGCAGTGACAGGATATATGCTTGTTAGATTTGTGTGGATTAATAGAAGCATTTAAATTCCTGTATTTACTTTTTCTCTTTCTCTCACATATGCTTGCTGTGTAAATAGATAATATGTTAATTTTACTACAAGCTTTGGAGTTACAGCCTTCTGTGTAAGCTAAATGATTTTTGGAGGGAAAAACATTCCATCTCAACATTTTAGCAAGAAAATCTTCCCCTCAGAGTTCCAGCTGATGCTCTGCATGAACATGCACACTACAGTCTCTCTGAGATGGATGGTGATGTCATCATTTGTGAGGAAAGAAGGACAGTTTCAAATACACAAGTCTGCTTATTTTCAACAAGTATTCAATAGCACTAACTTTTTAATAGATCTGGCTATTATTTAAAGTGTTTTCTCTTCATAAATGAAGGTTGCTTTTAAATTTAAACAGATTCATGTCACATAATATATTCAGTGACTTTTAGTGTGTCTGCATGACTTCAAAGCAAGCTGCTACTTTCATAAAGCAGAGTGAAAATGTTTCTGGAAACAAATGAACAGGTTAGTTTTATATATTAAAATTCTAAAGGATGTGTAAAGAAATGAACATATTTTCCTATTCAGAATATTTTTCATACAATATTTTATATTATACTGAAGTGTTTAATTTGACAAATGTTACAAAGTATACCTGTTCATATGAAAGTTTCATGTTCTTTCTATTCTCTGCTCTCTCTCTTCTCAGAGGCTGGATGTGATATTTATGATTAGTAGTTTATGTTTAAGAAAGCCTTTACTTATTTGAAAGGTTTGAAATAACTATCTTTAGTATGATTAGCTGAATCTACATGTATATATTTAAGCCCTTAGATTTACTGCATTTAGCTTGCTTGTTTCTGTTTTAATTAGATGTTCAAAATGTTTACTTTAAAAGCCTTGTCTTTTCATGCTGTTTTGCTATGTTACATCTATAGCTTAGAAGAATAGTATGGCTACATAACCTAACAGAGTCATTAGTAAAATATTCAAAAAGTAGATTTAAAATTATATGTATGCATATTGTTGTACATTCAGTCCAATATATATGATGCTGTTTAAGTTACTATTTAATAATATAATTATACTTTATTCATGTATATTAACTAGTGTTAAAACCTTACAGCTTATAATATTTCATTTTGAATAGTTCCTGTACTATTATTATCTAGTTAATAGATGCATCTCCAGACTGAATTGTTTTTCATTTTGAGATATGGTTGCTTGGTAGTTGTTTTTTGCTTTATTTGAACTATAACTAAATACCCATTCTACAGGTATTAGTGCTTTTATCATACTAATGGTCATGTTGATTAATGAAATTATCACTAAAGTACTAAAGAAGGTTCAGTAGATAGTGCATGACTATTATCTTTAGTTCAGTAATGCTATGCTTATTTACTTATATTATAATGTTACCAGTTGGTTTTGTTATACTTATATATGTTATCTTACATATCTTTCAGTTTTAATTGTATTACTTCTTATGATAGAGTGTTCTAGTTAAGCAGAGTGTGATTTATTTATTATTTACTTGTTTCTCTTTCTCTTGAAATACTTGAGGAAATACATTTAATCACTATAAATTTCAATTTAAGGATAGGAGCTTTAGATTAGTATTAGAAGTAGGGATTAAGCATGTTTGACGTCTTGAAATTAATTAATTTTGTATATATTTTTAGTAGTATTACTCGGACTTTATGTTATGTTAGGCTTCCTTTGAGTAATTTGTATTCTAACTTGAGGTTATTATTATCTATAATTACAATGTTTTTTTCATATTCTTCTGCTCTTCCTTTATCACAGGGGGATTGGTGGGTAGGCACTAGGGTTAGGATAAAGGTTATTATTATACATTTCATGGTTCTTAAAAAAACTTTTTTCTTTTTTTTTCAACAAATGTTATTTGATGACTTGCTTGAATACTTAGACTGTTTTTTCTTTTATTTTTTTTCTTCTTCTTTTTAATGTTGTGTTGGATTTGCACCTTGAGTTCACTTTTATAGCATCAATAATGATTATACTTGTAGAATATGCCTGTTGACATAATTTTAGATTCTTGGAATGTTAGAGGCATTCAAGATAAAGCGAAAAAGTCACTATTATTTCATATGATCTTTAAATCACAGGCTAACATTTGTTTTATTCAAGAGACCCATATTTCACGTATTGATTGGAATAAAGAGTTAAAAAAAAATGGATCAAAAAGATTATAGCTTCAGGTGACTCATCTAACTCCAGAAGTGTAGCTATAATCATTAAACAAAAATTCATTGGGAATATTATTGATGAGAAATTTGATGATGAGGGGAGGTGGTGCTTATTTACCGCTTCTATTGCTGCTTTGGACAAACCCTTATTAATTTTAAATCTATATGGCCCATGTAATTCACAACATTTGTTCATTTTAAAAATTTACAATATTCTTACATCCTATAAGGATCATCATATTATAGTGGGTGGTGACTGGAATGCAGTTATAAACCCTGTAATTGATCGTTCGCTCCACTGTCACCTATAATCTTCAATCTACTCTGGCTATAAATGATTTGATGACAGAATATAATTTAATAGATCCCCTCTGCACTGTTAAAAATATAAACAAGAATGATATATATACTTATTATTCTAAGTGCTATCATTCGTGGTCCAGATTAGACTTCTTTCTAATTTCAGATTATATTTCAAAATATATTGTGGACTTTACTACAGAACCCAGATTCTTTTCGGATCACTCAAGAATTTCACTAAAATTGAACATAAAACCCAATATCAAAAATAAAACTATGTTTAATAAGTGGACCTTAAATAATAACTTATTGTCAAATGAAGATATTTGCAAACAAGCTTCAGAAATCCTAAATGAAATGGTGAATAGTCTTGAATCATCAGACATTCCTTATGACATACAATGGGCTGCATGTAAAGCAAGATTAAGAGGTTTATTTATTAGTAAAGCTGCTTTTTTCAAAAAACAATACTTTAAGAAAGAGGAATTCTTAAAATCAAGAATTTCTTCGTTGGAAAATCATCTTAGTCTGAACTATGATGCTACTTTAGAAAAACAAATTTTTGATTGTCAGAAAGATTTAATTCTGCTTCACCAAAATAACCTCTCCTTAGCTGAACAAAATTTACTTGCTTCATATTCAGAGTGGGCCCAGGTTCCATCTAAATTGTTAGCGAGAATTATTAAAGTTAACTTCAGAAATCCAAATATTACATCTTTATCTTATAATAACAGATTATATAATACTGATGAAGAGATTATTCAACTTTTCACCTCTCTTTACACTGAGTTATATTCAGGTTCTTCTAATTCTGTTAAAGATAATCACTCAAAACTCTTTTTAGACTCTTTGCAGTTCCCTAAACTTAATGATAATCAGCAAAACTACTTTCTACCCTATATCGGTACAAGAAATCTCGGATTCAATAGATAATCTTAAATTGGGTAAATCTCCGGGACCTGATGGTTTTACTCCAGAATTTTTCAAAACTTTCAAATTGGTAGTTCTTCCCTTTCTATTTAAAGTTTACAATCATATAAGAGTTAATGATATCTCAGATATTTATTGGAACACATCCAAAACCATTCTAATTCTAAAAAATAATAAAGATAAATCTGACCCAGTAAATTATAGACCCATTTCTTTAATTAACGTGGATATTAAGATTCTGTCATCTATTCTGGCTAACAGATTGAAACGGATTTTACCCTCAATTATCTCGTCAGATCAATCAGGTTTTATGTCTCAGAGACATGCTTGGGATAATACTCTATCTTTAGAGACTATACTTCATCTCATTAAGAAAAATCCAAACCCTATATATGCTTTGATTATAGATGCATCAAATGCCTTTGACAGAGTATGTTGGAACTTTCTATTTCAAACTATTTTATGTTTTAATATTCCCTTATTCTTTATAAATTTTTTAAAAGTTTTATACAAGAATATGTTTACTAGACTATACATTAATGGTCAATTTTCTGCTCCGATAAAGATCACTAAAGGAACAAGACAGGGTTGTCCATTATCCCCTTTTCTTTTCAACATTTACTTAGAACCTTTGCTATTGTTTATTACTCAAAATACTTTTCATAACATCCCTAGAATTCTTAATACTAATATTCATTTTTCTGCTTTTGCGGATGATTTAGTAATCTACTTTCAAACTTCATTATCTGATTACAGAAAGATAATGAATTCTATTGATTATTTTTCTTTGGTTTCCAACTATCTTTTAAATTCTACAAAACTCATATTTTTCCCTTAAATCATTTAGCACACAAATCTTTTTGTTTCCAGACGATCATTTTCAGTTTACTTATAATATAAAATATTTAGGAATCAATTTAGAACACAATAATAAATCTTCCTTTCAAAATAATATTAATAAATTATGGAACTCTATATTGTCTGATATGGACAGATGGAAGCATCTAAACCTTTCATTTCTTTCAAGGGATGGCCATTATTAAAATGAATATTCTGCCTAAATTTCTTTACCAATTCTCATCATCTGATCAGATAATTTCAAAAAAATTTTTTGAGTCTGTAAATAAAGCTTTGGCAAAATTCATATGGTTCCCTAAATCTGTTAGAATTTCCTATTCTAGATTGGCATTTTCGAAGGACAAGGGAGGTTTGGGTTTACCTAATCTTTATCTCTATTATTTGATTGTCTCATCCAATAAACTTCTTACTATCTCTAAATTCAATAACACTTCTTATCCAAATCACTCTTTATGGATAAAATTATGGTATAATTATGTCATTTCTAATAATTTAAATCCTGAAGCTATTCCCTTTATCTCTCTGGATAGTTTATTTATTAAAAATATATCTACAGTATTTAAACAAAAGATTAGAGATTTCCAAACCTTACTCAAAATGTGTAAACTAGAAAAGATCTCGCACCATGTTCAACCAATTCATCTAAACCCAAATATATTATTGGACAATAAACTTTTGAACTTAACAAACTATCCTTTAATTAAAAATCTAAAAGTAGGAGATGTTTTGAAATATCTTGACTTGCCTTTATCTGACAGGCGTAAGTTATTGAAAGTAAACTGGAATTACTCACCAATTCTTACACAACTAAGAGCAATAATTAAAAACAAATTTGTATCTCTGGTCCCCATAGACTCACAATTGAAAAACCTTAACACGATTATCAAAATACTTTCATCATCTGATAAAATGCTCTCAAACTCATATAAATTAATTAATTCTTTAATGATGGACCACAACTGTCTTCTATCTAATGTTTGGTTGAATTATAATTCCCAATTGTCAGAATCTCAGAAAGTCCTGGCTATTAGACACACTAAGGAATTTATCCCTTTTAAAAATTAGCATACACACAATTAATGATTAATAATGATGCCTACTTTACCCCAATCAAATTAAACAAATTTAACCCAAATAAGTCCCCTTCGTGTTCATGCTGTTCTCATCCCCAAGCAGACCTCCTTCATATTCTATGGTATTGTCATTTTTCTCACAGATTGTGGACATCTTTGAAAGTCAGACTGCAGAAAATGGGATATCAAAAATCCACGTTGACGTGGGAATTTGCTATTCTACATATTCCATTGATTCATCTTTCAAAAGTTGATATTCATGTTATCATTTTTATTTGCTCATTACTAAAACTTTATATAATACAAAATTGGATTGATCGTTCTAAATTAAAATGGGTTACTTTCCAGAAAATGGCTTTTAAATTTATTGATGCTCAAAGATACTTAGGTGGAAGTCCAAAAAAGCTATTAGAAAGGTTGTGTTAGAAAAGGTTCTAAACATATTAAATAGTTAATGTTAAATATTTTTTTTTTTCTCTCAGGTTGCCTAACTTGTATATAGTGTACATATGGTGTATGTTTTATTTCTAAATAACTTATCAAAATCTCATGAAGGTTGTTATCACTAGATAAATTGTTATATGTTCATTTATGCCTTCTTGTTATGTATAATCTTTTAATTGTCTTGCTATTCATATAATTAATAAAAAAAATTTTTGAAAAAAAGAAAAGAGATCTTGGACATCAATGGTCAAAAAAATAACTCCTGGGCACCACAATTCAGATTTTAATTGCCCCAGGAAATCCCAAGAATGTTTAACCAAATGTGGCACCTCTTTCACAATTTGTTTAATCATTCTGTCTACATAGACAGCTAAATTGTGAGTTTTAGAACCTCCAGCTGCCACTATTGGCCTGAATGGAGGGGTCACAATATTCTTGTGTACTTTTGGTATCCCAAACATAACTGTTACTTTAGGGTGTGTATTTGAAAGAAAATCATGTCTCTTTAGAAATTCTTTGATCTAATACATATTCATATAAAAAAACTGTCAATGCATTGATAAGAAACATGTATTTGTTTTTTGGAGACTTGGGCATAGTTGGCAATGTTAAACAAAATTTCCTGCATAACATTTGTGTAATCCACAGAACTGAAAACTATAATACCCCTACCTTTGTCTGGGGTCATAATTCAAATACTTTTGTCATCTCTTAATTCTTGAATAAGTCTCCTTTCCTTTGCATTAAGATTGAAAAAAACTTTCTTATTTTCCTCCACATCTTGTAAAGATCATCCCTGACAGCTCTCTCAAAGATGGTTACCAAGGGATGTAGGGGTGGGTTAAATACATTACTTTTCTTTAAAACATTTTTCTTTTTTTTTTTGATTTAATACCACCATCCTTTTTCCAAAATAGGACTTTCAAATTTAGTTGCCTTAAGTATAACTGTATATCTATTAATACCTCTGCAATATCAGGAATTTTTAGTGGGAACAAACTTGAACCCTTTAGAAAATAATGTAAAAAATTCCTCTGTAATAGGCCTGTCAGTGTAGTTATAAATATTGAAACCATGGGAAGTGTGAAGAATGCTGTGCCCCTCATTCTTGAATGTTGATACTTCCCCGTCTGCCACTTGTGGAAACATTTCTGGTATTGTGTCACTTTGCTGTAGGCAGGCTGCCTTCCTTGCTTCGTTTTTGCTATTCTTTCTGAGCGCCTTAAAACTAGAAAATCCTGTTGTTCAGAATAATCCCCCATCTGCTCTTCTACAGAATAACTGTTATTATCATTCACATCTGTACCTGGCATAACCCTGTTGTCACCATCAAATTGAGGGTGAGATTCACTTTTATCAGAATTATTATGACTCAAAACCAGGTTATTAGTAGGGTACACTTTGTTGTTTTTGTATTGCTTAAGGTCCCTATCTAACATCCTTGATTTTTTATAAAAAAATATTGTTACATTTTTTCTCCACCCTGTCAGTTATTTTATTGTAAAGCCTTTCATATTGAGAGAAAAACAGATCACTTAAGATCATACCATTCAGCTCTTCTACTTCTTTTCAAAGCCTAACTTCCATTTGTTCATGGAAATACCCAACTTTGCTTAATAATTCAAACCCCCATTTGTCAAAAAGTTTAGTAAAATCCCTGATAATATCAGCATCATAATATAAACCAAATAGGAATTTGTAAACCCATAACCCCTGCGGTACCACTTGCAAATGCATACATTCCTTAAAATAAACAATTTCCATTTGGGACATTTTAAATTTAAACAGAAACTTCTCAAACATGTAAATCATGTCTTTCAAGGATTTAAAGTTGTTGATATCAATGCTGTCCTTGGTAGACATTGTTCCTGGTGCCTTGTGTTGTTCATTAAAAACAAAATTCTTGTTAAACAGGGCACCATATTTACAATAAGTCCCCCTTATATTTTGATTACAATTATAATCATTACTCCTGGGACAAGTTGAATGCCTATTAAGAGTAGCTCTCTGTTCAGAGGGCACATTGTTAAGTTACTTGTGCCTTCTGAACTACAATTAGCCATTTGGATTTGAGTTAAATCATGAATGGAGTTACCAGTACCTGTTTCTTTATTTTACGCCTGTCACGGCTGCTCAGAAATGCCATCCAAAATAAAATCAACATCTTTCCCAAAATAAATGGTACAATTAGTGCCTAAATCCTTTCTTGAGTTGTTTTGTTTGTTAGAATTCAAAAGATGATCCCCATTACAGGGAAAACACTTTTTCCATCACCATGCTGGATCTCAGCTACCACTATGACATCACCATGTCTCTCCAAGGCACGCGAACAGCTGCCCAATCCGTTTGTAGATTTTTTGTTGCTTTGAGAACAGAAACCTGTTCCATTCACTTGTGTAGGCTCCACACAGCTCCCAGAAACAAACAAACCACTCTTACAGCTGGGTTGTTGAGAAAATAACTCAAAAAGCCAAGTTAACTCACCCTTCAACTCGGCCACATCCCTATTGAGTTCCAAAAGCTCTAAGGTATGTCCAGAATCAATTACTGGTGAGAACTCCAATGGTTCAGGAGAATCCATGACACCCAAAACACCACAAAATAAACTTTGGAACCAAATTAGTGGTGTAAAGGTGCTTACCAAAAGAACAAGTAAACCAAAAATAAGCACCCTGGTAGTCAGTCTCAAGTCCGTTTATTGTATAAAATCAGTTGAGCGCTTTCATCAAAGACAGTTGACTTCATCAGAACAAATAACTTTCTTAAAAAAACAGTTTAAATAATGTTAAAACAAACATGATTGGTAGAAAAACAGCCAGTAAAAACCCATAAATTAGCATAAGTCATAAATATTAATGCTTAAGATGAATTGGTAAAAAAAACTTGTAATCAGTGTTGTTCACTTTCATGATGGTGTAATAAAAAAGGGCTTAGACTTGTCCTGCTTTTTCTTTTAAAACTGGCAGAATAGTCAGGTAGTCATTCAACCCTGGATGTATATTTGCAGCCAGCCTTAACTGCCACATCTCTTTTTTTACATAATACATTTTGCCAATCCCCTCCTCTAGAATCTATCTGCACAACTGCCAAAATGGCAAACTTGAAACCAGAAAAGCTTTCACAATGTAAACTATGCCTAAACAGGGCATTAGCTTCTTTCTTATTTTTTTACATCATATAAATGCTCATATATTCTATATTTGAGAAATCTCTCAGTTTTTCCAACATAAAATGCAATGCATGTGTTGCATTTCGCAAGATATACTAGTTTGCTAGAAAAACAGTTGCCTTTCTTAAAAAACAACGTATTAGCATTTTTGTTAGCCAAGGTTATAAATGTACCCTGTAAAATGTATTGGCAGTAAGAACATCTGCCACAGGGTCTGGTTCCATTTAGGTTCCTATTTACTCCACCATTACTAGTTTTCTTCTCTAAAACCAATTTTAAATTAGGTCCTATTTTAGTTGAAAAAGTGGGGTTTTCACCCAAAACTTGATACACTTCCTCATTGGTTTTGAAAATACTCCAGTTTTTATTAAGAATGTTCTTTACCCCATTGTATAGGGGACTATATTAGATAACACAAGCTTGTTGAAAATCTAGTTCATGTTTCAGACCATTTAAAATGCAACCTGGGATGCCATCTGGTCCCATAGAAGCTGTGTTTTGGCCTTGGAGAGAGCATTAATGATTTGCTCTTTGGAGATACAATGTGGGGAGAGGATGTAGTGGGAATGCTTTGTAAAATGTTTGGAGGGAACAGAGGGGTGAATTTTTTACCAAACCTGTCAGTTAATAGGTTAGCTATTTTCACAGGATCAGTGTGTGTGATGTCATAGCTATGGTTGTTAAATTTGTTTTGAAGTTGCCCTTAGAAGATTTTACAGTTGTCTTATTTGTTTATTCAAGCAGAGGAGGGTGTACTTCCAGTGCTGGGACCTCTCTTTTTTATTCTTATACAGCACCTTCTTCCTCTTTTTATATAAGTTATTAATCCTAGATGTCCACCAGGGAGGCTTGTTTTTTACTGTGGATCTTGTTTTGCTCCTATCAGGTACAGCTGTGTCAATACATTTGTATGACTGTTTGCACAGGGCATTTGTGTATACCTTAGTATAGCTGTCAATGCCATCTGTGGGAACAGGAGCTTGGAAATTATTTATGCCGCCCCTTAGAAGGGTATAATTAGATTTCGTGAATGTTTTTAGCCTGATTTCACCTAAGAGGGGTTCAAGTGTTATAGCTACTTCAAATGTGACTGATAGCTACCTCCGTATCTCTCAACCACTCAGGGACAAATCTCAACAGAATCAGGGACAAATCCAGAAAAAAATCAGAGACAATCAGGGACGCTTTTAAAATATTAGTTTTATTAACTTGAGACATTAACAGAATTAGAGAATGTTAATTAATATACAGTTCCTGAAGTAAAATAACTATTCAGCTCTTAATTATTGGCATTATTTATTAAGTATAATTCACCACCTTTTTTCCAAAAGGCACCAGTGTTAAGAGGAATTAGGAGGGACAGAGGGAAAATTTGATTCAAAATCAGGGACATCCCTGAAAATTAGCGACAGTTGAGAGGCTGATTTGTGATCAGATTTAATCAGTGAGGGTCCTATACTTGTGGTAGTACAATGGTCACTCACTGGTGAGGCCCAAGTTGAGAATATTTGAGCCCCTTGTGGGGTTGCATACTATGTGTTCCAGGGCATTAGTGTTAACAAAGTCCAGGAACATTTGTGCCAGCATGTTGGTACTCATATAAGTTTCCCAGTCAATGGAAGGATTGTTAAAATCGCCCATGACTAGAGTGTTTGGCTGTAATTTCTTTGACTCAAGTAGGTCCAAATAAACAGTGTGGAATATCTTGGTTCATTGAAGGGGGCCTATAGCTAACTATGACTTGAAGGGTGGTCTTACCCACAGTTAGTTGAAATTGGAGTAACTCCGGGACTTTTCTTGTCTAACCAGTCTAAAGGTGTATTTATCTTTGATGAAGATAGATAGTCCTCCTCTGTAGTCTGAAAGTGTCAAAGGCATTGTAGCCTTTCAAGGCCGCAGTACTCCCTGCTTACGTGAACCAAGTTTCTGTGACTGCACAGATATCAACATATTCTTAGGAGAGGAGTCCTTCCAGAGAGTGTAGTTTCAGATTTAAATTCCTATCATTTAGCAGCCTAACCTTTAATTTATGTGTGAGTGATATTTTCACATCAGAAATTTTGTTCTTGAGACCTTGCCTAAAAAAGGCACTATGGGGGAGACAAGTGCCTTAACCAGTAACCAAAAGCCTAGAGGGGATAGGTGAAGACCATCTCTGGCAAAGTAGTGTGGTGTATCAACCATGTCATCCCAGGATGACAATAACTGGATCCCTTTCGAATGACACCACAAACTAAGCCAATTGTTGAAGCCAGTCATTTATTGTTTATATTGTGGTATCATCCTAGCTAAGGCTATGGATATACCTGCCTGGGACACATATTCATAGAGCTCAGTCATGTCTCTCTTCATATAGTCCAGTGAGGTATATTTCAAGTCATTCACACCAACATGAACTATGACTGAGTCATAACAGTACTTGTTTTTGAGACACATGAGTGCATGTGTGATCTGCTGGATCCTGGCACCTGAGAGACAACTGACCATAACCTTCTCCTTATCCAGCCTGGTGATTGAGACATATATGTGTCTCACAGCAGAATCACATATGACTAAAAAAATTTGGTTTAGATGTACTTAGCCTTAGGGGCTTATATGGTGAGACACTATTGCTTGTGTTTTTATGTGTATTGAGTACTGTAGGTACTGTATTAGGTGCAGCATGTTTAAGTTTGGAAGCTCTCAGGTGTTTAGGAAGGTTTTTGGTGAGTACCTCCGCTATGATGGTTTATGTGTTGAGTGTATGGCTTGCACAGGAGGTGTAGTATGTGAGCTGACAACCTGTTCAGTGTTACTGTTCTGTGCACAAGAGAGCATAGATTCCAGATTCATAGTGTAGATGCATCTCTCACAAATTGTACTTGGGAACTATAATTGTGAGCAGTTGCTTCTGAGTTAATAACAACTTTGAAAAACTCTTACCAATAGTTGAAAAATCTCATCCTAGCCTTTACAAAGACTACCACAACTGGCATTTGTACTGTCTCTAAGTCTGGTCCAAATGTGACTAAGATGGTATACAAAAGAATAATAGGCCAGCTTCATTAACAGCTACACAAAGTGAAGTTATCATGTACGTGGTGCACTGCTCAGCCAATATCATGTTATTTTGTATTCATTAAATGGTTCTATGCCTAGTGCAGAGCCACCAAACAAAGGTAAACAGCAGAATAGGGTACTGAATAAGTAGCTAAATTACATGCTAATAAACCAGTCTACCATGGCAGAGCTGTTCATGGAGCTAAAATGCAATCATATACACTCAATGCAGCCATTTCACCTGAAATCCCAAACTCTTTGGATTACATCCACAAATGCACTTAGAAAACTAACATGTTAGGAGATGCTGCTGCCATTGTAAACATGTATGTGCAACAGGATTTAATTAAGGGTGCTGTTTTTGCTGCTGCCAGCCTTCTGCCAAAAAGAAGAAAGATTTTTATACCATTTCTGACTTAGTATGGACTGTATGACACAGAAAATTGTAGAGCAATACCTGATAGACAGGGAAACAGCATAGTAAATATGCAACCTCTTCTGCCCTCATCTATTGCCCAAGAAAAGCATAGAACTTGTCCGAAAAAAGGTTGATAATCGATTAGTCCCATATACAGGTAGTTATACACCCCTAAAGTGAGACATCTGTCATGTTTACAGTAATGTCAGGAATACTGTATGACTAATGTTTGCAATACCCAGCTATTGACTTTGCATAATAATGTGCATCAAGCATTTCACTTTCTCACACATATGCAACAGTAAGTAAATTAAAAATGTTCAAAGGGTAGGGCACAGTCATCATCATTGGCATAGGGTTGTGGTGGTGGTTGGTGTAGAAAAACATGAAGACAAGCCTAACACCAATAAATGAGTGCAAATGATTGAACTGTATTGCACATTTGAGTTTTTTGCAGTATAAACCACTGCTGCTCTCCTCCATGTCAGAACCAATATCAATGAATCTTTGTGAATCATCTGATAAGGTGTAACTGATCCTGACAGTGGATAGAAGTGCCTCAGTTTTAGTCACTGGTGTTTTTTTAGCAGACCCCCTCCCACAGCCATATGTTCCCAACCAATTTCAAAAGCCTTACATATCACATGCATTATGTCATTGGCCCTATCTCAGTTTTAATGATATGTATGGACATTGGCTCCAACACCATTTACATATTTGAACATCTGCTCTAAGATATGATCACAGGAGTACTTGCCACATCTTTCTCTTTTTAAGAGTAAGGAGCCATATCAACTTAATGTCTGGATGATAACTTAATTTTCTGCAGCACTGTATGTCATTTTACAGTGTGCAGATTTCTTGAACACCATAGCTCTGTATAAGTTGAAAAATAAAAGAAACATATAATACATAATTAAGATCCAAGTGATTGCTGATAAAACAAATATGCATGTATGGACGTATGCATCCAGCACATACAAAATCATTTAAAAATTAAAGCTCCATATTAGCACACAGAAGTAAATACAGCCACTCCCCCAAAAAAGAAAGAAAATAAAACGCAAGTGTACATGTTATGTAAGGAGAACAACAGATGTGTAACTGAGTAGTACTTTGCAACACTAATCAAATCCATGTACACTTTTCCATTATAAATGGTTAAAAGTATTCTTAGATGTCCACTTGTGTGAAGGGCAGTCACCTATATATCACAGGCTTAACACATTGTGAGTTACAAACATCAAACCCTAGCCTTGCTAGTAAGTGATACAATACTCTTCTGCAATATCTTGCCAGATAGGCATAGAAAATATTACATAATGTCATTTCAATCTTCACAGACATTTGTAATTGGCAAAATAACTGCTATACATGTCTATGTCACCAGCACTTGGCAAACCATACAGTAAAGCTATGGTTGTATTGTGAAATGAAATCCATTAATAAATCTGCAATACAACATTTTATAACAAAAAAATAAAGAAAGAAAGAAAACAGCTAACATACCTTTGCATCAGGTTAATTGTAAAACTAGAAACAGGGTCTATGAGCATATAGAAGCCTACAGCTCTCCGGATCCAGACATGTTCCCCTTTCATGATATAATTTTCTTGCCTACATGATTACCTTGATATAATGCAGAGTCAGTCCTCTGAACACTGTGAATATACAAATGAGATGTGAACTTATTAACATTAATGAATTCCAAACATGGCAGTAACATGGTATAAAGACATATACAGTTGCATTCACACCCCTTTCTCTGCAAGGATGAGCACTGAGAAGTGTTACCTGTTAAGGGCTTCCAAATGTGAATGACTGACTGTAAAAAAAATGATTGATACTGCACTCTGACTGCAGTATCAATCAGGTTTTCACAGTCAGTCCTCTTTGATATACACTTACTGAGGGTGTGCCAGGGAAAAGGGACTTGACATTTTGTGACTAGCATTGACTGACATAGGAAACAAACATTCCTTACATTTATATGAATTGTTTATGACAATAGTTTCTGTCTCTGAATACAATTGTGTCTGAAATTCTAAGAAAGCACATAGCAACCTTTCTAGAGAAGCAGAAATATGGGAATGATGTTCACAAAACAAAGAAAAGCAAAGATGTGCAGTGTTCTTTTTTCATTTATTTCATTTTTATTTTATATTCTGTGAGGAAAGATTACAGCTATCTACACCTCTAACTGAAAATGACAAAGGACAGATGTCAGGAAGTGGTTATGTTGTATCTGTAATATCAATTGATACTATGTCACAAGTTGAGTATATGTAACCTCCTTTTTATCACAATATTATGTGTGTAGAACATAGTGATATGAATCTCAAGTGTGTCTTGTAAATGCCTTGGTGTCTTGGAGCTCTATCCTTAAATGGCAGTGTTTGTGTTAACATAATGACGATTCTTAATGAGCATATGTTCATGTTGAAGCACAACAGAATTGATTAAATATCAAAAATATACTCTTTAACAATAACCGTTTGAAAAGTTGGGACCCACTAGACTGAGTCCCAAAAACTGAATGGCCTAAAGAACGAATTTACATCTACTATGTCCAATATGCCATTTCTCAGAATACCCCCTTTTTTCCTAGGTAAGTTTGGAGTAAAAAAAAAAAAATATATATATATATATATATATATATATATATATATATATATATATATATTTAGGGACTGCATGCGGCTTGCCCCCATGGGGGCTGCAGAGAGAGGAGTGAGTTTTGAGATTCACTGTTCTCCAGGCTTTTGGCCTTTTTTCTGGCTTTTCAGCACTCAGAATTTTGATTGCTGACATTTCAATAGTGAGCCCCTTTTAACTACCTGTTTCATATGGTTTCCTCTATTTCAGTAGCTTTTTTTCCTTAACTCTTCATGGTTTGCATGCTGTTTAGCATTGCTCATTCTGGACTAACAGAGGTCTACAGTATTGAACTGCAGCTGAATTCCTGATGAAAATAGTGAAACATTTAATTTGGGCTGCCTTTTGTAGCACAAACACCCCTGGAGCAGGTGCACAAAATGTCAGCCATCTAGATACTAACCAGCGAAGAACATGCAACTCTAAGTTACCTTTCTCTGTGTGCAAGGAATAAGTGCACTGAGTTTATAGAAAAAAGACAGGTGATGCAGGATTCAAATCCAGTTATCAAGGGGGGGGGGGTCTAAATACATATTTACAAACATTCTGTTATAGCATTGTGTTGCTGTTTGAAAAAAAAATGTTCTCTGTACTGCTAGCAACATGTGAGCTGTTGCCTGTCCTCTTTCCCATTATTTGGAAGTACCTACTGTCCTGATAATGTGTGCCAGAAATTAAAGTTATGATGTGTCAAGGAGATGTGAGAAGGATGAATGTGTCTCTGTAATACATTTCTTCTTTAGGTCATTGCTAGGTATACCATTGGACTGATGTGATTTTCATTTAATGTTTTCCTGCCTTTTTTAATTGTCTTTTTCAATTGCACTCCACTCTGCAGTGTGCAAACACAGTTCACTTCGTAAGGGAAAAAATGCAAAATTTAATTTGGACCACCACCTGTAGTGCAAATAAGCCTGGTGCATGAATTTCAGCACTTTGAATAGTACTTAATGAACAAATTCTACCTCTCAGCTAAATATCTCTGTGGCACACTGTATGAATGAAGTGACTTTAGAGAAATAAGACAGGTGATGCAGGATTCAAATACAATTAATTATTAATTTTACAGAGGAGGATCTGAATACACGTTTACACAAATTTCGTTAGATCAGTGCATCATTGTATAAAACTCAACTATTTGCAGTATTGCTGACAGCACGTGATCTGTTATCTGTCCACTTTCATATTATTTGGCATTAATTACAATTTTCATAATGTGTCCAGAAAATATTTTTTTTTTGTGTTGCAAGTAGATGTGAAAAAGATGAATATGTTAATATAATGCAATTCTTGTTCTGGTATACCCATTTATTGAATTTGTTTTCCTGTCTGCTTTTTTCTACACTATATCATTTTTTTCCTAATGCCTTTTGCATTTGTGTTCCACTTAACAGTGAACAAACATAGTTCATCCCTAAGGAAAATGTCAACAATTTAATTTAGACTGATTTCTGCAGTGCAAGCAAGCCTGGTGCCAATGCACAGCTGTCAAAACCTTGGATAATATTCAGTGAACAACTTTGACTAACTGGATAATTTTCTCTGTCACAGAATGTTTAAGTGCAGTGATATTAAAGAATTATGACAGCTGATACTTGGTTTAAATAATATTAACATTTACAGAGGGTACCAGAATGCCATTTATCACAATATTTTAATTAGGAATGTCACAGTAAATGAACATTGGTATCATAACTATGTTTATTGCAAGAAATGTATCATTACTGCTTGCTATAGAAGCCCAAAATAATATGTGTAAATTATATTAACCATGACATTGATGATATTTAATATAGAATGCACATATATAGATATAATGTGCAAAATATTTTGTACTAATTTGTGAGTTCTCACATATCCTAAATATCGACACCAGAAAATCTCAACATGCTAAGCAAGGAAGAACTAAGGTTGCTCTGTGATTTCAACACTTTATTCACAGACTATCCAACATCCCGTGGCAGTGGTGCTGCGGTAGTGTTGTCGCCTCACAGCAAGATGTTGTCCCGTTCGATTCTCAGCTAGAGTGTCTTCTTTGTGGAGGCATGTGTGAATGGGCATGCCTTCGTTGAAGGTTGTGCGTCAGGGCTGGTAACTCAGCACGTAAAAATCCACTACCAAACATTAGCGGACTGGAGTTCCGCTGTGGCAACCCCTAACCGGGATAAGCCAAAAGACACAACGACAAAAACATTCACAGACTATCCAACACATTAAGCGCTTTCATCCACAAGGATTGTGGACATCCTCAGAATATTAACACCATATAAACCTTCCACTTAAATACTTTAAAAGGTGCCAAAAACATTAATTGAGTGCTAAATTAATATTTCATCAATTATGTCCATAAAATAAGTTTATACTACTACAAATACTATAAAATAAACAAATTAAAATAAGTATAAAAATACAAAATTAGTAATGTTGAGGCACACATGAATAATGCATAATTAATGTATAGTAATATAAATCTCTAATACATTTCATTTAGAACTGTTCTACTCACTTAAAAAATGCTTAATAAATAGAACTTTTACATTTTATTTTTTGTTTGTTTTTTGTAGGTTGAAACAGTCATTCAACTAGATAGTAAAACTGGTTTAATAGTAATATATTCATTTAAACCAGGTGTATTAGATGCATCAGTAAACATTTGTCAAAACACTTCCCTTTTGCTAAGTAATTCCTTCCTATTGCCCCCTTGTGGACCTATTTCCACATTTTCAGTAATCACAAATTTAAATACATGTGTCCCTCCACAATGGGCAATTTGTCTATAAAGGGCATTATTGTTGTCTTTTTTCCTTATATCATATATATGATTATATATTTGCTTCCTAAAACATCTCTCTGTTTTCCCGATGTAAAATCCTGGACAAATCATACATTTCACCATATATATGATATATTTTGTGTTGTAGCTACCATTCATAAAATGCACTCTGGTTATATTCACATTCCCCAGGTCTACACTGTTTTGTTCCCATATATGACAGCACTCTCCACAGTTTCCACACTTTTTAGTACGTTTGTTTTGTTTATTATTTTCACTCCATTTATTAGGGTTTTCAAAAATCTTCTTCAGATTGCGTACCATCTTATAAGTGACTATTGGTCACTCCCCCACTATTTCTCTCAACTTGTTGTCTACTGTTAGTATGTTCGAGTTCATATTTAATATTCTTTGGATGGAGGACGCTTGTGGGTTATATTCCAATACACATGCCCTCTTATACTGAATACCTTCTCCAGAACCATTTCTAGTACTAGTAGGCATTCCCTTTCCTAAGATAGGTTGATACTTATTATCCCATTCACTCATTACATACTGTTTGACATCATCTAACATGGACACTGGATATCCACTCTCCCTAAAGAAAGCCCATATAATATTCATTTCTTTTACCAGGTCCTCATAAATAGAGGTCATTCTAGCTGCTCTTATACACTGTCCTTTGTAAATATTTCTCATCATCTTCCTTGAATGGTAACTACTGTAATCTAAGTAATTGTTGGAGAAGGTATTTTTCCTGTATATCTGGGATTTAAATCCTATAGATGTATTGGATATATATGTGTCCAAATAAGCTATCCCTTCTGTCCCAGTGTTGTAAGTAAACTTCAAAAAAACACAAGTTCCATTCAGAGAAGTAATAAACTCTTCAATAAGTTCTTTAGGTCCTTCCCATAACACAAAAATATCATCCAGGAATCTAGAATAATATCTTACATACCTGCAATATGGGTTGCTGAAAAAATGGATGATTTCCCAATCTAACATAACCAAATTAACAAATATGGGGGCACATGCCACCCTCATAGCTGCTCCATTAATCTGTCTGTAGTGTTTACCTTCGAAATAAATGTAATTATATTCTAACACTAAGGTCATAAGCTCTATAACCAGACTTATCTGGTCCCAATTAAGGTCTG
Organism: Protopterus annectens; assembly: GCF_019279795.1. Lineage (NCBI taxonomy): Eukaryota > Metazoa > Chordata > Ceratodontiformes > Protopteridae > Protopterus > Protopterus annectens. The sequence continues at coordinate 918,346,803 of NC_056734.1, forward strand.
AGTATTCCCTCATGCTGTTATTAAATGCTTCCAAGCCTTCTTCTTTCGGGATTCTGGAAAATAAATCAATTACGTGTATAGTAATATATATTAGATCTTTTTTCCAAAGCTCAGGTATGAGATTCCCTAAAAATACCCACGAGTCCTTCACTAAATGGAGTACCTTGACATATATATGCTTCAACCATGTATCTATAACCTTATCTATATTAAAGATTTTGGATGCACTGCCAGATAAAATTGGCCGTAGGTGGGATCTAGAATGCTTTTGTGTATTTTTGGTATGCCTATAATGGTTGCCAAAACAGGAAATTCCACATTCATAAACTTGTATAAGTCCTCACTTATTCTACCATCCAAAAGAAATTCTTCTAAATACATATTGATTCTCATATGTCCTATATTGATTTCATTACATAAACAATATCATAATTTCCTGAATCATGTATTATTTTATACATTTTAGATATATAATCAATTTTATCAAACAAAATAACACCCCCTCCCTTATCTGGCTTCATTACTCTTATACTGGGTTCCTTAGTGTATAATTCTAATACTTTAACTTCATCTTCTGTCAAATTGGTGTATACGTCATTTGTTGATCTGTTCTTACTTAACTTGTATAATTCCCTGGTAACTATCTTCTCATACATAACAGTGTTTGGATGGGCGGGAGGTATAAATGCACTCTTTTTCTTTAACTCAACTTTCTCTGTTGCTTCTTTGTTATCAATTCTGTTGTGAAACATTAAGGCCAAATTGATTTTCCTAAGAAAAAGCTTTAATTCTGTTATACAATCTACTACTCTGAAAGTAGGTCTAGGAATGAATTTCATACTTTTCGAAAATAAACTAAAATGATGTTCATTTATCTTCATACTAGTATAATTGTAAATCTTAAAATTATCAAGACAATATATGATGTCATCCTTGCAATCAATAGTGGGGTGAGTATCTAGGGTAAGCTTTGAAACTACCAGTTGGTGTATTCACCCCTGTCCTGTTTTTTGTTCCATCTCTGTCTCCAAGGTGGTAAATTGTGTTTCCATATCCTAAGTATGTGTTTATGACATTAAGTGTTATGAAGGTATGTATGTAACCTAAGCTACCATGTCTTACTCAGGTCATGCAACTGCATGCATCTGAGATGTATTTACAAATACAGCACTGCCTTTTACATAAAAATGCAGTCCCATGCGTAAGTAAAGTCACAGATTTATGTGCATCTCCTAAGTATGTCTATATTCTGTGTTAGATTAGTATATGTTTTATTACCATATTAGCATGCAAGTTCTCCTGTGGCAGTTACAATTAACGAGCACATCTTACAATTGTATCCTTTTTTTCTCTTAGGTTTGAGTCCAAGGTGGTGCTACTCAGTCTTACCAGTGTAAAACTACCAGCATGCCAGTGTGTCTTAATTCACACCATTTTTCCTCCAAACAACCATGATTATAACAATAAGGCATATCAGTGCTTAACACTGGAACATGCTTTGATAGTTTGAACATCGCACATGGCCAAATCTCACTGCTGTTTTTAACACCTTCAGTGCTTCTTGATGTACTCAGTGCAATGTGTATGGCAAGCCATTGTAGAACTGCAGTTGTCAAGGCTGTACAACTATGTGCACAAGCTGTACATGTAAAATCTGAAGTGGCTGTCAATTTAGACCCACATTTCTAACTTGACTGCAGCAGACATGACTGGCTACAGTATGGATGATGTTCCACTTAGAGCACAAGGTGGGGTGTTAAGGAGTCCAGGATATTTGTGGCATTCCTTGTGAAGTGCTATAGCTTGTGGCTACTGCAAGGGCAATATAACAAGTGTCAGTATAAGACTTGAGGCTTGGAATAGCTTGGAAAGGCTGTCTTCAGTGCAACTGGTATCCCATACTGAGGAGCAATGTAGTCACCTTGACAGTGGCATGAAAAAGTTCAGGTAGACCTCCAGAGCCAATGGAAAGATGAATTTAAGACTGCAAACACCCCTCAGATGTGTAAGTATACTGACCCATTACCTGCCTATGATATGGAATTAATTAACCAGCCAATTAAGTTATTTAATGTGCCTTAAATATATATATTTTTCTTTTTCTACTGTATAGCTGCAGCAGAGATAGCAGAAAACCATGAAGTGCATCAGGAGAGACTAACTAGCCTCAGAGAGGCATGGGGTAAGTATGCATCAGGCCTGAATGCAAGGCACAGAAGTATTTTCAGTCCATCACTGTATACCATCTTGAGCAGGCATACATATCAAGCCTACATGCCTGCTCCAATAGCTCTTGGTTATTGCAGCAGGCAGTGAATACAGCAGCTTAACTGTGTGCATGTGCTTGATACCCAGAAACAGATACTGGATTTTTTTGACAGGCTACTTATTTATGAGATAATTTAACTTCAGTACTACATGACATTATCAATTTAATATTTGCAAATGCAGTTATTACCCTATAAAGTAGATATCTGATATGGCACATTGAAATACATGATTCTATTAGTTATAAAATATGATTGTGATCAACTGCTTTTGTTGGCACATTAACACCTTCCTTTCATATCTGGAGATGCCCAAAGTATACTTATGTAACCTTTATATTGTTTTATGTGTTAATATAATGAAGTAATGTGACATGCAATTTGCCATGATTCTTCCTTTTTTCTCTCATCAACCCTATCTCTCCTTTTTTTGTTTTTAATACATTGCCTCTCAAAACAAAATGACTATCAACACAGGGAGGTGGACCAACTACTGAGGTCTGACCCACCATACATCCCCAAATGTCTGCAGTGGCACCATCACAGGCAGCACAGACATGCAGGATATCTGGGTCACAACCTGTCAGCATTGCCTTCACAATTCCTGGTGTGATAGCTTTCTGGAGCAGTATTAGTGGATGTGATCATTTTGTCACCCATTAGGAGATGACAGGGCTGGTAGAGGGAATCATGGTGAGGGGACATGGTGCCTGAATCATCAGGGTTGAAAAGACTCTTCATAGTATTGCCAAAACAGTGCAACACCCAGCACTGACTTAGGCAACTAATGCAGGAGAGAGTGATAACAGTCTTGAGGGTCAGGACTAGATTTTCAATCTTCTCAAGTTGTACATGGATGATCCTCTGTGATCCCTTATATGTCTCCAGTTATGGTGTCCCTAACCCTGTGTGGCTATCACCATACCCATATGTCTTGCATATCTTGTATTTCTATGCTTGCTACCTAACTTACCTTACCTACCTGACCCTGTCACTCTGAAGCAACTAGCTCAACATTCCTATCTTTCAAAAAATGGTTACCTGTCCCACAAATAAATAAATAACTAAATAAATAAATAAATAATATTACACCCCATACATAGCTCTAGACTTTGCCTGTGTGTCATCTTGATACACTTAATGACTTGATTTGGTCCAACTGGCTATACAGCATTATTTTATTGTTGTTACCCATCCCTCATGTGATGACTGTGTGTACAATGTTATATTTATATTGTGAAGAAGTGGATAGCTATGGTGCTGTCCCAACACCCTCCTGAAACTTTCTATATTCTTTTCCCTGTGCCCTCCACTCTTCTTGCCACCACCATTTTCACCACTGTCCTATCAACCCCTTTTTCACGTTTAATCTTGTCAAAAAATAGAATCACACAAAGCAAACATGGCCAGAAATGGCCTGTAGAAAAGCCTTTATTTTTTGCCCTCAGCATTTTTATGGAGGTTGGCATAGTGCACCAATGCTTAGTGATGGTGAATGTCATTTAACCTCCAGTGGAAAAAGCTGAAGATTTTAATTTTAGTTGCAGTAGTCCGGTTACTTTTCTTGTGCAAATGCGCTTAAATGTGCTGCACTGTGGGAGTACAGAGTAAAGGCAGTCTAAAGGCAGTACTATGATACAGTTACTGAAACAGTTCTTAAGCTGCTGAGTATAATGAACTAGAACCTCCTATATGGCAGAGTGAGATAATTCCCCTGTCTGTAGACTGATGTTTTTGCATAGTTTCATGGGTTCACTTGCATCTGTAGGCCAAATTATTTCAAGATATTTTAGACTTATTTAGATTTTAAATTATATGGTTAACTGCAGATGTCTGCATTTATGTCCCTTCCAAACTTGTCAGCAAAACCATTCTAGACCAAATAGGCAGACTTAGTAAGCCCCCCTTATCCTACTTACATCTTAATCTTGTCTCTACTCTCATACCTTTCTTGCTCCCTGTAGCAAGTACTTTATTGTACAGAGCAAGACAGAGTAATAATGAGGTAATAAGAGTAACACACCATACAGATGACCCTACATGTCTCAGAAAAAATACTGTTGCTATTTCTCTGTCCATCCATCTCTTGCTTCAGTAAGTTGTCAATGTCCTTTATTTGTGCAATTTAAAGCATACAAGGTTGCAGTTCCTTTGTAGTGTGAAGAGTCAGTGCTAAGATCTGTTGACAAATTGTTGCATACTTTCAAGGGTTCTAATCCAGAAATTAGGTAAGTGTTAAAGACTGTTTTTAATACACTGGTTTATATGTAGCTGTTGCCTACATATTGTTGTGGCCAACCAATATTCTGCTTCTGTCAGATGCTACTTTGTCCCTGCCTTCCTCCACCCCTGTTTATATATCTTCTCCCTTCTGTGTCATTAGTCTTTCACCTCTGCATTCACTTAAAGTCTGGACCTGAGCACCACCTGCAGCTTAGGCTAAATGGAAGTACACAACTTACGGCCTTCAGCCACATTACTGTGGCGCCCTTTGTGCTGCTGTGCATAGCTATGTACAGTCATGGTAATCTTCTGTTGAACAAGCTGTAGATTTTAATGTACAACATATGGTTGTCATGAGCGTAATGAAGATAATACATACATACATTCTCCTTTTCTGCAATCTGTTGTCATATTGGGACATTATGAAGTAGGACTGCCTGTGTGGTGTATTTAGATAATACTCTGTAGATTTTTCTTGGAGCACTATAAAGGTTCAAATCCAGGTGTATGCCCAAGTGTTCTGAACGTTTTATATGACTCCCTTTGGGTATAACTGTTGGCTACACAGTTCCTTAACACACCATTATTCTGCTGCTGTATTAATGTGCTGCTTCCTATTGTGAAAACTGTCTTATATAGGCTTTGCATGAATAATTGGGATAATAAAGAAAACAATCACATAGCACAGCACATATATGTACAGAAATAAACCAAAAATAATCTGTTATTATCTTTGTATGTGTATTCCTGTCATCAACAGTTCTCCTGTTTCCACCCTTTCTGTGTGATCAAATAAAACTCCTTGATTCAAAACTGTTTCCATAAGACATGTTTCCACCTACAATGACATGCTTGGTCCCTCGTGACTGCAACTGGTGTAACAAATGTGTAAACCATGGCATCTGAAACATGACCATAACTCATATCTTTTTATCAGATTCAGATATTTTTGTATGTTTATATGGCATATTTGTGTGAAAGTCAGTACAGACCAGCATAGACTACTTCTAATCCTTATTCTAAGTTCAACACTTCAAGGTATGATTACGCATAACCACGCACTGACACAGATATAAGCCCAATGAGTGTACAAGATGGTTGTTCATATAAACTATAGTTAGACTGTCAAGCCAAAGATCATTTTGCAAAACCAATAGATAGTTTAAAAATTAATAGTTTAATAATATGCAGATCTGTCCCCTGCTAACCACTTTCATCCCAAAACCTTGAAACTTCATCAGAGCATGGGGAAAAATAACACAAGCAAACATTTAAAAGCAGTACAACAACCAATCAAGACAGAGTATCAATTAATTAATTAGTAAAATTTCATTCAATAATCAAAAAAATGTAACATTAAAGTTATAATGTTTACATACCACTGAAATTGTAAATTATCATATAATGAAATAAAAGTTCTGATATGAAATACATAAAAACAATTCAAATATATATAAGATAAGTTTCTAAGCCAAAAGATAAAAAAATCCAGAAATTCAGTTCAATACGAAGGTATGGAAAAACCAAGGACAAAACATTATTTAGTTAAAGCTTGACAGCCCTGTCTCTCAAAACACTATTAATGTAAATCTGGTCATTCAACTCCAGTTCATGAGTTGCATTCAGTCTCACTTTCCAGGTTAGTTCTCCCCACTCTAATAAGGTCTCCAATGACCCCCTGTTGGAGAAATAATAACTTTATCAATCACCCCAAGCGTAAAGTTAATCCTGGTAGGTGAATAGCAAATAACAGTGTCTCTATACAAAGCATTTTTTGCTATCTTTCTTTCTATCATAAAGATGCTCATAGACATGCTTTTTTAAGACCCATTTTGTCTTTCCCACATAGAAACAGGAACAGCTAAATAAACAATCCCTCTGTTTCACTATTAGCCCAAAATTTAGGGGATAAAGGTTTACCATTTTATAAAACTGGGAAGTAACCCCTCCCCACATATAACTACAGTAGTGACAAGTGCCACACTTCCTTGTACCTGGAGTTTTCATATTGTTGGTAGAAGTTCTGGCAGGGTATTCAAGAATGTTCTTAATATTTAGACCCCTCTTGAATGTAAAATGGAGAGTATCACCCAGGCAATTTTCCAACCTAGGTTCTGTTTTAAAAATATTCCAATTATTATAAAAAAGCTTTTCACATCATCACTAATGAAATCCCACAATTCTCCACAGCCAAACTTCTAGTTTCTTTCCTTAAAATGAATAATTGCAAAAACCTCTGTGTGATAGTCATTTACATTCCCCCAGGCAACATCATCCCATTTCTTGAGGAAATCCTTGCCTGGGCATCTACTAACATAAAAAAATGAGACTATCATAATGGGAGATGTAAATATCAACTGGCTAGACATATCCCCACACCACTGTAACTGCAATATCAATCTATATAAGTTCACCCAGCTAGTTAGTGCCTTAACCAGACCTAAAAAATTAATAGTAATGGCTCAGTCCTAGACTGGATTTTAGTGTCTGACCCAAATAAGATCATGTCCACTGGTACACTCTCCAATAGTATAAGTGACCACTTACCGGCCTTTATACAATGTGAATGTACCATGACAATTAATAAAACATCAGTACAGGGTTACTAGAGATGAATCCCAGTTCTTTCCATCTAGCTTTAACCAAAGGTTGCTTAGCATCAACTGGGATGCAATAAAATCACTTCCCCTTGATGAGGCAGTTGAGTTCTTCAACTCAACCTTCCTCAGCATACTAAACAATCTTGCTCCCCCTTAGACAAAGGTGAGTAAAGACCAACCATGCCAGTTGGGTAAAAAGATCCACTAAGGATCTTATGATATGGATGGACAAATCATGAACATTTGGCAAAAAAACAAAAACCCATTTGACCTTACTCAATACAAACAGCTCTGAAACCAGGTTAAACACCTAGTACTACAAAGCAAAAAAAGAATACTACCTTACATTACAAAATCAACACAAGCAAAACCCAAAGAAATTATGGAGCTCTCTCAACTCTTTATTAAACCTAGGCTCTAGTAATAATCCTTGCCCAATCCCAAATAAAACACCCATTGAAATTGCTGCAACCTTCAACTCATATTTCATAGATACTATAGCCAGTCTAATCACTACCTTTCCCAAGACCAACTTGTTCACCACAAACCTCTCCACAGCTTTACTCTGTCACCTATACCCACCTCGACTATTAGAAATTGCTTCTAAAACTCAAACCATGCACAAGTGTCCCTGACAATATACCTAGCAAATACCTACAAATCTCAGTCAACTCAATCGCTTACCCTATCAGCATACTTCTCAACAGATCTGTCCAAGAATCCTATATGCCCATCATCTGGAAAAAACTTATATCCTCCCTCTACACAAGGGGGGCCCCAACATAGAAACCACCAACTTCTGCCCCATTGCTATACTATCACTTATCTCTAAGATTCTGGAAAAATGTATTCATTTTCATCTTCTTCACCATCTGACTCACAACCGCATCCTATCCCCCACCCAACACAGATTTAGGCCAGGGCATAGTACCACCACTGCCCTCATATCCTTCATGGACATTGTCAACCAAGACCACAGCACTGGTAAAATCATATATTCACTATGTCTTGATCTTTATAAAGCTTTTGATACTATATCTGACTCACTCCTTCTAACAAAACTCTCTAACATAGGTACCTCACCTCAAATTCTAAACCAGTTCACTAATTACCTCACTAACAGGCAACAATCAACTAAATGGCAGAACTCTTACTCCCCTTTCCTAAACACCACCACTGGTGTTCCTCAAGGCTCCATTTTAGGCCCACGGATGTTTAGCATATTTATCAATACCTTCCACACTGCACTCTCTCAAGGCTCAGTCATCCAGTATCCAGATGACTCCACTATCATCTACACCGCAAATAACCCCCCAGACCTACACCAACTCACCCACAACACCCTCACCTCTCCAAAATTTGGATGTCTAATAATCATCTTGCCCTGAACCCCAACAAAACCAAACTAGTAATCTTTGCCCCCCAAAAATTGACAACCCTACAAAAAGAGAACTTCATCATTCCATCCCTAAATGGTACCACCATCGACATTGAACCTAATACAAAACTCAAAGGTGTCATCATAGATGGAAACCTCACATTTGACCTGCACATCCAGTCCAATGTCAAAAAGACACATCAAAAGCTTGGCACTCTCTACCGACACAAACATCTACTTAATGAATCAGTCTGACTTTCCCTTGCCTCTTCTTTTCTATCACCATCTCTTTTATACAGTGCCCCCGTCCTCACCAACATACAGTCCTCTCTAAAGTCCAGACTAGACTCATGTTACAACAAAATTGCTAAGTTTGTAAATAATGTCTCCTACTCATCCCACCACTGCTTTGCAAACTAAAATGGCTTGAACTCCCCAACTATCTCACCTTTATCCAACTAACTGCAGCTCACAAACTCATTCATAATCCATCCATGTTCCCTGCTCTATCCTCTATACTTACTTTATACCATCCTAACAGACTACTCTGATCCAAAAACCAACTACTCATAAATGTAAAAAAAAAAAAACAAACTTCTGGCTGGCCAGATGCTTTACTCCTTTACCATTGCAAAACTTTGGAACTTTCTCCCCTCAACACTTAGATTCACCCACTCAGTAACCCTCTTCAATACATCTCTGAAACAACACCTCTCCTCATCTTGGCTGTGCACATGTGCTAACATCACATCTCATATAACCTAACTTCAACCATCACAACTATTCTCAGACCCATTCTGCTACTCTGGCATCCTCCTTTCACATCCATATGTCTTCTTACTTACTCCGCTTCTCCATCCTGTCAACTTCCCTCTTCTACTAACCCTCATTGTCCTACCATTGATCCCTCCAGTCTACTTCCTTCTCTTCCTAACCCTTATAGACCTACCACTGAACCAAGCAAGACATTTAGATACTCTTGCAGCCTACCTTAATGTCATACCACCACTTACATCTGCAACAATATCCACCAAGTTTGCTGATTCCTGCAACAGGACTCCAATAGCCTATTGCTCAACTATTGCACCTCCTAAATGTGTGAAAAGTTTAAGTACCAAGTCTCTAATTAATTCCTATATCTGCTTTGCAACCACTGCATGAAGTGCCCTATATACATTTTGTTAGCCGAAAACTACTCATATGGAATGTTCTCATGTATATACTCTGTATTGCTTGCATAATATCTTTGATTTGAGAATGATTACTTATGTACTGTTTTTGCCAGTTATATAAGCTGCCAATAATATGTACTAAATGTTGTTATTAATGTAAATTCTGTATTGTATGTGAAATGTCTTATATGTGGAGCATTTCTCCCCAGGACTCCACTAAAATGGACACTTCATGCCCAGCTGGACCATCCTGGTCAACAAATATAAATAAATAAAATAAATAAATAATATATAAATAGTATATATTTTTAAATCATAGCCTGAGTGTAATTGTGCCCTTTATGGTCAGTAGGTAAACTGGTAGGTAAGTTAATAGAGGTATCATATCCAATCCCCAAAACAGGAGAGAACTTACCATTCCAATGTTGTTGTACTTCATCAAAGATCTTCTTAAGCATATGTGGAGATAACTTCTAAACAGAATAAGGGTGATTACTATGAAAAGGGAGATATGAGCTGGAAAAAGTAAATTTTCTAAAAATATTCTAGATGAAACCATTTCCAACCTTATGAATAGTAACATCCAGATAATCAATGTGGTTATCTGAATGGGTAGAGGTGAAGCTAAAAAAGTCAGTAGAATCAGTAATGTACAAAATTAATTCTTCATGTATTTTGGAATCCCCAATCCAAAAGATACAAATACCATCCAGATAATGGAAATACCTAGTCTACATATTAGAATACAGTAAGGATAGAACAAACAGACTTTCCCATCTCCACATAACCATATTGCTGTATGTGACATTATGAGATATTGCCAGTTGTACCAGGAGAAATGGGATCATGCATGTGTGGCATCTGCCAGCATGGCTGGCTGAAGTTTTGTTTATAGTCTTGTGTTATTTGACTGTCAAATTGATTTGTACAGATGCTTCTATTAAAATATATTTGTAAAAGTTGTCTATGTTAAAATGCTGCAACACAATCTTAAGAGAGTTATGAATGTGTATTGTGCCAGAGTTGGGTGGCTAGATGTGATATCATTCTATAACCAGCTGAAGGACAGAATTCTGGCAGCAGCTGTTTGTTGTTTCTATTATTTTCTTTGAAACGTGATATAAAAGATCTATGTCAGTTATCACAGCCCAGATCAGTTGCTAATTGTACAATTCAGACAGTGTGTAGTATCTAATCTTGCCTTGTGGAAGTGACCATCTCAGCAGTACATCTTGCCTTGCCATACTAAGTGAGTTAACTAGGGACAGTTTCTCTTTAGTTCAGTTAGGAAAAATACAGTGAGAGTAGTTTAGTATTATTTTATTTTTTCTAAATCTGTGAGATTCTATCCAACTGTGTTATTTTTATTTCCTGTGACTGAAACTCTGTTGTTCATTGTAACTAAATATTAAGTATTCTCCTGTTCTCTATTTTATTATCTGTTATTAAATATTTTTATACCATTTCATTGTGGCTGGTCTTTTAGAGAATACTTTTAACATCTCTCGAGAGTAATTGCGCTTATTTTAGTGACACTGTGACTATTCTGATAAGACTTGCTGCTTCAGTCACACTCTACTATAATTTGACACAGTAAAATTGCTTACCATTTGTAAGAGTCTTACAGAATCTGACTGGTGGCAGCAATTTACCTTATAGTCTGGAGAGCGGGGACACAACTGGTGAATCTGTACCAGCCTTTCCCAGGTGTGTGTGCGTGTGCGTGCGTGTGTGTGTGTGTGTGTGTGTGTGTGTGTGTGTGTGTGTGTGTGTGTGTGCGTGTGTGTGTGTGTGTGTGTGTGTGTGTGTGTGTGTGTGTGTGTGTGTGTGTGTGTGTGTGAAAAATCAGATATTCATGTGTGTATATCAGATACTTTGAACTGGGACACAGTGCTCCAAGGTGACTCTTGTTTAGGATCTAGAGAAACAGAGAGTCCAGTCCCAGGTCTGGAGCAGGTTCCTTGTATGCTTTTGAGGGAAATTTTGCTTGATGCAGACAGCTGCATTTGTACTGTGCAAATCCATTCCTGTTTTTAGTGACTGCCTCTTGCTGGTGTCAATGGTGAGAATTGAGTCTCTTTGATTACTGGCCAGGGATAAAGAGAGGCACACTGCTCCCATGGGTAAACCTGAAAGCTGACTTAAGTACACACCTTCAAAAAACAGGAAGCTGTAAGTTAAAACAAGTTCCATGAGGTCAACCAGTAGTTTAAATCTTTTCAAATACAAAAATATACAAGATAAAATTGCTTCCCTGAACTACTCCAGGCCAATGTGGTGAGGTATACTTCCAAATAAACCAACCACATCCACAGTGACAAAAGTCAGGTCTTGATGTCAAGCATCTGTGGCAACGTTCTATAAGAAACTCTTCTCTTATGGGACTTGCGGCTATTTTTTTTTTGCCTCAATTGTGTACAAGTTATGCGAACTTCCACTTAGGAGATGTATTTTCACAGGCAGAGAATATAACATTATCTATTAAATGTGTTGTATTAGTCTGAGCCATAAGGAGGCTTTTTATTTAAATATGTTGCATTAGTCTGAGTCATAAGGAGACTTTTCTATTTGTATTTAAAGTATGATACCTTTCTTCTACTCCTCAAATTTTTTCAAAAGTCTGACATGGCAGGTGAACATTGACAGTACTATGACAGAATGACAATGCATGCTTAATTTCATGAACTGCAAATAAAAACATACGTAGGCAGTGATTAACTTCCTTTAAAGCCTGAAGCAAAGTGTGCAAGAAAATGATGCAAGTAGAAGTGACATTTCAAAGGAATCTTAGGCTGCTTGCAAAACTAGTTCATGTATTGCCTAAAGCTACTTGTTTTAACTTCAACAGGAGATCATTCCCACAAAACGTCATAGGCAGTTTTCAGAATACTAGCTGAAAGGAACAGTTTTATGACAGGCAATGATGCCAGATACCATTATTTAACTAGCTAATACAAATATTTTAAAGTGGTCCTTTTAAAAAGTAATAGTTTCCATTAAGCTAGCGAAATACTAGAATGTCTCATAAATGTCACTGTTAATTTTAAACTATCAAACATTTGATCACACTTTCCAAAATTTGGATGTAGACACTTCTTTTAAAGTTAACCACTGTGTATTAGTAAAAAAATAAATAAATAAAAAAGCTCAAGCAACATAATTAGCATAGGGACCCGATGTTGTATGATTCCCTATTGGAAGCATGTGCTCTAACAATGCAAGTCCTGATTCTTTACAAATTAAAGAGCAAATTGAGTAAAAAAGACAATGAACTCTGAAGTTCACTGTTGCCTGGTTCCATGGTGTAAAAGATGGTGTCCTGACCCTGACCTAGGCAATCAGAGTTCAATTAGTATCCCCAACACTGGAGGAGCCAAATAGGAAGGGGGAGGAGTGAAGTGGCATGGCCTGCTCTCCTGTTCTTGGGAGCATGGGTGGGAAGAGATGCATGCACTTAGAGTCATACACAGCAGTGTAATTTTCCAGGTGTACAATAGGGAAACAACCACTTTTGATTCAAGAGGAGAGTTTGGGGTTCCAGAATTGATGGGACAATCTTCACCGCAGTCCATTGCACGTCCCCATACATAGTAATTCATCAGTGTTATACAAAGCATAGGTTGCATAAGGAAAAAAAGAAGAAAAAAAAAAACACCTATAACAGCTGTCCTCTCTAGTGAGGGGAAACAAATGGGCCAAGTGGTTGAGAGTAGATTGATGATCAACAAACAAGGCAAAGAAAACAAAAAGAATTCTGAAATTTGCAGCTAATTCTTTAAAGTGTTTTAGCAAGGGGGCTTCACCCACTCAGATGATGTTGGGTGATGTATCCCAAAAATGGGTATTTAATGTATGTAATGAGCAATGAATTTTAGTCTGAAAAAGTCTCTGAGAGTGAAGGGAGACAAAAGTGCTAATTGAAGTCAGTGTCTTGTTAATAAAGTGCCGGTAATCCTACAGACACTGCAATTTATTTTTTATTCTGTTTTCTGACAGTTATTTGCTTTTGCTGTGCTGCTTTTTGCTAATTTTGAGTACCTGCAATAACAGCACAGAATAGTATAAGGGCTGGTTGACTGGTGCTTCAGTGAACTGATCTAAAACATTTTTATTCAAATATTAAGAAACTTTGCAGTAGCATTTATTTAATAATTTCAGCTTCAGCCAGTGCAAGTACAGACATGATTGAATCAAACTAGGCATGGTATCACATATCGTATTTTGAGCAGGACTGACTAAACATTTGTATTCCAAAATATGACGGCTCTGCAGTAAGTACTTCTCTGAATGTAGAAATAATCTTCAGACTCATATAGCATGGAGATATATCAGAGATACGTTTTATATACCACCTTGACACATTTAATTATAAAATCATTACAATGAAAATGTAGTTTCCTCCACTCTCCCATCTTAGATGTGAAAAGAATATGAAGGACAATACCAGAAGAACAGCATTAGTACATAGGAAGTTACTCTTTGAGGGTCTACGCCTGCAAAATGAAGCCAAAACCATGAAAACTGTTACCAAAAAAGTCTGTACAATAGCAGCTGATGATATTCAGATATATACAACTGAGAGCAATTTTCCAAGAAACAAATTTCCTGTTTTCCCTTGACCACCTTACTTAAATATATTAACTGTTCAGTCACACATTTGGGGAAATGAGACAGGACTACCAAAGGGAAACATTAGTACTACTCCTTGCCCACAGTATTCTACTGGAGAGCAACAGTATAATAAAATGTAGATACAGTTCTAATACATACAGCAAAAACTTACATTCCCTGCTCCCACAGACCCCCAACTCTCCAAAGACATATTACCATAGACCACATAAATTGGGTGTTATTCCTCCAAATCCCACTGACAACGACCATAGATTGCATACATTGAGTATTATTAGCAGATATCTACTTAAAATAGCTACCGAACTGCACTCATGATATTTTTATTCGGTTTTAAATGTTCTTAAAAAACATATTCAGTTTATTCATTGTCTAACTTCTGTAATGGAAAGCTTAGCAGTGTACTTCACAACAAATCCACCACACATTCAGCTGATTTCTGTAACACCAACCTCAATAAGAGACACAAAACTTCTGTGTGATTGCCACATCCAGGCATTGAATATGGGAGTCAATGTTATTGCAGAATTTCCTTAAGAAGATTTCCAGAACACTTTTCTTCATGATTTGTAAGAACAAAGTAAATCTAAAATAAAACATGCAGAGGTTAGCGTAATACAGAGGTTATTAAATCTATTTGTCTTTCTGCCTGTCTGGTGTTATCATGGCAGATATAGGTAGCCAAATAGCAGTGTGGTACCAATAGGTTCATAGGTGATTACTAGACTGATGGCACAAGAGTCTTTAGAAGCCTAGCCAATAATACTCAGGATATGACAACATTATATTGTAATTCCCCAAATATGGGATGGGGTAGTATAAGCATATTGAGTCTTTGGGTGTTGGAGCCCTGAGTCATTTTACAGACTGCCTCTATCCATAAGGAACATGGACAGTACCTGGGAGTGAGGCTTAGTAACACGTTTACCTCCAAATGTGCATTTAATGAATCATAGTCCTATGTGAAGGCTGATGTCATATCTAAAACATTGGCATCTGAGTGCAGCATAAGAAATTAAGGGATGTTATAATGGTGGGATGTAGCAATTGTCACATAAATTTTTAGAGCTAGGTCCCTTCTTTCAGTTGAAATGGTGGATGTGTCTTGTTCGGCTTTTATGTAGACACAAAAAAGCCTACTGTGTTACTTCATAAAATTAAAGGATGTAATTTATTATAAATCATAAAAACAGACAGCAAAAGAAAGAGAACAGGCATCAATATTAAAGAAAAATCCCCTTTATAACTCAATCATAGTACTTGACCATAACAAAAATTCCATGCTTCAGTATGAGTAAAATTATTATTATGCAATGAAAAATGAATAGTGAAACAAAAAAACAAGTAAATAGGCAAGTAAGGGAAAGTAAAAAATAAAAAAATATGAAAATCTGTTCCCCTAAACCCATAATAAACTAACTAGGCATAAGTCTCTTACACCAATAAACTTTTCTGAGATCATGGGCAGAATTCAGAAACAATATTGAGAGCATGCAACACATTTCTCAATGCCAGTCCTGCTACTGATATTGCAATAATTTCACATTATCCATGTGACAGGGTGTGATTTGTGTCTGTCACATTTGGTACATGCTCTAACAAAAAACTTTAACTTAAGAAGCCTGAATACCGAGCATGTGAGATTCCTTATGTTTTCAATACTGCAAAATGAAACTGTTTCCCTTTTGTTCCATGAGGAGTCTGAAAACATTCCGGCAAAGCTCAAATACTCAGTCAGTTAAATAACTAAAATAAAAAAAAATGTATGAATAAGCTTAATCAACAATTAAATTAATATCTGTTACTGAAATAAAATAGTGCATATTAATTAATGCAGAAAATAAATAACATTAGTAAATTACTGCTTTTTTATTCGAATAAGTACTAAAATTTCAGTTAATAATGAAGTGATGTGAGAAATTGTAAAATACATTGAATTATATTCTAAATGATAGCTAAAAGCTAACAATACATGTGGTAAAAGATAATGCTTTCAAGTTGGTTGCAATCACAGACCAACTGATATCTTCTATATAATATATACTGTAATACACAACATATGGCAATATGTGTTTTATATATATATATATATATATATATATATATATATATATATATAAAGAGAGAGATAATATCTCTCTCTCTCTCTCTCTCTCTCTATATATATATATATATATATATATATATATCTCTCTCTCTCTCTCTCTATATATATATATATATATATGTATATATATATATATATATATATATATATATATATATATATATAAATATATATATATATATATATCTTTAGGTTTACTATCATCATAATGTTGAATGACAGAATGTACTGTACTTATAACATTGACTTTATTTGTCAAATTTTGTAATACCAATAAAATGGAATGTTGAAAATGGAAATGGGGATGGTCGACATTTACAATAAATGTAATGACCGTAAAGTGGTGAAAGTGTAACCGATGAATCCTGCATTTCAGTTGCACTAATTCTTCCTCTGAGCCTATGTCTCTAAGGTTTTTGTTAGATGTCTGAGTGTCCGGATACTCAAACATCAAAAAAAGACACACTCAAACACAAAAATCTATACTCGATTATGTTTTTGCAAGGGTCAAGCCCTGCTGCACCTCTTCATGTGAAGGTTTGTGCCCCCCAAACCCCCTGAAAATTATATATACCAACTCCAAGATTGTACCACAGTGAGGAAAAGGGTAAATTTCCCAATTCTCACTGTACCGGGATCTCCATTCATAATGTCGACTTCATATTAGCGAATGGACTTATTTTGTTAACATGAGGTTGGAATATTTCATTTCAGCATTAGGAAATGTTCAGACAACACATTTGACCAAACCATGTTCGATTACCTGCCATTGCACATTATGGTAGCAAACCATATATTTGTATAGGTGTACCTAAAATGACTGAAACAATGTAAGATTGACAATAAAAGACTGAAAAGGACATACACTGAAAAAGACTGAAACACAAAAACACGGAAAAAAAATTGAACTTACACTAGGGAGGAGCTTATTCCCTTTCAACACTGCTGTGCAGTCTTGTGGTTGGTATATATAATTAACATGGGGTGTGGGACATGGAGAGGGACTTGCCTCCTGCAAGAACATTGAAAAATGTGACAAAATCTAAGCACAGAGAAAACACATTTTTCAATGTTTTTACTGGAGTAAGGCCCCCTCCACTCCTCTCACACTTCCTGCTAATTACATATGCAAACTCCAAGGTTACACAGGAGTGGGAAAAGGGTATAAACACTTCCCTAGTATAAGTTCAAGTTTGTCAGTTTTTTGTGTTTTAGTCTTTTTTATTGTCTGTCTCATTACTTTTCAGTCTTTTTCCATCAGTCTTTTTACTGCCGATCTCATGTTGTTTCAGTCATTTCACATAATACGTGTGTGTGTGTGTGTGTGTGTGTGTGTGTGTGTGTGTGTGTGTGTGTGTGTGTGTGTATGGATCTGCTTCTATTTCCCGAATTCCCACTTACTCAAACAAAGAAACTATGAGACAATGTTGCCAAAAATGTACTTTAACAAACACCTGGATCAACTCTGGGAAACTAAACACTTGGCCGACATGGTGAACTTTGCCCTTTTCTCCACTATAGTGTAGGAGTTGATTTACTATTTAGGGGGTGTGGAAGATGAAGCCCCCCACTTGGGTGGGTTTAATTTACTTCAGTTTCTTTTTAAAGTGTTGGTAGCCAAGTGGTTAGTTTCCTGGAGTTAAATTATGGTGATTTGGGTGTCTTAAAGTACATTTTTGGCAACATTGTCTTCTTTTGTCATTCAATTAAGTGAGAATTCAGGAAATAGAAGTAGATCCATATATATATATATATATATATATATATATATATATATGTGTGTGTGTGTGTGTGTGTGTGTATATATATATATATATATATATATACACACACACACACACACACACACACACACTGGAGATCTCAAGATGAACAACTCAAAGAACCCAGACCAGGAGAGTGCAGTGAAGAAAGAACTACATCTTATAATAACAAACATCCAAGAACTCACCAGGAGAGTGCAGTGAAGAAAGAACTACATCTTACAATAACAAACAGCCAAGAACTGTCACTGAAAATGGACAAATTTGAAAACAACATAGATATTATCAAACAAGAATGTAGTAAACAAATGGAAATTCTAAATGGACTAGTAAAAAAAACATCTGAACAGATTCTTGCCTTAGAGGAAACAGTAACTGACATGGATACTAGAGTGATAGAAAATGAACATCACAATTAATTTCTTCTGTAACAAAACACCAGGCTGATTGAGAAACTGGAATAACATAAGAATATATGGAATTCCAGGGAAAGAAGAGGGTGCTAACATAATTCATTTCCTCAATAAGTGGTTTTCATCAGCACTAAACATGCCTGAAACCCTCTCTTTTGGAATTGAGAGGGCTCATCAGTCCCTGGCATATCCAGCTTCGTCTTTAGGTTTATCTAACCCCTGGTCTATAGTAGATAGATTTCTTTCCTCACAAGACAAGGACTTAGTGATGAAATCAGCTTGGACTAATTCCCCTATTAAGTTGGGTGAAAAAGTTGTTCATTTTGACAATGACTACACTTCCACAGTTATATACAGAAGAAAGAAATGTGTTCCTCTAATTATATCCTTGAAAAAAGCCAATATTAAAGCTCAAATTCTTTTTCCTGCAAGAATAAAAATCACCTTGCCAGAAGGAGTGAAGATCTTTGATTCCCTACAAGAAGCAGTAGAATTTATCCAAAAGAAGAAAATACCCAGAGTTTGAAGAGACAGGCAACAAAAAATGGATGGTCTGTGAAGGAAGGAGCAAACAAAACTAAGAAACTAAAGGACAAATGAATAAATTGCTTCTAATTTTAAATGCATTGTTTTATGAATCATAATATATTTGATTCTGGAAAATCTCTATACTGTAAGGTAATGTCAATCATCTTTATTATTAACTTTCGATTTTCCTTTCTATATCTACTTCTTCTAAGTACATATAGTACTAAGTACTTAAATAACATTCTCTCTCTTTCTCTCTCTCTCTCTCTCACTCTCTTCTTTCTTCCTATTCGTTTTTGTTACTAATGTTCATTTTCTCTCTTTTCCGTACTATAAGTACTTTACATACTTTTGCATTTTAAATAACTACAAATAATATATTTCTTCTAATTCTTCAGTAATAGTATAATTTGACTTAATACATAAGTGCATTTTTTCTAGTGGGTCAGTGGTGGGATAACAATATATTTCTGATTAGTTTTTCAAACTAGATGTTTTAGACTCTTTGTTTAGACACATATAAACATTAATAATGGTGTTTTTTATATATATATATATATATATATATATATATATATATAGATATATAGATATAGATAGATACTAGGTTCATTTTTTCCCCTCTGGTCTGGTTAATTGGTGGGTAAATGATTGAAATGTTATAAAATTATTTTTGATTTGAGGCAGCTGTTCTTACTTCTAAATAGCTGTTTTTATATGCAAATGTTATTTTTTTCATCATTTGATGTTTTGTGAGGAAACTGGTGGTCTATGTGACTGTTTTCATTTTGGAGATTCATGACATACAGTGACAAGGCAGCTTGAGTGTTTTGTTTTTTACTATTTTTTTCTTTCTGTAAACTCTAAAAGCTTCAAGATTTGATTTCCCACCAAAAATGCTTTTTTCCTCACTGGAGACAGCCTCTGCGGTGCATGGGTTTTTGAAGCTGCAGCTTGAGGAAACAACAATGATGACATCACATGGCCTTTTGAACTTGTTAAATGGCTGTATTTAGAATTATTTTCTCTTGAAATTCTGTTATCCTTCACTTAGATACTTTAAATGGTAAATAATTAGTTCTGATAAAAGTGATTAACTCCTTTGAAAAAACTCCAAAAAAGAACAAACTGGTAAAATAACAAAAAAGCAAGCAGGCTGTAAGTCCTCCAAACCACACTATTTATTGTGTGCGCTTTCATCAGAGACAATGCTCCAACTTTATCAGACAAAAGAAAAGACAACAATTAACCACTTTATATGCTTACAAGTGGATGCAATTAATGCAATCACAAATTATCCATCAGTAAATTACATTTACTAATTCATGTAGGGTTCTAAAACATCTAACTCCATTGTGGCAACAGTAAACAATTCAACTAATACACGATATCTTCTCCATTTACAATATGTATACTTAAAACCATTTACAAAACATATCAGAAACCTACAGATAAATACATGCATATAATAAAAATATATACGTTCAAGATTAAAAATGAACAAGGTGTAATACACTTTCAGCTAAAATACTAGGGGAGCTAAACACATAGTTGATACAAGTGTGGGTAATTATAAAGTAAAAATTAAAACTTGAATGATTTTTACTTAATTATTCCTACATTTAAAAATGTAACGTATGTACATGAATGAATATATATATATATATATATATATATATATATATATATATATATGGTTCCCTGTCAGAAGCCTGAAACACTATAAGCCTGAAAATAAAAATCCTGAAAACTAAAGCCTGAAAATTCAAAATCCCAAAAACCCAAAATCCTGAAACTCAAAATCCTGAAAACACAAAATGGACATACTGACGTCATTGTGGCTTTGCTATTGTTAGCCCTGTGGTGTTAGGTCATGCGTTGGGTTCAGGTAAGTGTGCGGTTGGTTTTATGTTAGGGGCGGTTTAAGTGAGTTAGGGTTAGGGCGCAGGTTAGGCATGTATGCAATAGTGACAAATATTGGGGTTAGGGGCAGTTTAAGTGAGTTAGGGTTAGGGTGCGGGTCAGGTGAGTGTGCGATAGTGGCGGACCTTAGGGTTAGGGTTAGGGTCAGGGTCAGTTGGTAGATATTAGTGTCTTTATAGTGAAATATTAGCATTATTTGTGTTTTCAGGATTTTGAGTTTCAGGATTTTGGGTTTTCGGGATTTTGAATTTTCAGGCTTTAGTTTTCAGGATTTTGATTTTCAGGCTTATAGTGTTTCAGGCTTCTGATAGGGAACCATATATATATATATATATATATATATATATATATATATATATATATATGTGTGTGTGTGTGTGTGTGTGTGTGTGTGTGTGTGTGTGTGTGTGTGTGTGTGAATAAAAGACCACGACAAGTATATATAAGTACAACCGTATGGTAAATATGACACTGACTATAGGTAGGCAAACAGGTGGTCTTTTATTCACACGCACACACACACACACACACACACACACACACACACACACACACACACACACACACACACACACATATATATATATATATATATATATATATATATATATATATATATATAAAATGCATATTCATGTGTGTGTGTGTGTGTGTGTGTGTGTGTGTGTGTTTATATATATATATATATATATATATATATATATATATATATATATATATATATATTCATGTACATAAGTTACATTTTCTAGTCAACATGGAAGAAAGGTCTTTCAGTAAGTAGCAACATATACATTATAGTCAATGGCTTATAAATGTTTATCATTAAATATTATTGGTTT
Organism: Protopterus annectens; assembly: GCF_019279795.1. NCBI lineage: Eukaryota > Metazoa > Chordata > Ceratodontiformes > Protopteridae > Protopterus > Protopterus annectens. The sequence goes on from NC_056734.1 coordinate 918,368,648, forward strand.
GAACAATAATGACAAAATAGCTAGTTTGCTTAAATATATCAAAATGCATAAAGCCCAGATCATCTTTTTACAGGAAACCCATCTATTAAAAAAGATCTATAAAAATACTCATTTAATTAATGGTTATACCATTCTGGCTGATTCATGATTTAAGACTAAGAGAAGGGGCACTCCTATTCTATGGAAAATACTTATACTATGCCAAGAATTATAGATAGAATTTCAGATAAAGATGGGATGCTAAGCATGGTTGTTTTGGAAATCAATAGGATGTATTATACTTTGATTAATACAAACTGGATACCAGGACTAAGTACTAAATATGATGACAAATATCTGGACCTGATTACTTTAAATGCAAAACAGGAAATTATAGCAACAGGTGATTTTAACTGCCTATTATCAGGCAATGATACTTCTAAAAATGGTAAAATAAAACTAACATCTCAAGCCAAGAAGTCAAATGACTTTACAAACCAGATGGACCTTAAAGATATACATGGTCTAAGAGAACATTATTCCTTATTCTATACTCACTATTCATATCGGTTGGTACACAAACAAACATTGATAAGGTCTTTGTATCCTATAATATATACTCTAATATAAGTGACATATCTGTAATGACCTGTTCACTTTCGGACCATAATGCTATAAACTTTACATTAACTACACATACAGATGATTTAAGATTTCTACAGAGAATTCCTGCTTACATAACTAAGTTAAAATACTTTAGGGAATGGATAATGAAAGAAATAGACATGTTTATGAAAACAAATGATAATGGTGAAGTGAATGATACTATGCTATGGGACACCTTTAAAGTTTATATATATGGTAGAATAAAATCTTGGTACCTTAAAAAAAGGAAAGAGTGGGACAAAGGACTTTTAGACTTACAAAAAAACATAGACAAGATAAAAATGGATGCAAAACCAAATAAAGTAGTACATAATGAAATTATTAAGTTAAATCAAAATACGTATTTATTTATTTACATTTGTTGAACGGGAGTGTCCAACTTGACATAGGTCCATTTTCAGCAGAGGCCCGGGGAGAAAAGCTCCACAGTTAAAATATACAGACAGTAGTTACCTTTGATTTACATAGCAATTAACAATTTGATTAACATAGCAATTAACAATTACAAACATAGTTATAGATTTATGAACCCAAGTCCAACAATAAAACTTAATAAACACGAGGAAAGAAAGACGAGATCCACACTGTCCTTGTATTTAGCGCTTTAGTTTTTTAATAAAAATTTCTCCAGAATACAAATACACAATGAACCTGACCCTTTTTATACACACACTCCTTCTCAATTAATGACATCACAATAAATCACATTAAATAAATCAACCCCATTAAGATACTTGAAAAAAATTCAGTAAATGTCATTTCATCTTAAACATACCTAAAGTTAAATAAATCATTTAAAATCACAACCTAGTGCATCATTAGAAAATATATAATTTCAAGACACATTCAAATATTGGTTCTTTTCTTTTTATTTTTATTATTATTCACAAATAACCCTCAGATTTTAATCTAAGGGTAGAGCTGATGGATATATTGGTGTTTAAACCTGGAAATAGTGTTGCATTTGGTTCTTAGCTGCCATCTAAGTTCCCTATTTTCCAAAAAATCATTCAGAGGACCACCTCTGTCTCCTAATGTGACTTGTTCCAGAACTGAAAACCTGAAATTATGTCCCACATTGTTAATGATGTGCACAGCCAAAACATTTTTTATGTCCTGTTTTTAATATCATAAAAATGTTGGTACATTCTGCTCTTAAGAGCATTAATGGTTTTACCTATATAAAAACAAGGACACTGGGTGCACATCCTTATGTATACGACAGCCTTACTACTACAAGTAAATTTCTTTTTAAGAATTAGTTTCCCAAAATTTGGGATATAAATCTCCGTTCCTTCTAAAATGTGTTTGCATTGCAAACAAAACCCACATTTAAACATCCCCTTAACTCCAGGATGAATTTCTTGTTTTCTTTCTAACATATTTTTTATGGTAATATCCTTTTTATATATAATATTGGGTTCTGTTCCCACTATATCCAAATATTCCTTATTAGTACTGATTAAGTTACAATTCTGTTGGATGAAGTTGCTAATACTTTTGAACTGCAAATTATATCTGAATATGGCAGCTCTGTGGAATAGCTTATTCTCCCTTCCTTGTACACCTTCAAACGGGCTATCTAGACCCTTAGCTAATAACGGAAAGAAATATTCCTTGTTCCCTTTTAGTGACCACCTCCTTCAATATATTTTCAAGAAACTCTTTAGGTTAACCTCTGTTAACCAACATACCTTTAAGAGTTTGTATTTGACCTAAAAAATCATGGAAGTCAGAAACCATTCTTGCTAGTCTGACCCCTTGTTCTTTTATTAGTGACTTTTTCTGATGAAGGGGGTGGAAACTAGTAAAATGTAAAAGTGTATTAGAATAGGTAGGTTTCCTCAAAGCAATTTTTCATTCTATTTTTACTAATAGTGACATCTAGATAATCAATCTTTTCATGAGAAATAGTATAAGAGAATTCTAGGAATCCTGTACATCCACCGATAAAACCAAGGAATTCATTTAACATATCTTCACTGTCATTCCATAAGATAACAATGTCATCCAAATAACGCCCGTAATATTGCCATGACTTTACATACAAACTAGTGAATACATATTCCTTCTCCCAGAATGCTAGGACTAAATTAGCAAAAATAGGTGCACAAGTAACCCCCATGGCTACACCTTTACATTGTTTGAACAATTGTTCTTGAAAAACAATAATGTTGGTGTCCAAAATTAATTCCATGAGGCTCCTGATTGTAAGTATCCTATCGTGACCTATTTTTGTATATTGCCATAAGTATGAATAAAACCATTCAATCCCAGTGTCATGGGGAATGACAGAGAATAAATCTCTGACATCAATTGTCACAAAAATTAAATTATGATTATACATATTTTTATTGATTTTCTTAAGCAAATCCCACGAGTCCTTCACTATCCAGTTGCAGTCATGTAAAATATTTTTTAATTGTGCGTCTATGAAACTAGCAATAAAGTATGTTTTTGATGCCTTTGCAACAACAATGGGTCTAAGGGGGGGGGGTTATTAAGATCCTTATGAACTTTTGGTATACCAAAAGTGGTGGGAATTTTTGGATGTTTAACTACCATATAGGACCATTCATCTAATGTGATTTGTCTGTTTAAAATAAGTTCTTCCAACATTATATCCACTTTCCTATAAAGTATATTTTTCTCATTCACACTCACCTGACAATATGTGTCAGTGTAAAGAATCCCAAACATTTTATCAATGTATGAGTTTTTATCCATGATAACTAACCCACCCCCTTTATCCAGTTTCATAATTCTGATCGTATTGTTGTTACATAAATTCTGTAATAATTCCATTTCTTGTTTGCTCAAATTAATTTCTCATTGTATTATCTTGCCATTGTCTTTAAACAACATACGAATATCATGCTTGCACATCTTTTCAAAAGTCTGCACTATAGGGCACAATGGGGGATTAAATGCACTAGGTCTTTTGCATATTTTGTTAGCACTATTACTGTCATGGGGTCCTTCTTTAAAACAAAATTGAAAATTCAACTTTCTTGTATAAAGTTTTAAGTCTATTAGTGCCTCATCCAAACCTCCTTTTTTACTTGGGACAAAAGAAAGTCCTCTTTCAAAAAATATTTGCTATACCATTGTCCAAAACACAATCACTGTAATTGTATATTTTAAAATCACCATTGCTGTTGCAAAGAATCTGTACAGAGGTGTCTTTGTCATTCCTTTTAGTATATACACCATGTGAAACTTTTAAAATATTTTTTGAAACATTTAACATATTCATTTCTTCAAAAGCATTTTCCAAAAAAATGTTTTTCCAATACATCAAATACATTCTCCTCCTCCCCCTGCCCCTGTAGTTGTAATTGGGATGATGTTGCCCCATTCCCCCTCTCTGATTCCTGATCCGTTCGGATCTCCTCAGATGGGGAAATTCTAAAGGGTTCATACCAGAGTCACTTACATCGTTGTTATTTTCATTATCATCACCAAACTCCCCATCAGTTAAATTACTATGGCCATAGTGGTGGTTATAGTTGTTATTAAATTTTCTTTGACTCAAAGGGGGTGGAGGGTATGCTCTCTGTTCAGCATACTCCTTCTCGTCCCTTCTAAGCTTCTTTTCCTTTTTATATTTTAAACCAGACATAAATTGGTCGACATTTTTAAAAATATTATCAAACTTCATTCTGTTAAACTCAAATAGTAAATCTGATTGTATACTGTTATTCACATGTTTAATTTTGTCATTTAATTTTACCATTTTTTTATCATTGTCATTAATAAGGCAATCCAAAAGTTCACAACCATGCCGGTTGAACATTTTAATCAGTTCCATATGTAATTCTGAGTTTTTTATCAAACCTATCGGATATCGCCATAGTCGGAGTCCTTTAGGAACCAGTTCTCTCTGTTTACACTCTTGAAGATAACTATTTTCAAGTTGCAGTTTCCGATACTCGAAAATATAATTTTCTAGTTCATTGAGCTGTTCATGAAATGAACCATTGTTATCTCGGTGGTTCAAAGATGTATTACCCCATTCACAATCTCCTTCAAACCATTGGCTTAAAAATTTTCTTCCGTTGAAGGACATGCTACTCTTGTATGTACTTCCATTAGGTGAAAACCGCTCCTCTTCTCTCGCTAGTACACTTGCTCTTGCTCCATGTTGGCATTGTGCTGGTGTAATGTCAAAGTTGTTCGACTCGTCTTCTGAGACATTGCTACTCGTGCGACTAGACTGAGCTGCTTGTATTACCTGTGAGCTGTCCCTTTCATGCTGAGTTAGTTTCTCCATAAGGGAAACCAAATTTCCAACTGTACAATTCAAGTTATGCAAAGAAGATGCCAATGAACCAAGAGTAGGTGGATCCCCACCGTCTACTCCTTCCATAGTCCACAAACAATGAAAGCAAGTCCAACAATAAAACTTAATAAACATGAGGAAAGAAAGATGAGATCCACACTGTCCTTGTATTTAGCGCTTTGGTTTTTTAATAAAAACTTCTCCAGAATACACATACACAATGAACCTGACCCTTTTTATACACACACCCCTTCTCAATTAATGACATCACAATAAATCACATTAAATAAATCAACCCCATTAAGATACTTGAAAAAAATTCAGTAAATGTTATTTCATCTTAAACATACCTAAAGTTAAATAAATCATTTAAAATCACAACTTAGTGCATCATTAGAAAATATATAATTTCAAGACACATTCAAATATTGGTTCTTTTCTTTTTCTTTTTATTATTATTCACAAATAACCCTCAGATTTTAATCTAAGGGTAGAGCTGATGGATATATTGGTGTTTAAACCTGGAAATAGTATTGCGTTGGTTCTTAGCTACCATCTAAGTTCCCTATTTTCCAAAAAATCATTCAGAGGACCACCTCTGTCTCCTAATGTGACTTGTTCCAGAACTGAAAACCTAAAATTATGTCCCACATTGTTAATGATGTGCACAGCCAAAACATTTTTTATGTCCTGTTTTTTAATATCATAAAAATGTTTGTTCATTCTGCTCCTAAGAGCATTAATGGTTTTACTGATATAAAAACTTAAAATTATTTTAAACACCAATTTTAATGATTTATTTAACTTTAGGTATGTTTAAGATGAAATAACATTTACTGAATTTTTTTCAAGTATCTTAATGGGGTTGATTTATTTAATGTGATTTATTGTGATGTCATTAATTGAGAAGGGGTGTGTGTATAAAAAGGCTCAGGTTCATTGTGTATGTGTATTCTGAAGAAGTTTTTATTAAAAAACGAAAGCGCTAAATACAAGGACAGTGTGGATCTCGTCTTTCTTTCCTTGTGTTTATTAAGTTATAGATTTATAGATGAAGAACATAGTACATTAGTAGACAACTAAAATCTTTATCTGTGAAGTATATAACAGACATTAACAATTGTTACAATAAGAAGTTCCTGCTGTATAATAACTACTAGGCTTATGAGCATCCGAGCTTGCTATAATCAAGGTAGTTAGTGGGGTGGAAAGAAAGGTAGTGGGTGAATGATATTAGAGTGGGAGTTGGTAGGGCATAGCCAGCATGTTTTTAGGTGCGCTTTTATTAAAGTTTTGAAGTGGGTGCATGATGGTACGGAGGTAATTGTGGGTAGGAGGGAGTTCCATAATTTGGCTATGGCACAAGAGAATAGTGCTTCACCAGCAGAGTTATTGGCCTTAGTGATCTGCAAGTGATTTTTGTTGCTGGATCTTAGTGTTCTGGTGGTGCGATAGGGTTGGAGTAGATTCTAGAGGGATGGGACATTTAGTGGATGGATTACTAGTTTGTGGGCGAGTGTGAGTTGATACCATTGAAGGAGGTGAGGGAGTTCATGCCAGCCTAGTTCAGCAAGTGAGAGACAGTGGTGACTATGGTAGGATGCCCCTGTGGCGAAGTTGGTGATTTTGTTGTAGCTGGTCTCCACCTTGTTTAGATTGCATTGCCTTAGGTTGGTATATATTGGAGAAGTATAAAGTAGGGTGGCGATAAGGTGGGAATTTGCTACTGAAATATTTGCTGCTTTGGTGAGAAATTGCTTATTTCTGTATAACGCTCGTAGTTTTTTGTGGACTTTTTTATGATCATGGATATGTGAATGTCAAATTTTAGTTTATTGTCTATTTCCACTCCTAGCAATTTGGTGTGTTCTTTTCGGTGTATAGTGGTGTTGTCTTTTGCTGTGGTGTTAAGGTGAGAGTTGTTTTGAGTATGTTTGGTGGGTTGGAAGATGAGTAGTTTAGTTTTGTTTGGGTTGAGTATTAATTGGGCATCGGATAACCAAGTTTCAACAGAGGAAAAGGCTTCCTGTGTGACTTTTTGCAGTTTGGGTAGGGACTGGGCTGAGCAGATGATGGTTGAGTCATCTGCGTATTGTATGAGTGTGCCATGTTTGGTGGCAGAGGCTAGATTATTGGTGAAAATAGAGAAGACTAGGTGTCCAGGGATGGATCCTTGGAGAACCCCTATAGAGACAGGTAGTTGGGGAGATAAGTCATTCTGCCATACAATGGATTGTTGACGGTCAGACAGGTAACTCTGAAACCAGTTGGTGACTGATTGAGAGAAGGATAGATTATTGAGGACAGAGATGAGTTGTTTGTGTGGGACCATGTCAAATGCTTTAGATAGGTCTAGGAAAGTAGCAGAGGAAAAATAGCCATTGTTTTTATGCTGAAGGATAGTGTTAGTAAAGGAGAGTAAGGCAGTGGTGGTGCTATGGTTTGGTCGGAAACCATGCTGAGTATTGGAAAGGAGGTTGTTAGTAAGGAGGTGACCTGAGAGTGAATGCATCTCTCTAGTATTTTGGAGAGTGGAAAGAGAATAGCTATGGGGTAGCCATTGGTTAGTTCTGTGGAGGGGCCACCTTTGTGGAGGGGAATTATATGTGATACTTTCCATAGTGTGGGAACATAACTTTCTGACAGAGCTCGGTTAATCAAGATGGATAGAAGATGGAAAAACTTAGAAGTTCTGAATCACACCTGGAAAAATTGAAATTACAATCTTATGCTGTAAATCCTAAATTTCTACATAAAATAGGGATAATACCCAAAAAAAATAAACAATCAAAATCTTACTAATGAGATTAAATATAAAAGTGGTGGTTCAATTAAGAGTGCATCTAACTTAATGGGCATATTAGAAGTGTTCAAAAATTACTATAAAGATATAAATAATAACACACCACTTTCGGAGACAGATAATGTAATAAATACTTTTATTCAAGAAAATATAACTACTAAGGTGTCAATGCAACAAAATAACATATTAAATAAACAAATAACACTAACAGAAGTGAAAGAACAAATAAAAAATTTAATAGATAATAAAGCTCCAGGACTGGACGGAATAAATCCTGAACTATAAAAGATTTTTCCCGAATATATAATAAAGAAATTGATAAGTGCCTTTCTGTGGTTAAGCAAAAATGTATAACACCCCCATCATGGAAATATTCAATTATCTCCCCCATTTTAAAACAAGGTAAGGACCTCAAATCTTGTCAATGCCAGAAGTCTCAATCTCAAGATGCACACACTCGAGGCCCTTCTCCTCATGAATCGATGTCAAACATTGGGATAAATGTATCTCCAAACACCATCATACTAGGTGACTCAACTACCTAATATAGACTGGGAACAACACTCAAGCCCGAACCCGAACACCCCAAATTCCTGGGTTCATAAAATCAAAACTCAAAACCCAACTAGTCACCATCCCCACAAGGTGAAAACATTGATCTCATCATCATGAACATGGGATCAAAATGTTCAACACGAAAGTATACCCCCCACTGGTGAGATCAGATCAAACTTTTCACACTTCTAAAACTAGTGTGTGTCTCCTTTAAGGCTGAATCACTTACAAATGCCTTCTACCAGCACCTACAGGACTGTGATCAAAGGTAAGACACCTTTGATCATTATAAAACTAAAACTAAGAGCTAAATCATCAATCATCCAAGGCAAGATTTGAAGAAAAAAAATCACAAGGACTCTAAAGACAATCATAAGGCCTATGTTAGGAACCTCCCCAAAGGAGAGATATCTATTCCAGAGGATTGTAGCCCCCAAACATCTCCAGAGCCCAGGAGAACTGCCCTCACTAAGGCAAAAAACAACACCATGGCAGTTAGGACAGCTGTTTAATCTTAGCCTCACCTCCAGGATACGTACCAAGGAGTGGCGCATTGCGGCGCGACTGTCCCACCACTTCATAGGCTCCACAGACCCTGAAACCCCCACCCTACCCCCATTAGCTTCTTATTAGCAAAGCCATGGAGAAGAGGAGAGGAGGATCATATAAAAACTCATAAAAGGAACTAGACACTTGATCCACTTGGGTTTGTTTTGTTGTCAAGGCAGATCCTGCCTCTTAAAACTTGGTTGACTTTTTGAGACAGTCACCAAGGCCATTGATGAGGGAAAGGGCATGAGGCCTTGCCTACCTCGACAAAGCCTAGGCCTTTCATCGTAACCCCCATATCATCAGGTATCATCGAAAATCAGCTTGAATGTAAATTTGCATACAGCATGCAAGATAGGTTGCAAACCTGGCTTTGGCTCAAAGTTGCTGGGTCAGAGTTGCAGGCCAAAGCCTGTCAGAAGGGCCTCACAAAAGTCATCAGGGATCTGGGGACCCAAGTTGACAGTAGTCTTTTTCGTTGACACTCATGTTGCTAAAGGTTATAATTAGAATGTGCTGGAGGACAGATTTCATCACCCAGAGACTCCTATGCTGTGAACAAAATCCCCGTACATGTGAGGGGCAGAGCACCTGGCCTTGTTCAAGTTCAATCTTGACCAATGGATGGGAGTATCATATAGGCCAATTTCATTACTAAACACTGATTATAAAATTTTAATGAAATATATTAGCCAATAGGATAAAGAAAATATTACCTAATCTAATACATAATGATCAGACAGGGTTCATTCTTCATAGAAAATTGCAAGATAACATTATTAAATTACTATCATTAATAGACATAGCATGCAAATACAAAAAACAACTAACTATTATCAGCCTAGACATAGAAAAGGCTTTTGATTCTATTAGTTGGCCTTATCTACAAAGAATTCTGATTGGTTTTGAATTCTCCACAGATTTTGTCAACTTATTAATGAAAATTTATAGTGGGGCACAAGCTTATGTGAAAATCGGATCATGTCTATCCTCACCACTAGAAATCCGCAAGGGAACTAGACAGGGTTGTCCTTTGTCACCATTATTGTTTGCTCTTTCAGTGGAACCTTTTGCTACATATATAGGTTCATACGTTCATAGGTGTGTACTAGGCTAATGGTCCTGGAACCTTTACAAGCCTAGCCTATAGGATTACCCTGGCCTCGTGCCACCCAACCTTAGTTCCCAGTACCTCTGTCAAGTAGAGCCACTGGAGTGATCCCCAGGGTGAATTTTCTATTTCCCATCCACTCAGCAAGATTTCTCTTGAAGAGGGCCAGTGAGGTGCTCTGTTTAACATGTATGGGAAGTGTATTCCATAGTATGGGCAGTATCTGGGTTATGTCCCTCCAGCACATTCTGTTGATTTTGGTAATGAGGTTGAGGTCTCTGGAGTGTGTAGTGCAGAGGGATTAGGATTTCTTTAGATGTAGCATTTCTAACAGAGCTGGTTCAAACATGGCTTTGTAAGTCAAGCAGAGATCGCCTCTAAGTAGACAATATGAGACAGAGAATAGCTGGAGTTTTTTTGAGTCTGTCCAATACAGGACAGGTGTTTAAGGCCTAGAATCCTCTATGTGAGCTACTTTTGCGACATTTCCAGTTGTTGCAGATGTCTAGTGAGGTATATGCCAAGTGGGGCACTATACTCGATGATTGCCCTAATGAGGGAAGAGTAGAGGGAGACAATGACCTCTTTCTTCCTGGATGCAAAACCCTTAGTAATGAGATGTGCCATATAGAAGGACTTTCTAACCACAGAGGCAATGTGGTGGTCGAAAGAGAGGTTGCTGTCAAATTGCATTCCCAGATCTCTTATAATGCCTTCTGTGTTCAGTGGGCTACCATTGATGTGATAATTCATGGTAACCGGCTTTTTCCCAAAGGGGATGATAACCCATCTTTTGGCATTGAGCTTAAGGCCATGGTTATGACACCAGTCATTGGTATCAGTGAGGTCTTACTGTAGAATGTCAACATCACCTGGGGAGTTAATAATAGCTCCCAACTTGCAATCATCTGCAAACTTTGTCAGCCAGAATCCCTTTGTGTTGGCCTGGACTTCAGAGCAGTAGATACCAAACAGGAGAGGCTCCAGGACTGAACACTGTGGGACTCCACTCATTACTGGTCAGTAGTCTGACTTGGAGTTAGCTACTTTCACAGTGTGGGTTCTATCTGTGAGCCAGTTTGCAATCCACCTAGTTCATAGGTTCATATCTGTGAGCCAGTTTGCAATCCACCTAGTGATATAGGGGTTGATGCCTAGCTTACTGAGTTTTTCTATGATTCCTGAGTGGGGAATGGTCTCAAAGGCCTTGGCCAGATCAAGGTAGGCTGTGCAAACCACCTTGCCTTCATCCACAGCACTGGTGACTGAATCAAAGAAGCTGACCGAATTGAGTAGGGATGATCCACCCTTCACAAAATCAAACTGTGTTGGATCCAGAGTTTAGAGATTCCTTATATCATTGTTTATTAGGTCTATAATGATGTGTTCCATAGCTTTGCATATCAGACTCGTTATGCTAATGGAGTGGTAGTTCCCTGGGTCTGTAGTCATTCCTCCTTTGTGGAGTGGGATGACTGTAGCAGTGCACCATTCGGTAGGGACAAAATCGGAGGATTGAATAGGGCACACAGGTGAGGTGCCAGTTCACTCTGTAGTTCATGTAAAACACAACCAGGGATATTGTCCGGTCCCATAGAAGCTGTATTCTGGGCCTTGGACAGTGCTGTTTTAACCTGTGCAATAGTAATACTGGGTGCCTGGCAATCTACAGTTAATGTGTTAGGTCCTTTGGGAGGGGGGAGAGAGGGGTAAAGTTGGCACTGAATCTGTCAGCCAGCATATTGGCAATATCTGTTGGCTCTGTATAGGATATACCATTGTGAGTAGCTCAGAGCAAATCTGGGTATTGCCATAGAGATTTGTTACATAACTATAGAAGGCCTTGTGGTTGTATTTGCTATCTGCTGAAATTCTGTTTTCATAACTAGCTTGAGAGGATTTGATGTGGGATCTGAACTTTTTGTTGAGGCTGATAAGGGAGTTTTTCCAGTCTTGGGGTTTCACCTTATTCCACATCAGTTTCCTCCTCCTGTTGTAGAGTTTGTTTATGGCAGAGGACTACCAGATTAGCTTCCTATTTTTAGAGGAGAGTGTCTTGGTTCTATTAGGTACGGCGAGATCCATGCATTTGTGTGCATGTTCGTCCAGTGCATTGGTGCATTGGCACAACTATTCTTCATTTGCATGGGTGCCGTGAAGTTAGCCATCTCTGTTTTAGGAGCCCAAAGTTAGCTTTGGAGAAGTTTTTCATGGTGGTTACCTTTGTGGGGGTGGGTGGGGGGTGGGAGGGATGTAGATTTCCAAGTTGATTAGTTTGTGGTCAGATTTAACCAGAAAGGAGTTGACTATTGATGTAGAGCAATGGTTGCTCATGTTAGTAATGACCAGGTCAAGGATGTTGCTACCTTTACTGGGGGTAAGAATGAGCTGGTCCAGGGCACTGGAATTAATGAATTCCAGGAAATATTGGGCAAATGTATTGTACTGGTACATGAGTAGTTTTCCCAGTTAATGGAGGGGTAGCTGATGTTGCCCAGAATGAGTGTTAGGTTAGAACTTAATATTCTCCAGGGTGCTTAGGAATGTGGAGTGTGAGTCTTGGGACATGGTTGGGGACCTATAGCAGGCTACAACCTGAATCACTGTCTTGCCCAGTGTTAGCTGTACATGAAGTATCTCTGATGTGTTATTTTGGGCTGCCAGTCTGGAGGTGTGTGCATCCTTTATGAATATGGAAATGCCACCGCCTTTGGAGCTTCGGTCCAAGTTCTGGGGCTGAAAGGTGTGGAATGAGTTATAGCCTGGTAGTGCAGAGCTGCCTTCTGCTGCCTTGAACCAGGTCTCAATTACAGCACAAATGTTGATGTTCTCCATTTTAAGGAGTGCTTTGAGCGAGTGCATTTTCAAATTTAGATGTCTAGCATTGAGTAGCATGACCCTCAGATTGCATTTGTTTGTATCTGTTACGGTTGTAATTTGGTCTTTTGAACACCTCCTAAAAAAGCACCATAGGGGTGGCAAGAGCCTTGACCAGTATCTGGAAGCCCAGGGATGACAGATGCAGGCCATCTCTGACAAAGCATCAAGGTCTGTCATTCATGTCATCCCAGGCAGACATATATTGGATCTCCTTAGAATGACACCAGAATCTTAACCAATTGTTAAAATCAATCATTTTCTGCTTGTACTGTGGTATCATTCTGGGTGCTGGTAGGATGCTTCTCAGGGCTAGGGTCATACCCGCCTGGACAAATCTGTATCTGGACTAGACTATTTACAGTAAAGGTGGAAAACAAGCGCAAGCGTGGGCTTTTAAACCAGAAAGTTGAAAGAAATGGAAAGACTGCCCAAATGGCCAATAAACTACAATTTCTGGGCCAGAAACCACTCCTTTTGTGGTAGACAGGCTACCTAGTGCTTGCCACTCCCACTGACAAGCTGGAAGGCTTCTCTCTGACACAGAAAGGCTTGGGGAGCTCAGAAGCTTACAAACAGTCCCAGATACAGCAAATCTGTATCTGGATTAAACTAGTTATAGGAAACTTGGGAAACAAACGCAAATGCAGGATTTTAAATCACAAAGTTGGAATAGATGGAATAAAACTGCCCAAACGGCCAATGAGCTACACTTTCTGGGCCAGAAACCACTCCTCTTGTGGTAGATAGGCTACCTAATGCTTACCACTCCCACTGAAAAGTTAGAAGGCTTCCCTCCAAAACAGAAAGACTTGGGGGTCTCAGAAGCTTACAAACAGTCCTGGATGCAGCAAATCTGTATCTGTAATAGACTACTTACAGGAAAGGTGGGAAACAATATCAGAAACAAGCAAAATATAAAAGGCTTTCAAGTTAATAAGGACTATTGCCCTAAGATACAAATATTTGCTGATGATATGTTAACATTGGGTGATATTGATGGTTCTTTGCATGATGTTATAAATACCTTAAGCAAGTTTGAAAGAATGTCAGGGCTTAAATTTAATCATAATAAATCCAAAACATTACTAATTAACAAAAAGATCAACAGAAACCTAAGAGAGAATAGCTTGTTTAATTGGGAGAATGATGTATTAGAACATTTGGGTGTCTGCATAAAGAGTACATGGACAGAGTCTGTTAAACTAAACTACAATAATTTAATAACCACCATTAGTGACCTAATCAAAAGATGGAATAAAATGTTCTTCACAATGGAGGATAGGCTCCCTTTAATTAAAATGATAATTTTACCTAAAATTTTGTTTTATATACAGTCACTTGATACTACCCCCTCCTAAAAACTTATTTAAAAAATTAGATTCCATGCTACTTAAATTTTTATGGTTCCCCTTAAAGCCTAGGATTGCATATAAATGGCACATTAGAGCTTGGAACAGTAATGGGATAGCATTCCCTAGCTTAGATCTTTATTCTAAATCAGTTATAATTAATGTAATATCACATTGGATCTCACCTACCTATATATATGGCTGGAAAATAATACATGAGATTTATATAATTGATGCCAGAACTGTCAAAAATCAATTTAAGGATCAATAAGGAATAAATAGAGTTCATTGGCTTTTACGTGAATTTTGTTTATTTAATAAGAAGTTTGATCATTTTTCTTATGGCATTAATCAAATATTTAATAACTTTAAAAATATAATTGATTGTAATTACAACATTAAACAATTCCTATTTCTTATATTCCCTATAGCATACTCCCCTGATTGCCTAGATTCCTTCAACATCAATGCGATGCAAAAATTAAAGGAAATTAACTTGTTATTCTGGCATCAGTTTGTTGAAAATAGAGTATTAAACCATTAAACTGTCTTTTATGTAGCTTTGATAATAGTCAAGACAGTAGGTCGTTTATACACTCATTACGGCAGTTTATAGAAAACAAAATGAGAGTATCAATCAACCTGGAGACTGAATCTAAACTAGTTTGAGTCAGCTTTTTATTAGGTCTCTTGAAAAGACAGAAAATCAAAAATTAAGTATCTCTCCTATCTATAAGATACTAAGAGAAGACACTTTAAAGTTTGAGTCAGATTTTTGGAATTACTATGTAAAGATTAATGGAGAACAAATATCTGATGAATCAAAAAAACTGTTATTGAAATCTAAGTATGGTACCTCTTCTTCATTATATTGGAGATTGTATACATGGAAATTTATGAATAGGAGTTTCTATACTCCACTTAAAATAAATCTTATACTCAAAAACAGTGAAAGTAAATGTTGAAAATGTGATGAATTACTAGAAGCCAACTGGGTTCACATGTTCATTGAATGTAGAAATGTTGTTCACTACTAGAAAGACTCAAATATTTTGTAAAAGCTTTATGGTCTGATAACGGTCATATTTCTAACTCTCTAATCCTATTCAATGTTCCTATACCTAATGTAATACCTAAATCTCAGATTCAGTTACTCTGGTCAGTTCTTGCAATTGCCAGAATAGTTATTACTTTTAACTGGAAAAGTAAACAACATTTGATGTTTAAAGAATTTATTAATGTAGCAAAAGTTGTTTGTAAAAAAGAACTGCAAACCATTTGTTATAGAACTCATAACTTTACTCTTAAAAAAATAGCATGGCAAAAATTGGAAAACCTTTTGAACAAATACTGATAACTTCTCATGGATAAAATGATTGTTTATCATGGATGAATGTAAATATTGTAAATAGTTTTGTTGTAAATATTGTAAATAGTTTTGTTATTGTTTTATTGTATTTGGTATATGTACATTTGCGTATGTTTATAATGAAAACAAAATAAAATGTTTTTGCAAAAAAAAGAATATAAAGTACAAGTGTGTGTGTGTGTGTGTGTGTGTGTGTGTGTGTCTGTGTGTGTGTGTCTGTGTGTGTGTGTGTGTACGTGTTTCCTTAAGGACATAAAGCAGCATTTGGAAGCAGTAAGGTTGCAGGAAAGTATGCAGAGTCATGCAGTTATTCACTTTTAATTTTCTGCATGGAAATAGTACATGAAATGTTATTTACAAAAACTATTAAACCTATTTTTATCATTAAATCTGCAGAAGAATATTTTCTACATTTTTCAGACATCATTGTAGATATTATTTTAACACTGATGTAATGTCTTTACCTTGTTTTAACTGATCACACTTCTCAAATAATGTTTAATTATGAATGATACATCTGTGTTGTATGTATAGTTGTTAATCACAGCTTTTGTCATTTCATTATGGTTCCATCAGAGATATCTCCTGTGTGGAATCTGCATGTCCTTCTCCATATTTCTAAGCATGGATGGATACTCCATTCTCCCTCCAAATTATAACCGCATGTTGTTTGATGAATCACTAACCCACCTAATTTACTTTGAGTATACATGTCATGTCTGAGTCAGGGATGGTTCCTTGCTTTGTGCCCATTAAACCAGGAAAGGCCCAGGCTGCCATGTGTAACAAAGCAGGATAAAGTGGGTATTGAATAGTGAATTGACGTTTAATTTTATAAGTATTTAGCATGTGGGGTAACTTTTAATTAAGTATTCTACAGAAGACTTCTGAGAAGTAAAAAAATGGCACAAACAGAAAGGCAAAAACTTCAGGTCCATCTCTAGCTATGGGTTCTACATAACGGCATTCTTAAATGTTTGATATATGGTATATACATCTATAAAGTCTGTTTTAATTTCAGTAAAGACATTGCAGCAAATATCCTGTATCTATATGGAAAATGCTGTATATCATTTGTAGAAAAATATAAATCTATAATGAATTTTTACAAAATCTGTCAAGGTGCTGCATTACTTGATCATCAACATTTTGATAGGCTGTCACAAACATTATCAAGCTAAATCCTTTGTTATATACTTTAAGCAGTGTGATCCCCACTTTGAAGTATGTTTATATATCAGTTATATTAAAAGAAGACAAAAACTGGGCTTTATAATCTATGAACCTATGAACCTATGAGTACAAAATGCACAATCATAATAAAAACTCACCTTTTAGCCTGTGATCATCTTCAATTAATGAGAACATAAATAACAATGTGTGTTTTAAAAGCTGAAATATATGAAAGCACTACTGTTAAACATGATGAAGATTATAAGGAATTAATGGTACTCTCAGGGGTGTTATGCATGTGGTGTTGGGATGTTGGGATGCATAGTATCACAGGCAGGGGGCATCAGCACCACTAGAGGGTCCATATTTTCCCCTATAATACACACGTTAGCATGCATGCCAGTACTTAGAAATGTCAGCATTGTTTGTTGATGTTGTGCTGCTGTGCTTGGCATTGTTTTGTGTTTGTATTTCTATATTTTTTCTTGTTTTGAGAAAAATAGTCCCTTATATAGACTGTTATAAGGTATTACTATGGCAATGATTATATCACTTCTTTAAGTGTAACAATATTAACCATAGAGCAGATGATTCTTAGACATTTCAGATATTGTACATAATGAAAGATGAAAGCCTGCACACTTGCATCATCATCATCATCATCATCATCATGATCATCATCATGATCATCACCAGGCCCCCTTTTTCCCATTTTTCTACATGGGGTCGGGGTAGTGTGTAAACTATCACTATCTCTCTCGATTCTGTGCCACACTCCTGCCTTCTTCAAAATTCATGTCTGAATGATGCAGATCTTCTTTCACACAATCCATCCACCACTATGCTGGATGGCCTTGCTTCTTCTTACCTTCTTCCTGTCTGTCCCAAATCTTCCTCACCAGATTGTCTTCTGCTTTTCTGCACATGTGTACAAACCACACTAATCTGTTCTCTATGATCTTTTCTGCAATTGGATCTAGTTTGGCTTCTGCTCTTATGCCCTCATTTTTTAATCTGTCCCACAGTGTGCATCCTACCACCATTCTCAGGCACTTCATTTCCATCACCTCTAGCTTCTTCAACTGTTCTGCTTTTACTGCCCAGGTTTCTGTACCATACAGTAGAACTATGGTCGCACCACTGTCTTGTACACCTTACTTTTCAGCTTCTTTGGCATTCTTCTGTCATAGACTACAGATGATACTCTATGCCAGTTGGCTGCAGCCCCTCTGATTCTAACTTTGACCTCTTCATTCAGACTACCCTTCTCGTCAACCACCCCTCCCAGATACTTGAAGCTGTTTACCTGTTCCACTATCTTCCCATCTATCTCTATTCTCAGCTTCTTCTGATTTCCCCAATCTGCTGCCATTATCACTGTCTTATCTGTGCTTAGTTTCATCCCATGTGCCTTCAGTTTTACATTCCATTCTCCTATCCTTTGCTGAAATTCTTGCTCAGAGTCTGCCTGTAATGCCACATTGTCTGCATAGAGCAACTTTGTTGATCTGTCCCCTCTGGCCTGTTTGCTAATGTAGTCCATCACCAGAATGAACAGCAGTGGACTCAGAGCTGAAGCCTGGTGTACACCCACTCCCACTGGGAACCCCTCTGTGAGGCCGAACATTGTTCGTACTTGAGTCACTGGTCATTGTACATAACCTGTGCTAATTCTACCAATGTTTCTGGGACTTCAAACCATCACAGTACTGTCCAGATAAGCTTTTTTGGGATCTTGTCGTATGCTTTCTCTAAGTCTAGGATTGCCCATTTGGACTCTCTCCTTATCTCTAGCTTCTTCTAAAGTATCTGTCTCACTGCAAACATTGGGTTTATTGTGCTGCATCCTGATCTGAATCCAAACTGCTCATTTCCCATCTTACTTTGTACTACTCTGCGTATTCATTTACCAATCACCCTCTCCAGAACTTTCATGCAATGTGACAGGAGTTTGATGCCTCTGTACTGCCCACAGTTGTGGATGTTCCCTTTGTTCTTGTACACTGGCACAAGTATGCTTATTCTTCAGTCATCTGGGATACACCTTTCTCTCCACACTGACTCACTCAGCATCTTTGTCATATCTGCTGTGACCTCATCTGAGCCTGCTGCTTTCCCTGACTTCATTTTCCTTAATGTTGTTCTTACTTCTTCTAGGGTGGGCTCCTCCTCTTCTCTCATCTTAGGCCATTTCTGGGGCAGTACAGCTTCTGTGGGGTTTTCTTCATTCAGAAGTTGCTGGAAATACTCCTTCCATCTGCCTTTGATGTCCTGTGGACTGGTGAGCAGGTTGCTGCTGGCATCCCTTATGAAGGGTTTCTATCTTCTTTATCTTTCTGTCTTTTCCTTGCAACCTGATATACTTTCTTTGTGCCCCTTACTGAGTCACTTTCCAGAAGCTGCTACAGTGCCTCTGATGCCCTATTCTTTGCTATTGCAACTTCTTTCTTAGCTTCTTTGTTAGCCAACCAGTAGTCCTCCCTAGCCTGGTCAGTCTTTTCTGTCTCCCACTTCTTCTTGCACTCCTTTTTTCTTTTGATGACTTCCTGGACTTCTTCATTCCACCACCAGCTTTCCTTATGTACCTCATTTCCTACCTGGCTCGGCCACATCTCTTTTCTGTAGTCCTAACACATGCTGTTCTTAGGCACTGCCATTCTTGTTCAACTCCACCTATGTTTCCTCTTCTTGGGGTGCTAGAGCCCTGAGTAATTCATTGAACTGCTGTAGTTTCTATCCAGTCAATTTCCAGGTCTTCAGCCTGGTCTCTGTTGACCTTAGAGCCTTCTCTGACCACTGTTTGCAGCTGATTGTGGCAACTAGTGGTTTATGTTGTGGGCTGACTATTTCACTGAGGATGACTTTGCAATCATGGATTCTACCCCAGTCCTTTTTTCTTACTAGAAGGAAGTCTACCTGAGTTGCATGTCGGCTACTCTTGTATATGATCTTGTGACTGTCTCTCTTTCTGAACCATGTGTTGACTACTGTTAAGCCATTTGCCAGCATACTTGCATATTAACCAAAAATAATAATCATATGAAAACTTTTATTCCTGAGTTGATATAACATTATAGCATGTTTAATGGTTTGCTAATACATCTTTTGTATATGAGACTACTTCTGAGAAAAGGTAAAGAAAAAATGGTTTAAGTATTTCTGTTCTAGTTTTTTTGTATATTTACTTTGCTTGCCTTCTGTTATGGGGTGTCTCTTTATTGTTTTCAATCTGAAAAAAATATTTATGTTGAACAAGACAAAAAGCTGCTTAACTCTCCAGCTTAAAAGACTGTTTATAACATTTAGAGCTTTGGTTAAACATAACTTCATGAATGGCAGACTCAGAGATACTGACAATTTTTATTAAACATAGCACAAACAGCTTTTTTTTCTGTATGCTTTCCCCATTGTGCCTGACAACAATCAGACCTCCCCATAAGAGAATCAGTATATTTCCCTCAACAGTCAGTATTAGATGAGCTGTCTAAGGACCCCATCACCTCTGCAGTCATGAAGGTTACTTGTGTCCTCACTTACACCCATTAGAATGTGAGCAATGGGGGCTCTTACACTGCTCCTAGTATTATTGGGAGAATCAGTATCATTGTAGGAATTACAAATACCCCATTTCGTTGCATGCTTATTCCTTCTTATGTACAGAAAAGGGATGCCATAACCAGCTTGGGCAGCTTTGGCTCACATGCTTTTCAAACGTTGGCTTCTACTTTTTGAGCTTTAGTTTCTCCACCATTAAAACTTATGTGACAGAAGCGCTATCCCAAAAATACCACATGATCCAAACACATCTTCCACCAAGGATGGATGATGCATACATCTTACTTTCCATTTCTTCTCACCCTAGTTCTTCCATTGCCCAAGCTGTGACTAGAACTTGGGTCATCTGGGTGGCAGACAAGGTTTTATCTCTCTTCCAAAAAGCCAGGGAAAACAGAAATTTGATGTGTGAATGAATGAGGATGACGTGATATGAGTATCAGTAACTGTGCTTTACAAAACATTGATTCAGTTTTACAGATAGCAGAGCCTTAGAAAATTCATAATATAAATCAGTTTGTGTCTTCTGGTTCTAGGTTACCACATATGAGCAGCATTTTTCTATAGGTATGAGGTTCAAAAATGAAAATAGCCAGTCTAAAGTATGCAGAGCACATTAATTTTAGCCATTACAATTAGTAATGTATGGGTGATATCTCTTGTATGCTTCCCAAAAAAAAGAAGCTTTGAAAGCACAGACCAGCTTTGAAAAATTTGGTCAAAAGAATTCCCTGTTTCACAACCAGTATACATGGTTGACATTGATTGCACATAAGACAGCTACAGTATGCCTCAATTTTTCCAGTACAGTAGTAGAGCCAAGTTATAGCTGAGTCAGAAATATCTCAGCTTACTTCATCTAAATGAGAAAGAAAATTTTAAGATATATCTAAAAAAGAAAAAAACTAAACATTAGTATAACAGGGATTTTGTAAATCACACTTATTGTGAATGGTCATGAACATTTTGATGTTTTAAAGTGAGTTGTCCTTTAAGGTAATTGTTTAATTGCTTTTCATTAAAAAGTGATGAGTTTTATATAAAAGGGAATGACTCCTAAGTAATTTTATTCAGTCTGAGGAAGTCTTGATGATGAAAGCGCTTAATGAATAAGCTGCTGTGAATATGGAAATAAAGCTGCTTGATTTTATTATTTTGCTGTCAAATTCATTGTGGGCTGGTTTGGTCCTTTTGTTTATATTACTTCATCTGTTAATAAATTAGTTATTTTTGAGGCATTTCAAGTCCAACTGGGGACTTAGGTGGTGGACATTAAAGAAATTGTAGTGGATGTGGTTGATCACTCAAAAACACTTGAGGATCAGACACAGGATTTAACTGCAATACTGAATAAGATGGATCATCATATCACCTTCTTGCTTGATTTTACTCAAGTCCTGTATGATTGAGTAGATGATCTAGAAAACTGAGGCAGACATAACAACATCCATATTTTGGGTCTACAAGAGGGTGCTGAACAAAGATATGTTGAAGTTTTTGCAAGCATGGCTTCCATCCATTTTGGGCTTAGACCCTAGTCTCATACTTCATTTAGAAAGCACTCACAGATCTTTACCTCCTCAAACTCAGCTGGGTGAACCACCAAGACCTGTCATAGTTTGCTTTTTGTCATATCTGCAGAAAGAAGAGGTGTTATGAGCTGCATGTCAAAAAAGGGACCTAATGTATTTGGGGTCAAAAGATACTCTTTGAAAATGATTACAATAAACAGGTTTTAGATAGATTGAAACAATGGAAGGAAGCAATGGATTCCTGTTTTGCATTTGTTGAAGGAAAAGCAGATTAAATCCATGGCATCGTATCCAGTGCATTTGAGGGTCTCTTTATGAAATGTGCATATTTTGACTCAATTGCAAGAATTGGTGGCCAGTGTGTTAATTCTTGAAAATGGACTGGGTCCCAATCAATTCAAAGAGGGCAGGAGACACAACATACCACTTCTCTGGGTCCTAAGAGGTCAAACTTGACCTTAGACATTAATGTGGAAGCAAAATCTGCTTAAAAACATTTTTTTGAACATTTTCTTTATAGTGTCCTGATTGCATGGTGTTGGCTGAAGTTTGAGTTACCACAGACTATTCATTATTGGGATTGGAGCTCAGGGACTAATTTGCAATCATATCGTGACTGTACTATAAAAATAATGTGTTTATCTCTGTTTTATATTCACTTTAATTCTCTTTACATTTCTTCAGAATTGAGGTCAAACTATACCAAACGTTCATTAAGTAGGAGGCTTCAGGTGATGAATGATAACATTGATCAAAGACTCTGGAGTGTTTTATTTCCTCTCATGAGTGGTTTACTTGCTCGATGTTCCCACAGCCAATTCAATGGCACATTTGGAAACTAAGGGATGTTGTACAGCCCTATGACCTAGAGGGTCACATCTTCATAGTGTACATAGCTTTGTTAAGTTGTTGTTCAGAGCTAAAGTAGGTTTCACTATGTTTTTGTGTCATCTGAGTTTTATATTCTAATAAATAAAATGTTGTGAGCTGTAAAATGTTCTTTTGCATTGTTATGTCATGGTTGTGTACTTATGTTGACACTACACAGTTACGTCTAGTTTTGTTATTATTATCTCAGCTGGGTAGCCCCAGGCAGATTCATAACTGTTCAGCTTCTACGAACACTAGAACTATTCTTGGAACTAGAATTGCTCAGTTTTAAACCCAAAACCATTTCCTAGGTGATCTAAACTATCCAACTATAGAGTGGGAAACCTACACAACCACTAGTGCACAAGCACAGAGATTCCTAGACCTTATCAATGCAAATGTCCTGGAACAATTTGTCACAGTGCCCACTAGGAGAAAATGTCTTGGATATTGTTCTTACTAATATGGTAGCATCTTACTCCATCCTTTGCATATCTTCGTCACTTGTTAGGTCTGACCATAAAGCAGACTCCTTTGAAATACTGAAACCAGAAATCCTGTCCACCAAAGGTACCTTCAGACATTTTTTAAGACAATCTACCTGCTCTTAAGTGTTACATTCAGAAGCTTCAGATCCCCACTAAACCCAGTTAACTCTAATGAATATGCAGAAATGTAAACAGCCACACTACACTAGCATGTAAACAGCTGCACAGATGCAGCTGTACCCCACAGGCACAAATGCAGGGCAAACCCCAGAAACAAACCTATATGATGGAGCCATAATTTCAACAAGCTTTATAATAAAAAGAAATAAATTTTGACCAAAAGTAAGAAGAATATTTTCCAGAATGTAAGAGCCATTATCACGGAAATAAACAAACAATTCAGGAGCTTAATAAAATCCACCTACATCTCTCCCCGCCATCTGTCCCTCAAAATATACCTGAAAGTGGCTCACATCCAGCTATCAAACAAGACCAAGTCCTAAAAGTGCTATCAAAAGCCAGAAATACTGCAGTGGTGGGTACTGACAATATCCCTGGATGGATCTGAAATAGCATGAAGCATAATTTAGCTACATCCCTAACAATACTGTTCAACCTCAGCCTTCATACAGGTTTTTTGCCAAGAGAATGGAGAACAACAACAGTCATTCCTCTGCATAAAGGAGGACCTTGCACAGATCCAGACAATTACAGATCCATAAGTATGACCAGCCTCATATGCAAAGTCATGGAAAGATTTATTATGGAACAAATACATAAAGATGTAGGGAACCTCCAAATATTGTTCCCAATCCAAAATCAAATGGGATAGGTTAACTCAAGCACAAACATTAAAATTGGCTAAGCTTAAAATGGCCCACAAGGGCAGCTAGCCTAGTATTTACTTGTGAACCTATGAACCTTTGATGAGACGTTTTTCATAGTATTTAGATAGATATATGCAGAGATCTGACATTAATTAGCTTGAATGCCAGTGGTATTAACTCTCCCATTGAGAGTACAAGACTTCATACCTGAACAAGGTGACAAGCTGCTGACATTATAGCCTTGTAGGAAACACATTTGCCTTACAAATAATTGTTAAAGTTGCATTCCTAGGGATATAAGCTGCTTACCTATTCAGTGTACCCATCACAAAAGGAAAGAGGTATTGCTCTACTTATTAAAGGATGGTCTTCCTTAATACACATCTTAACTTTGGTCACAGTCTAATTTCTCCCAGCAATGAGAATAAAAGCAGCTGTGAAAATCCCAGAATTTTTCTAATATAAAGCTAGAGTTTTTTACCCCAGACAAGACACATTACAAGGAGGTGGAACTCTCCTCCTGTTCAATTCACACTTAAATATCCAACTACATGCTCAAGGAAACAGTAACACTGGCAACTTGTATCCATTCTCTCCCACAAGAATAGCATACTGTATCATGCTGTAGCATATCTACCACCTCCATCCTCACTCTCCAAACCAAATAATTACTTCTAAATTCATCTAAAAACAAAAAACAATACTTTTTGCCACTAAGCAAAAGCTCACTTCTATTCCTTGATCATTTTAATAACACTATTAAAAATGTCACATCATTCAAATTCTAGGGACTTTTTTCAACCCCTTCTTAAATTTCCAGTTCCACCTGGACTACATACACACAAAAAAAAAAAAAAAAAAAACCTTCTCCTATTCTGGGAAAATAGGATCTCCCCATTTCTACCCAGACTCTGTAGAAGGTATCTTACTGACTTAGCTGTAATACCATCTCCATTTAATTGCTGCAGCTTTGAAAAGAAACATATCCACCATTCAGTCCATTTCAAATCCCATATGCAGATCCATTTCTCTCTCCATGAAATGAGCACCACAGCAAAATCATTGAAAAAGCTAACTGGCTAGCTCTGAAACAACATGCTGACATTTTTCTTGCCTCTTACCTTTTTAAACTTATCAGAAATGAAATCTTGCCTCCACTAGCTTCCAGACTATTCAGAGATGCACCAGCATACAACCCTAGATATCTTAACAATTTGTTGTCCCCTCAAAACCCCCCAAACTACGCTTCTCTGCACAGACTGTGCTTTCTCAGTCCTTGGTCCCAAGCTGTGCCAATCTCTCCTTTCTTTTCTTAAAGATCATTCCTCTTGCCCCATTTTCTTTTCACAAGAAAGCACATTTGAAGACCTCAAGAAAATGCAGATGATCAGCCTGTGTCAAATACCTTAAAATACGGGAAAGCAAATTTCCCTGTTAAATGGAGATAAGAAAATATTTATGGCCACATAGGCAGCTAGAATATCTCCTTTTCTTCCATGACGTATTCACTCAGATCAGTTTGCCATTGACTGACCTAGGTGCTTCTAGGAAATATTTTACCCATAATTTTCCTCACTTTGGTACTGCTCCTCAGATAGGATCTATCTTGATAATGAGTTGACAGATGTTGTAGGTCAATTCAGTGTGTCCTCTTGTCCCTATTCAGATTATGAACCTCTTGTGTGTCAGTTTATGCCATTCTGTCCCCTTCTATCAACACTTTGGAGACTTTACCCTATTATAATTGGCAGTCCGAGTTTCATAGGTTAGAACAAGGTTAACTGCCCTTGTGAGCCATTTTAAGCCTAGCCAATTACCCCATGTGAGGATCAAATGCTGCATTTTGTGTATCTAAGGTAAACACCTTAACCGTTATGCCAATTTCCCACCCCTCATAGGTAAGTAATAGGGTAGTTGTCCTTCTGGGCCCTTTTAAGCTTAACCAATTACCCCATGTGAGAATTAAACCCTGTACCTTGTTTCCTCAGCTTTTTTCAGGACATGTGGAGTCAGCTAGTGATTCTTATAATTGTTGGGACACTTATAAATGCTTCCTACATACACGCTTGTGAAACTTGGTCCACCGACTTTTGAAAGTCTTGGAGTTTGGAGCTGATCGTGCTACAAGATGCAATTTCTGAGAAATCAGCACAGAGGGCAAAGCAGAGACATCAGACTTTATTAAAGGTATTAGCTATTCTGAAGACTAGTATCCAAAAGGTAATAGACAGGAAGAGGGAAATAGCACTGGATAATTTAAGGTTTCAGTATTACGAACTTTCTTCTCTATGAATTTATCATGTGGCTTACTATTATTTGGTGTTCTCTCCCTGGTATTCTGCACTATGTGAACTTCCTTTCTTTGTTTTTATTAGTGTGTATGATTCAGAGCTGCATGGACACATGGTCTCTTGTTTTGGATTTTTAACTTTCTTCTCAAGTTACAAAGAGACCTGTAAGGAATCATAGAAAGTGGACCAGATGCTCTCTCTCTCTCTCTCTCTCTCTCTCTCTCTATAAGGTAAGTACTACAAATCAGAAGGTTTACTTGGATGTATATTTTCCAAGATGTTGGAATAATTTTGGAAGTTCTATAAAAAGGCGTACTTAGCTACTGGTATCATGAGGGTATGGTCAGTTTCAAGTGAATCACCTCACTTGGATACTTCAGAGCTCCCATCTCTTACTGTGGACTCACAACTATCATTAATGAAACCAGTCATTAAACCAGGGTTACTCCAAGCAATTAAGAAACTAAAATCTAACTAGGGTCCAGGGAGTGATGGTTTGGTGGCAGAGGTTTATAACATCCTACGTCGGGAGGCAGTGAATATGTTCTGGAAAGTCTCTCTCTCTCTCTCTCTCTCCATCTCACAACAACAACAACAACAAATCCCATCCCTACCCCCGCAAGTATTCTCAATAAGCCTCCATCTCAGCCTTCCTTCTATAGGGCAATTTCCCTGTTAAATGAGGATAAGAAAATATCTGTGGCAACAAACGCAGCTAGAATATCTCATTTTCTTCCATGACTTATTCACTCAGATTAGTTTGGATTTATAAAAGGAAGGGATTCTTGGTGCAACATTCTAAAACCCACCTTATGGCTTGAAAAGGTGTGTGTTGGTAAAACTCCAGATGCTCTTCTCTCAGTGAATGCTGAGAAAGCTTTTGATAATGTATGCTGGCCTTATTTATGACAGACTTTCAGGAACTGTCAGTTTCTGCAGCAATTAATTAGTGTGCTGGAACAATTATACACAGTAAGCATGTGATAAACATAGGGTTTGATTTATCTTGTCCCTTTCAAACTTTCAAAGAAATACAGCAAGGGCGCCCATTAGTCTTTCTAAAAGATATAGAAAAGAGTTTGAAATCAGTTTGGAACATGGTGTGGGACTGCGGGGAGAGATATCAGGTTCAAAGTCAACAGGTTCCAAAGTCAATATTTCAAAATCAGTAGTAATAAATCCTGTACACTGTAATTTTTCAAACCTATCAGATCACTATTTCTGTATTGTGAAATCTCCTTTTCTTAAAAATCTTGGAATTCAGTTAGTGACAACTGCATTGGAGACTAGGCATATAAATGTACAACATCTGCAACAAATATTGCAAACATACCTATCCGAGTTGGAATACTAGAATATTAATTTAGTGGTCAGGCTTCATTTAATTAAAATTATTTTGTATCCCAGAATGCTGAATATACTGCAGAACCTTCCATTAGCTATTCCATATACCCTTTTGTGGAGGGGGGATATCACAAGTTTGAAATTCTTGTGGGCTCTATACTATGTGAGGGGAACTCCTGATCTTTATACTATGATTCACATTTGTGTGGAGGTATTGGGTCCCCGAGTGTTGAGGAGGTTGTTTTTACATTTTTGGATAATGCTAATTATTTCCAAGTAGGTAATGTACTCAAGTATGGGAGATTGCCACAGTCTTTTTATTCTAAAGAGTTTGTGGTAATATGGAACTTATCAGATCGAGCTTAAACCACAGCAAGTCCTTTATATATATATATATATATATATATATATATATATATATATATACATATGTGTATATATATATATATATATATATATATATATGGGTCCACTTCACTGAAACTCATTTGACTGAGCACACTTGACTGAAAGCTCACTTCAATGAAAACTCCTTTGAATGAAACTCATTTTGTTGAAAGGTATATGCCATTCTCCCCATTGTAGTGTGATCCTGGAGTTAGTATATATAATAAGGGTGTGTGGGGGGGGCACAGCCCCCCCAACATAGTTTGGGTATACATTGTCTTCTAAAAAGAGTTATTAATTGGAGTTGCAAGTATCCATGTATATGGTTTAAAATGTATAAAATAGGTGGGGGGCTATGCCCCCCACAATGTGAGTGGCTGTGCACTCACACCCCCCTACTATATATACTAACTCCAGTATCATACTACAATGGGGAAAAGGGCATATACTTTTCAACTAAATGAGTTTCAGTAAAATGAGCTTTCAGTCAAGTAAGCTTTCATTCAAGTGTGCTCAGTCAAATGAGTTTCAGTGAAATGAGCTTTCAGTGAAGTGAAGTAGTCCCATATATATGTGTATATATATATATATATATATATATATATATATATATATATATATATATATATATATATATATATTTATATATCACTCTAGTCCTAAAGTCAAGGAATCAATAAGTCAGGGCAGAAAAATTGAGGTTACTGGGCAGCTATCTATCATTCTTAAGCAGCATTTTCCAGATGCAGGATCCCTAAAATGGTGAATATTTGCATGGAAGTGTCTACATTGATTGTTTCTGATTCCTACATCATCCACACAGCTGGGTAATAACGGAAAGTCACAATGCTGGCACATTGACTGTTATTCTGCAACACAGATGTGGGATCTGTGCAATATGGAACTGCCCCAAGGGGACAGCATTTTGGTTAGCCTTTACTTTGGCCCACAGAAGGTTCAGTCTTTTAAGGCTTTCTCTAAGTATAGCTACACTGATTTGCATATCTTAATGTTTTATCTCTGTTTTTGATTTAGAGTTTTTATTCCAGTTTTAATTATACAGATTAATTTTGGAGGTATGTTGGAAGTTTTTTTTTCTTAATATTAATTGCTGTCTTATTGCATTACTTGTAGTTTTACATTTAAATCAAATACTTTAGTTGCTGGAGTACTTTCATAGGTTCACAGGTTGATACTAGGCTATCGGCCCTAGGGCCTATACAAGCCTAGCCATAACAATTCCCTGCCTATTTCTTCCCACACTATTTACTTCTCTGGACCCCTGTCTAGCAGGGTAACTGACGTGATCCCCAGGGTGAATTTCCTTTCTCCCATCCAATCATCAAGGTTCCTTTTGAAGAGGGCCAAAGAGGTGCTCTGTGTGACATGTATGGGCAGTCTATTCCAGAGTCTGTGGAGTCTCTGGGTCAGGAACCTATACCTTCAGCATGTTTTGTTTATTGTGATGACAATGTTTAGATCTCTGGAGCTTGTGGCTCTGAGGGATTGGGATTTCTTTAAGTGTAGATTTCTTTTGTGATATGAACTTTTATTTCTTTTTGGTGATGTATAAAATAGTGCTATAAGAAGACAAAATATATTAGTGTGTCATTGCTTTTCAGATTTTGTATCCCAAACTCTTGTATTTTTGTACAGTTGCGTTACATTAGCGCTACTTACCTCAGCTGTTTCATAGCTTTTTTTACTTGTTTGATATTTCTAGTTATTTGCATTATAAAAGCAGTAAAATAAATAGAAAAAATTAAATCATTCAGTTTGCTTGTACATGTAAAAACAGAAAGGCACACATATAGAAGTAGTAATATTTGCCCATCATTATTTTTATGTTGGGTAGTTGATGATTTGTTTGTTGACTTTATATAATTGGGTTTCTATTGTTATGTTTATATGTTTTATAAATGTTTTATCATTATTTGATATGCGTTCATATTTATGCATGCTCCATGTGCTGTTTGTTAGGTAGATATGTATATGTTTGGTGGCATGGTTTTATGTACTTTAGCATGATACTGTTTAGTTTTTTTAAGTCTGTTCTTTTCTATTTTTTTAATTCCCATCACTTCCTGTTTCTGCTTGCATTGGTTCCTGTATGTGAAATCTGTGATGTTGAAGTTCTGTTTTTAGTTTCTTGAGGAGGTTATTGTTTTTACACTTTTGGATAATGCTTACTATTTTTAAGTAGGTAATGTGGTCAAGTATGGGGAAGTGCCACACTTTTTTTACTCTCAAATGTGTGTGTATAATTTGTGTCAGAATCCCAATTTTTGCTTTGTTTTACACCACTTTCTTCTTATTTTTTTTCTTTTGTATATACAGATTAAGCAGTTATTTTGAGATATATGAATACAACAGTTGCTCTACTATTTGTGAAGACATGTCTAAGCAAAGCTCAAACTGGATGAACACAACCAGGCACAGATTTCTGTGGCTGTAGAAAGACAAAAATAAATTCTTGGATAAATTGAGACTATCCATTTTTGGCCATGTCCTTTGTTGTAACTGAGTGCTCTGTGTTGCAGCTTGATTCCCATAAACTACATATACCTCAAGTCCCCAGGGTCTTCAGGTCCATGCTCCTGACATTTAAGCATGTAATGCCATGACCACCAGTGCCCTCATTATGCTTATAAAACAATGGGAATTCCCCACAGGAAGCATATCAGACTGGCAGCCAACATTGCTGCTGGCAGACATGGTTTGTTTGTTTGTTTGTTTGGATTACAGCTTTATAACTTTTCTACTGGCATCACTCCTCATAGGCTAGATTGGCTAGTAGGCTTGGCCTCAAGGAATGCATCAGCCCTGGGTCCCTAGGTAGGTTGCACTCCAAAAACAACTGCTATATTCAGCTTGCCTGCTGTTCTATGTTCCGGTTTCCATGAGGGCTGTAACAAAAGGTAAATTACTAGCAGCATGCAGTCCCACCCTTTCTCTCTCCAATAAAGGCAAATAGGCAAAGCGATTTTGTTTTCTTCCCTCCATGGGTCAGCCTCAACAAGTGCCTGCACTAATAATCAAATTTGGATCACTTGGAATGTAACCAGGTCTTTATCCATCTATGCCAATAGAATTGGCTGAGGCTAAAATCTTGAAAATGGCTATGGCACATAATGATGTTTGATCAGTAGTTATATATTTGCTTGAAGTCATAGTCATGATTGAATTAAATTTTATCTATCTGTTAGTGACTCCCAAAGGCATAAGATGGCTTGATTCAAACTTATCTCTGTCCTGAAGCTTTTTAAACAGTCCAAAGGTGAAGACATTGACCACAGATTGTGTCATATCATCATTTCCAACAGATAGATCTATGGTTTACCAGTACAAAAACAGAAAATGTGGATTCTTGTATTTACTCTTTAAAAGAATAGTATAGGTTAAGAAAATGTGCTTTGGGGTTAAAATGCCATTTTGAAGTATTATATTGCAAACTTTAACTCTGTCAAAAGAGTGAAGATGAAATTGCAATGGCAAGGTAGTCCAAATAACATTTATGATTGTCATGCACAATTTCATTTAATTTTGCAGCCAAATGGTAATTTTAATGTTATTGACAAGACTTTGTCCAAACTGCTCCATATTACTCAAAAGTCTTCTAGTAATCATTTAAAAGTACTATTTGTTGTCATAAGGTGTGATTTAGAGTCTAGTAAACAAGCAAGATAAAATGATTACAAGAGGGCAAAATTTTAGCTCATGAAGTTGACCAAAAACAGGATTTTCTGAATAATACAAAACAGGAGACAATTCTGCTCTTCAGGAGTTTAGATAATGCTATAGTTTATTTTGCAATGTGACACTTTTTAGAAGCTTTATGCTTATACATAAATACTAAGATACATTTATGATGACAGATAATTTTTATTAATTTATTATCAATAAGTTTAGAGACATACTTAGGAATAGTATAACATAATGAGATAACAATAAAAAATGTAGGAAAATCATTTTAATTTTCAAAACCTTGGATAACAAAGAAAGCTTCATACATTTCCATCATACTAAAAATCATTGGATGTTTCTACAAGATATTCACAAGTTATTTATAATAAATTTGACATTATTTTATGAATAAGATAGGCAAGTTGACTTTGCAGGCCGTTTTAAGTCTAGCCTATTTATTTTCAAAGGTGAGAATTAACCCCCCCCACTTTGTGTCTATGAGATAACCATCTTAACCATTATGCCATCACCAAGCCTTTAAAAAAATTATAGGTAAGTACTAGGCTAGCAGTCCTTGTGTCTCATTTAAGCCTAGATAATGTCGCTTTCAAGAGTGAAAATCATATCCTATTTCTTGTGTCTGTGACGCAAATACCTCAGCCATTATAACAACTTCCAAGATTAAGGTGAATGGGAAGAAAACTGATTTATTAAGATTAAACGGATAATCTGAAAGGACAGGATAGAGGATTTGAACTAATCATCAATTGGAAGCTTAAAATAAAGATAAACATAATTAGCTTAAACAAAGGCACTAAGACTCCAAGACTCCATTTATTTTCAGAAAGTAAATATGTAGTTTGTCCTTAAGGAACAGCAAATGAGGTTTGATATAATTATTGAAGAGAAATGGGGATAGTTGGCAGGCCTGATATGTTTTGCTGTTAATTGTGATAGGATATGAATGAAAACTATTAGCAAAAAGTGATACAGAAGGATTGAATTACAGCAATTTAGCAGCATTAATAAAAGGTATTAGAATACCAATATATGCATAGTCTGAAATATTAAGTAGAAACAATCTTTATCAAATGCTTTGGTAGAATCTTTAGCCAGCATATAAATATCTAAATATTTTGATTTCTCAATATATTATTAAAGACTGCATTGTTAAATTATAATATTTTAGGTGACTATTCCTGTGGAAATTAGATTGGCAGGGCAATGTAATAACAGACACGGTGTGTTGAATTCTGTTAGCTAGCATTCCAGTGTCTATTTTAGGATTTATACAGATGAATGTTATAGACTTACATTAAAAACTCCATATTACTTTTAGGCATAAGATTTATTTTAGTTATTTAGGTGTCGTTCAGTGACACTTAGAGAGAGCTGCATACTTATATAAGGACTTCATTATTTTTTAATAGAAAATGACTTATCGAATACTGGATTGCAATGATTTTACCTTGGCTAGGACTTTTATAGGCATTCAATGTGCAATAGAAAGAGAAAGGAATTGTAAGGAAAGAGATCTGAACCAGAAAATAATTACTATCATTATGATTTGCATGAGAATGAGAAGAAAAATCTTCAAATAAGCAACAAAGGTGATAATAACAGACATGCTATCTTAAAAATTGCCTACTGATGTTTAGGACTGAAATAAAGTTTCTGGATGTTTGGAAATAAGTAAATTGGTTAAATGCTTAGAAGAAATTTGGGCCTACTCAGTCTAGTTTGCAGTGATCTCAGCTTCATGTAGGAAAACTGGGAATTCAAACGAGTAATTAATATAGGTTCATAGATTCATAGGTTGGTACTAGGCTATTGGCCCTAGGGCCTGTACAAGCCTAGCCATAAGAATTCCTTGGCTATTTCTTCCCACACTATTTACTTATAGCTTGCAATAATTTAATTTGCCATTGCACTCTTGATTCAAAATTAAGCAATATTTTTTTTCTAAACCATTAACTTGACCTTTATTTCAACACTTCAATATTTTTTTATAATTAGTAGGTTGAATAATTAAAATGTCTCTTATCTCACCTTTGAAAGCAACACATTTAATGCCATTATTGAGTGACACTGTGGTTAAATGTTCTAAAAGATTATATTGGTGATTATCAATTATAACCATGATGTTAGGGCAGGGAATAGGTAGGGTTTTAAGATATAGAGCCACTCTGTTTTGTCCAATGAATAGAAGCTACTGAAGTCTAATGAAAATTTAACTTCAGTGTGATCAAATATCTCAGTTTACTTAAGCAGTCTTTAATAGTCAAAGAGTGGGATGTGTAATAAGGTAAAATCAGTTCTTCACCTAAACTAAAATATAGAAAAGAGAAATAATTGAGATGGATTTGGATACAAAACTCTAAAGTGGTCAGCTAAATCAAAGGTTTCCATAAATTTAGCTATAACCTTGGAATCTTTCAGATTAGTCAGCCTAGACTTAAAAGTCTCTATCAAGTTTCTAACCAGTGCTTGCATTCCAGTCTAAAACAATAACCAGATGATGATGCCTAAATGAAAATATGAAAAAAATAATATATTACTGGTTGTGATGTGACATAAATGTACAGTAATAAAGCTTAATTATCTAACAAGAAGTTTAAGAAAATATAATAGTATTCCTAGTGAATTACACTTTGTGCAGCCCACTTGAATACATCAATAATTTTTGATTAATATAGCTGTACCCAACTTATGGATTACCAGGAATAGAAAAGAGGAAGTTAACTCTATCAAATTATTTATGCTGTTTATAGGTAGCATAAAACAGAATGATACCTAGAGTCCCTAAAAAGTATTTAACAATCCATACTTAAAGTCTAGTCAATTATCTGGTTATTCTCTAGGAAAGCAGATTGATAAGCTGATATAATAAAACACATAAGTACTTCAAATAAGCCACATTCTAATCATGCATTATGCAGAAATAAATATTGTACATATTTAAATGTTCCATCCTGAGCCTAAATATTTTATGAAATATTTTATGACATCTAGATGACCATATTATCTGCAGTATGAAAATCAAAAATCATAACATACCTTTCTATGAATGTTACATTTATAGAATATCCATAACAAATCTGCTGTGGGATTCAGAAAGATCTACTACTAGTGGGAAGCTCTAACATGTACATTTAGCCCCTTCTGAATCAAATACAGCCATAGCACAGTGATTCTATATTGTCTGCAGAATTACTATGGTGGGCTGTCACCTTCAACATATGCTAATGGGGCATTCATGGAGAGTGGCATATGATAATGGGTCATGTGATCTTCCCTGGAAATGCCCATGGTTAATAATTTCCACTGCTAAATGTTCATAAAACTACTGTGTTAACTAACATGGCTGAAAGTTTCCATACACTCAATTTCAATAGAAGAGTTTATGTTAGAAGTAAGTTTCAGGTATCACAGCTGAGATAATGGTGGAGGGTGTATCTGTTATGAGTACATCTGAGTGACTGCAAGAGTAGTGTCAGATGAGTGTGTGTAAGTGTACTATGTTGTGTGCATATTTATTTATTATTTATTGATAAATAGTAAATATTCACACATGCATACACACACGCGCTCATCTGACACTACTCTTGCACTTCTGTGTGTGTGTGTGTGTGTGTGTGTGTGTGTGTGTGTGTGTGTGTGCGTGTGTGTGCATGTGTGTGCATGTGTGTTTGCGTGTGTGTGTATGTATGTGAGTGTGCATTTGGTGTGTATTTGTTTCAGAATGTATATCTCTCTGGGTGGTCAAAGTATGGGGGTTAGGTAGGGGACTGGTGGAGTAGGTGTGTGTAGGTATGTGTGCACATGTGTGTGTGTGTGTGTGTGTGTGTGTGTGTGTGTGTGTGTGTGTGTGTGTGTGTGTGCGTGTGTCTGTGTGTGTCTGTGTGTGTGTGTGTGTGTGTATGTCCGCGTGTGTATGCATGTGTGTGTGTGTGTGTGTGTGTGTGTGTGTGTGTGTGTGTGTGTGTGTGTGTGTGTGTGTGTGTGTGTGTGTGTGTGTGTGTGTGTGTGTGTGTGTGTGCGTGTGGTAATGTCCGTAAGTGTATGTATACGTAGGGAGGACTTCCATATCACTTAACTCTCCCTAGACTAATTAGCATTTATTGTAATACATGAGATACCAGGGACACTTTTTAAATATTACTTTAACTTAAAAAGTTAGCAGAACAGCAGATTTTATAGCAAGAACTACAACTGAAATATGAGTTGTATGAAACTCTTATGTCTGTCATTATTAACTGACTACAGTCAACCATGACAGAGATGACATGATAGTAAGAGACAAAATTATGGCTGTTCTGTTAAATCATGGTCAGAGGAAAGGTGTTGAGGATTTGTGTGTGTTTGTGTGTATTTGAATGTGTGCATGTAGGTAGGAGAGTGATTTATTTATGCCAATGCAATGCATGAGTTGTCAGCTGTGATTATCGCAGCAAAGTGCTTCTTTATGCCTGCAGTAAACACAGGATGGGACATGCAAATTAGCCAATAACAAGGCATTTCTTCATTGCAGCTGATATGTTTTTGAATCATTGTTTTTTTTTTTGTAGCTCTTACTGCTCAGGATATGGTTCTTTATGAATCCTGCCCCATATCTTCATTTAATCAATTTATGTCAAATATGTATGGATTGCTAAGTTAGTTATGGAAACCTGTCTATAAGACAAAAAAATGTATAACAGTTTCCAAAATACCACAGATAGAATTTATCTCCATCAATCTGTTACATACTAGTCCTTTAACAGGAAGATGCATATGAGTATGACCCAGCAGAAAAATCTGAATATATGTATATCTCTTGCCAAATAACATTCTAATTAAACTACATATCACAAAATCTTTCAAAGCACTTTCTAAATGTGTTCCATATATGTATTAGGTAAAATGGATTTATACCACGCCATAATATCACACTATAGAGTTTTTGTTCATACCAGTTTTAACAAATCCCATAACTTTAACTTTCTTCTAATTGCTGAATATATGATTCTTTTTAATGTTGTTTTAACAAAACCCATACATTTAACTTTCTTCTAGTTGCTTAATATATGAACCTTTTAATGTTATTTTGAATTTGTCATAAATAATCCAATTTCCTAAAAAAGTCATGATATATATTTTAATAATCTCTTTGAAGCTGGGCATCCTGGGCATCTTGGGCATCCTGAGGCAATGTAGCAACTGCCTCATGCACACAGACAACCCTCTCCTCTTACCTCCCAACACTTTGACTTGTGAGAGATGCACATATATAGCCAAATTGGAAGCCAAGCACTCTCCAGCGAAGACTGGACTAGCCAGTCAAGAGAAGAAGGTCAACACCTGCATAAAACCACATGGAACACATAGCCCTCCAGAACATACACCACCACAACTTGCACATAGTAACACAAAACACGCACCCACTTTTGAGGAGGCTCACAATAAAATCTACCCAAACAACAGAGACCTCCAAGGTAGAAATGCAGGCAACCATCACATCCCAGCACAAACCATGAGACACATAGCCCACACAGACAGTGTGCCACTCAACCAAAGCCCCTAAGGCAAAACAGCTTACCCAATACACTAGTCATAGGTGACTCAATAGTAAGGCACACTGCTGTCCCACTCACTAGGTTGAATAAGGAGAAAGTTATGGTCAGCTGCCTGTCGGATGCCAGGATTCGCCACATAATGCATGCACTTGGGACACGCCACAACAGGTACAAATATGACTCTGTCATTGTCCATGTTGGTGTGAATGACCTGAGAAGTACCTCCCTGGACTACATGAAAAGAGACATGGAGAAGCTCTTGGATCTTGTAGCCTAGGCAGGTATGACCCTAGCCCTTAGTAGCATCCTACTGTCACCCAGAATTATACCACAGTATAAACAGAAAATGATTGACTTAGACAATTGGCTAAGTTTCTGGTGTCATTTTAAGGGGATCCAGTATCTGTTTGCCTGGGATGATATGATCGACAGACCTCAATGTTTCACTAGAGACGGCCTGCACCTATCACCCCTGGCATTCTAGATACTGGCAAAGGCTCTTGCCACTCCTATAGTGCCTTTTTAGGCAATGCCCTGAAGACAAAATTAACATCATAACAGATACAAGCAAATGTAAACTGAGGGTTATGCTACTCAACGTTAAAAGTCTAAATCTCAAAATGCACTAGCTCGAAGCACTCCTTACAATGGAGGACACTGACATCTGTGCAGTAACAGACACATGGTTCAAGGCACAGGAGAGCACTCCTGTGTTACCAGGCTATACCTCATACCATACATTTCAGTCCCAAAACCTGGACCGAAGCCCTAAAGGAGGTGGTGTCTCCACATTCATAAAGGATATGCACACCTCCAGACTCATAGCCCAACATAACGCATCAGAGATACTTCAGCTACAACTAACACTGGGCAAGACTGCAATCCAGGTTGTAGCCTGCTATAGATCTCCCACCATGTCCCAAGACTCCCACTCTACATTCCTAAACACCCTAGAATATATTAAGGTACAGCCGAATACCCTTATACTGGGTGACTTTAACTACCCCTCCATTAACTGGGAAATTTACTCATGTACCAACACACTAGCTCAACGTTTTCCAGAATTCATAAATTCCAATGCCTTGGACCAACTCATTCTTACCCCCACCAGGGATAACAACATCCTCGACCTGGTCATTACTAACATGGACGACCAATGCTCTAGACCAGTAATCAACACCTCACTGGTCAGATCTGACCACAAGCTAATCACCATGGATATCCACGTCCCACCCTCACCCCATGTAAAGGAAACCACCATGAAAAACTTCTCCAAAGCTAACTTTGGGCTTCTAAAAACAGAGGTGGCCAACTTCATGATGCTTATGCAAATGGAAAATAGGTGCATAATTGCTGAATCATACACCAGTGCACTGTATGAACACATACACAAGTGCATGGAATGGGCCATAGCAAACAGAACCAAGCCACTCTCCTCCAAAAAAGGAAGCCAATCTGGTGGTCCCCTACAATAAACAAACTCTACAACAGAAGGAAGAAACTGATGCAGAGAAAGGTGAAGTCCCAAGACTGGAAAAACTCTCTTATTAGCCACAGCAAAAAACTGAGATCCCTCATCAAATCCTCTTAAGCTAGCTATGGAAACAAAATTGCAGCTGCTACTAAAGACAACCACAAGGCATTTTATAGTTATGTCAGGAACCTACATGGCTATACTCAGATCTGCTCTGAGTTAAAGCATAATGGCAACACATATACTGAGCCAACTGATATTGACAATATACTGGCCGATCGGTTCAGTGCAAACTTTACCCCCTTTTCACCCACTTAAAGGCCTATCACAATACCAGAGGAATGCCAAGTTCCTAATATCACTGCTGCACAGGTTAAAACAGCACTGTCCAAAGCCAAGAATACAGCTTCCATGGGACCTGCCAATATCCCTGGCTGTGTTCTACATGAATTACAAAGTGAACTGGCACCACACCTGACTGCCCTGTTCAATCACAGCCTCACTTCAGGCTTTGTTCCTACTGAATGGCGCACTGCTATGGTCATCCCACTCTACGAAGGGGGACCGACTATAGACCCTGCAAACTCCCGCCCCATTAGCCTGATTAGTCTGATATGTAAGGCTATAGAGTGCATCATCATGGACCTTATAAATAGGGATATAGGTAATCTCCAAACTCTGGAATCCATGCAGTTTGGATTTGTGAAAGGTAGATCATGCCTGCTCTGCCTGATAGACGTCTTTGAGTCTGTCACCAGAGCTGTGGATAAAGGCAAGGTAGTTCACACAGCCTACCTCGATCTTGCAAAGGCCTTCAGCACCATCCCTCACTCAGGAATCATAAATAGACTCACTAATCTAGGCATAAACCCCTAAATCACAAGGTGGGTCACAAACTGGCTCACTGATAGAACCCACACTGTGAAAATAGTAGATTCCAAATCTGATTATCGACCAGTTACAAGTGGAGTCCCACAAGGATCAGTCCTGTGTCCTCTCCTGTTTGGCATCTACTTCTCTGTAGTTCAAGCCAATATAAAGGGACTTTGGCTGACCAAGTTCGCAGATGATTGCAAACTGGGAGCCGTTATTGACTCTCCAGCTGATGTAGACATTCTTCAAAAAGGCCTCACTGTGACCAATGACTGGTCATTCCCTTTGGGAAAAACTCAGTGCCCATGACCTACAACATTGATGGTAGTCCACTAAACAATGAAGGTGTGATAAGATATCTGGCGACACAGGTTGACAGCAACCTCTCCTTTGACAACCACATTGCCACTGTGGTCAGAAAGTCATTCTATGTGGCACATCTCATTACAAAGAGTTTTTCATCCAGGAAGAAAGAGGTCATAGTCCTTCTCTACTCGTCCCTCATCAAACCTATTATAGAATACAAGCTCCCATTTAGCATGTACCTCACTACACCTACAACAATTGTAAAGGCCACAAAAATACCTCACTAAGAGGATTCTGGGCCTTAAACACATGCTCTATATGGGCAGACTCAAAAACTCCGGCTATATTCTGTCTCATATTGTCTACTTAGAGGTGATCTCTGCTTGACCTACAAAGCTATGTCTGACCCAGAGCTGTTAGATATGCTACATTTGAAGAAATCCCAATCCCTCTGTGCCACACACTCCAAGGACCTCAACCTCATTGCCACAATAAACAGAGCATGCTGGAGGGACAGGTTCTTAACCCAGAGACTACCCATGCTCTGGAACATACTTCCCATTCATGTCAAGCAGAGCACCTCACCAGCCCTCTTCAAGAGAAATCTTGAAGAGTCGATGGTCAATAGAAAATTCACCCAGGGCACTGGGAACTAATGTCAGTCAGCAAGATGCCAGAGAATCTTTTTAGGCTAGGCTTACATAGGCTCTAGGTCCAATAGCCTAGTACACACCTATGAACCTAAGGTAGGATGTAATCTCACTTTTAAAGTTTCACAGAATTTTTAAAAATAGTGCATCATAGATGAATATAGTATGGCATTTCTAATTTGCTTACTTGTTTAGAAACATATGAAGCATAAAAAAACACTCAGCTTTCTCATATTAGAAGATAATCACAATCGCAACCGCATGGTCTTCTGGTAACAAATAATACTGCTGGGGGTTTGCAACATAATACATATGATTTAACCATATAAACATTCTTCAAAAATATGATTACAAACAAAGCCAAGAATTTAACTACTTGCTCTGTTTTAGCAAGAATTTCTCTCCAGGCTTTGTCAGAAACATACTTCTTCCTAAACAAATACCCAGACAGATAAAACCACTCATTTGAAAAGAAATAGCTGCATTTAATGCATCATTTCTAAAACCTTTAGGATTTTTATTATTTGTTCATATGATATATACCTGATGATAGCACAGTAAATACATTAAATAATAATGTTTGCAGTCTTTTTTTATATATCAATGTCATACCTATCAAATGTACAGATTTTTGCAGAATGTCCTGATTTTTACCTCATATTTTTGGTCTATTTTTCATAAAATTGTGGTTTTCTGACAAATTAGTGGCAACTCATTAAAGACTGAAGTTAGAAAATAATGACAGACATTTGAGTTT
Source organism: Protopterus annectens (assembly GCF_019279795.1). NCBI lineage: Eukaryota > Metazoa > Chordata > Ceratodontiformes > Protopteridae > Protopterus > Protopterus annectens. The sequence goes on from NC_056734.1 coordinate 918,409,957, forward strand.
TGGACGTCATATTCTTCAGAAAATTCATGGTAATGCAAAACCTGTCATTCTATCACCTTCCTAAGCTTGTAAGAGCAATATGTAAAAATTGTCCCTATTTTTGGGCCTTTGTCCCACTTTTACTTATAGGCTTGTCTAGATTTCTTGCTTTAAAAGTTTGAGAGGTATGAAACCTTATTAATTCCAACAAGCTCAACAGAAGAACAGAAGAAAAAAATAAACAGTATCTGTTTTACAAATGCCAATTATTCAAGCCCAAACTTCAATATTAACAATAAAGAAAACATATTCCACTGATCGCTAAATAATAGTGGACAATGTTTACTCAAACAGTAATCCCAACCCCCAAGACAGGCTAAGCATTTATTTTGTACTTAAACCATCAATTACATTCTTTCTTTCTTCCTTAAACCTAGTTCATTCTCATCTTGATATATCACCCAGTAGAACTATTATGGCAGGAATTTCTTTTTCTTTTTATTTTTGCATTCCATGTTACCTGCAAGATTCATTATCATCTTTATCAAATGTTTAATCTTTAGTGGCTCCTTCACTTCCATGACCACATTATTACCTTTTTTGCTAACAGCATAATTATCTCTAGCAACTATATTAGACTTCACTCTAATTTCTTGCGGTCAATCAAAAATATATTTCCAGAGTCAGCGTATTATCAGTATTCCTATTATGAGATCTTGTAGCTATTCCATAAATTGCCATCTGCAAAAAACATTTCTCCAGACTCCCAATCTGTCCATTTAACATCGCCAACATTCCAAATTAACTCCCCGAAACACTTGTGCTAATCTGTTCAATGTACAGAAATACTTAAAAAGACACATCCATCCTAAATTCCGAATGTGCAGGATTTTGTTGCATGTCTTATTCCTTGCATTATTTACCACAACTAGTTGGTGTTATCTCAATAGTCAACATTTTCTCCCGCTCTTCTTTCAGTCTATTCATTATTAACATTTTGACTTTTAGGCAGAATCCCCAAACTCTTCAGTAACAGTCCCACCCCACCCCCACACATACCTTTGTTCTTGCCTTTCTTTCCTTCTGTTTATTAATCGCATTAGACATGGGATCCCCCTACTATTGTTTTACTCCAACACATCCTCCTATCCTGACCTGCTGCTATGTTAAAAAATCTATTAGCCACTTTCAATTTCCTTTCAGGTCTTACCTCATCCCATCATAGTACCCTATCTCCTCTTATATCAGTATTATTATTTGACTACTGTCCCCTGTGGCTTCCTCATTCAATATAGATTTCTCCTCCTGTAATTCTGCCTCATTTCTTTCCATGGTAATAATTCATTAGCCCAGCCTTGTAGAGATTCATGTTTGAATAATCCTTCTAACACTCTCTACAAATGTCATTAACAAGAGGAGCTCCAATGTCTTTCCCTCAAATCCATTATTAAAGATTTTTATCAGATTGCTCTCCTTCCTCAGATTACATTTCTGTTATATTATTTTCTTCCACAGAATCCAATATGTAGGGTCTAAACAGTTCAGCAACAGTGAGAGTTAGTAGGTTGTAAGATAGTCTTTTCCACGTGGAACTAAAAAGCCTCAATATTCCGTGGACATCACCACCATTTCCCATGTCATGCATAGCTTTTTAACTTTCTATTGGAATTTGATTTAGGAACTTGCTGATCTCCTCTTTGGATTTTATTAAATAATAATTCTTGGTTAACCACTGGAAAACTTGTTCTAGATAACTAACTACAGAAGGGTTATAGTTTCAGCACCAATTCTAAAAAGGTGCCACTTTCTTAAACTTTGACCTTAAGATGCACATTATTAAAGGTTTCCTGCAATAACCCCACTACAATGTCATTTAGCCAAACTCCCACATGCCTAATACTGCCCCAGGAGTCAATAAAATCTATGTAGGCTCTGTGTAGAGCCTACACAGAATGTATCTGTGCACACGGCCACTGTTCTCCCTAGGCAGAACACCATGCATATCAATAATAGTGAGATGGTGAGTGAGATCACAGTAACATGGATATTGAATCCATGCAAGCAACAGTGTAGAGGCTGTCTCATACTTGTGGACTGGCCCAAAAAATTCTGAACGTTTGCTAAGAACAACACAATTTTTTTATTTCTTTTTAGCTTTATGTGATGTTTGTGTGCTGCGGAGCTGTGCTTAGCGATGCCGATCTGCACTTATATATATATATAGCAGATACCTGGCATATATATATATATATATATATATATATATATATATATATATATATATATATATAAAAATAGAAACCAGATATATGCAGAAGAGAGGGCTAGCAATATCCAGTCCCATGGAGGGCACCTGGGCAGGATGAGGCAATCGAGAGGCAAGTAGGAAAGCATCAAAGTAATAACTTAATGCATAACGTAATTTTATAATAAATTATTTACAGAGATTGAAGTCTTAATAGAACTTAATGCATAACATAATTTTATAATAAATTATTTACAGAGTTTGAAATCTTAACAGTCAGGTATGACATACCTAGGACATCTAACATGTTTAGTAATGTGTCACTGCCTACCTGAAATGGTAAATCAAATTTAAGCAAGTAAACATACAGTACTGTGTAGTATAGCTTCTAAACATCAGTTAATTTTGGGATCTACCCAGAATAAGAGTCACTGTTCTGGTCTGCTCATTGTCTGAAATATGCTGTAGGTTGCACTCAATAAATGGACAGAGTATATGGATTACTTATCAGAGGTCCTACACAGCTATCCATGGTCTACATGCCATACTTGAAGCAACATTAATCAATATATTTTAAAGGGTGATGGTGCTTTTATATGTAATGTTTTCAAATAAATACTGTTCACTATTCCTGTATTCACTGCATGTGTGTTCTAATCTGACACCAGTCAACTGTTAAATGTAAATGAATGATGAATGCAGCGACAAATGTCTGAAATAAATTTAGTGCAATACCCTGAGTAAGGTTAAAGCCGGTGTTCTGTCCATTTTGTTTGAAATAATGCTGTATATTCCACCCAGTCATGTAACAAGGTATATGGGTAAGATAACAGAAGTCCTGTGCAGCTATCCATGTGTCTAAATGTTAGATTTTTAAGGAACATTATCAATAACGTTTAAAACAGGATTGTGCTTCGATAAGTAATCTTTTCAAATAAGTGTGCATTATTCCTGTATTCACTGCATGTGTGTTCTAATCTGACATCGGTCAACTGTTAAATGGAAATGAATAAAGAATGCAGCAACAAATGTCTGGAATGAATGTAGTGCAATAACCAGTGTAAGGTTCAAGCCTGTGTTCTGCTCATTTGCCTGAAATAATACTGCATATTCCACCCAGTCAAGGAACATGGTATATGGGTAAAGTAACTGAAGTCCTGGACAGCTATGTGTCTAAATGCCCATTTTTAAGGAACAGTATCAATGAAGTTTAAAACAGGATTGTGTTTTGAAAAGTACTCTTTTCAAATAAGTGTTCATTATTCCTGTATTCACTGTATGTGTGTTCTTATTAGACAACAGTCAACTGTTGTGACATATTAACTAAGAAATGATGCATCAACAAATTTCAGAAATGTATGGAGTGCAGTACCCAGATTAAGTGCCAAGCCTCAGTTCAGATAATTTTACCCCAAAATATGGTGTAGACAGTACTCAGTAAATGAACAGGGTATACAGTTAGGTCAACAAGCATCCTACACAGCCATACATGTGTGTAACTGCCAGATTTCATATAACATTAAGCATTACAGTGTAAAAGGAGATGGTGATTTCATAACTATTGTTTTCAAATAAAATGCTCATTCATGTGGTCACTGCATTTGGTTTCCAATGTGATACCATGCACAGCTATACATGAGTGTAACTGTATGACTTCACACAAAATGTTACAATGAAAGTCTTAAAGGAGCTGGTGTTTTGAAAATTCATTATATTCAAATGAAGTGCACATTTTTCCTGTAGTCACTGCTTGTGGGTTCTAATCCCATGGCAGCCAACTAAGAAATCACCAGCTGTCTAGTGTACTTAGTGTACATGAACATACCTCTCAACTGTCATGATTTTTCAGAATGTAATGACTAGTGACCCATATGTCTGTATGTCTGGTCCTTGATTAGCAGATACATGACTCACTCAGCTACTGCGCAATGGCACCTCCTATACCGAGCCAACAGATATTGCCAATGTACTGGCCAACAGATTCAGTGCCAACTTTACCCCCCCCAAAGGACCAGCACAATAACAGTAGATTGCCAGGCACCCAGTATTACTGCTGCACAGGTTAAAACAGCACTGTCCAAGGCCAAGAATACACCTTCTATGAGACCTGACAATATCCCTGGCTATGTTTTACATGAACTACATAGTGAACTGGCACTACACCTGTGTGCCCTGTTCAATCACGACCTCACCTCAGGCTTTGTCTCTACCGAATGGCGCACTGTTACAGTCATACCTCTCCACATAGGAGGAGAGACTACAGACCCTGGGAACTATCGCCTCATTAGCCTGACGAGTCTGATATGCAAAGCTATGGAACGCATCATCATGGACCTAATAAACAAGGATATAGGGAATCTCTTAACTTTGGATCCCACACAGTTTGGTTTTGTGAAGGGTAGATCATGCTTGTTCAACCTAGTCATCTTTTTTGAGTCAGTCAGCAGAGCTGTGGATAAAGGCAAGGTGGTTCATACAGCCTCCCTTGATCTGACCAAGGCCTTTGATACCATTCCCCACTCAAGAATCATAGAAAAACTAACTAAGCTAGAAATCAACCCCTATATCACTAGGTGGGTTGCAAACTGGCTCACAGATAGAAGCTACAGTGTGAAAGTAGCTGACTCCCAAGTCAGACTGCCAACCAGTCACGAGTGGAGTCCCACAGGGTTCAGTTCTGGGTCCTCTCCTGTTTGGTATCTACTTCTCTGAAGTCCAGGCCAACACAGGGGTACTCTGGCTGACAAAGTTCACAGACGATTGTAAGATGGGAGCTATTATTAACTCCCCAAGTGATGTTGACATCCTGCAGAAAGGCCTCACTGAGACCAACGACTGGTGTCAGAACCATGGCCTTAAGCTCAATGCCAAAAATTGTGTCGTCATTCCCTTTGGGAAAACTCAGTTCCCATGAATTACCACATCGATGGTAGTCCACTGAACACAGAAGGTGTTATAAGAGATCTGGAAACACAGGCTGACAGCAACCTCTCTTTTGACAACCACATTGCCACTGTGGTCAGAAAGTCCTTCTATGTGGCACATCTCATTACTAAGGGTTTTGCATTCAGGAAGAAAGAGGTCATCGTTTCCCTCTACTCTTCCCTCATTAAGCCAGTCATCGAGTACAATGCCCCATTTGGCATGTACCTCACTAGATACCTGCAACAACTGGAAAGGCTACAAAAATACCTCACAAAGAGGATCCTAGGCCTTAAACACTTGTCTTATATGGACAGACTCAAAAAACTCCAACTATTCTCTGTGTCATGTCACCTACTTAGAGGTGATCTCTGCTTGACTTACAAAGCCATGTCTAACCCAGCTCTGTTAGAAATGCTACAGCTAAAGAAATCCCAATCCCTCCACACCACACACTCCAAAGACCTCAACCTCATTACACAATCAACAGAACATGCTGGAGGGACAGGTTCATAACCAGAGACTGTCCATGCTATGGAATAGACTTCCCATACATGTCAAACAGAGTACCTCACTGGCCTTCTTCAAGAGAAATCTTGATGAGTTGATGGGAAATAGAAGATTCACCCTTGGGATCACTCCAGTGGCTCTACTCGACAGAGGCACTGGGAACTACTGTCGGTTGGTACAATGCCAGGGTAATCCTATGGGCTAGGCTTGTAAAGGGTCCAGGGCCATTAGCCTAGTACACACCTATTAACCTATGAACCCATTACTTGGAATGCAATTTATTGACAAACCTCTTATCAGAACACCTTGTGACTAATGTATGTTACACTGTGTAGAAATGTTCCCAGTAGTTGTGCCTCTGTACCACCATGTGTTAGAGCTTGGCCCATACTGTCCCATGCTAACAGTTGAGAGCTATGTACATGTAACATTATCCATACAATAATTGCAGTTACTGTACTCATAACTGACATTATACATATGTAGAAGTATGTAGTAGTAGTCTGTGTTGTAATATTACCTGCAAAGTTACTAATGATATTATTTGTCTATCACCCCACCCCTTCACTTCTTTAATTTATTAATTATATTTCTTATTATGATTTGATATTAATATAGTTTTTGTGACTACCTCTTATGTTAGCCTTTATGTATAATTTCATATTGCTTTGCTGTTAAACTACTTTCATTTATGTTACTGTGTTTCTCATTATATTACTTTCTATTGCTTTTGATTAATTATTATTATCTTCTGTTATGGTAATACTAACATTTGTTTGGTTATGTTTATTTTCACCTTATGTTTATATTTAAATTACTACAGCATGACAAGGTAGGCCAGTTCCAGGAGATCCACCTATCTTGACTCCCTTGGCCGTGGCACTGGGGCCCAGGACATCTGAGCCACAGACTGGTGGTATCCCCTTTGCTGCCTCTGCACTACCTGCACTGTCAGGTAGTTCTGCCCCACAGGCTGGGAGTAGACCCCCCGAGAGTGGATGTGGAGGGATGATTGTGTCACCCATGAGGAACTGCCAGGCATGGTACGAGGGTTGCTGCATCGTACTGTCAGTGTATGTCTATGCCAGATGGAGAGCATGCTGTCCATCCTAGTGGCATAGCCTTGCCCCGAGCAATGGCATCGACCACTGCCTCCACAGGGGCAGTGCTGACAGTCCCATGGATGAGGACTTGAGTCACACTGCTGCTACCATGTCTGATGTCCATGGGTCTGGGATTCCACAACACCCTCCCTAACCAAGGTGTTAACCCCCTCTTGTGTCACACACCAGCCCTGTCTGCTGCCTTGTTGGACTTGTCTGTCTGCAAAAGCATCCTCACCTTCCCAACTTACCTCCCCCACACATACCTATGTCCCTTTCCAAACATTCCACTCTCACCTTAAAGAAAAAAAAAATGGGCATCTGTTCCAACAAAAAATATATATATCATCCCATACATAGCTCTCCATTTCACACATGTCCATTGAACACATTTAATTTGGTCCAATTGGCTTGACAATGTACTTATACTGTTGTCACTCCTGTCTAGGGGTGACAGTCCAAATTCATCTAAAAAAAATCTGTGAAAGTGCACACTTGTTGCTGTTCAAAAAATGGATATCTATGATTCTTTCATGTACCCTTCCTGCATATACCTACCTGCTTTTCATTATGTTTTTCCCCCTGCTTGCACCCCATTTCACTATTGTCCTATCTCCCCATTTTTCATATCTTTATATATTTTTGTGTGATGTGGAGTGGCATGCCACATCACTTAGCTATGCTAAATAGCACTACATTAATATATGCTTTTGAAAAAAATATTAATCAGATTCAAAAAAGTACACCTGAACTCTATTTCAAAACCAGGACCATTGCACCTGCAAAACAGTGGATCAACCCACCAAGCCACACAGCTGCTAATTAATGCAAGTGTTTTAATCAAAACATTGTAATGCTCACATTTCCATCATTAAGTGTGTTTAAGCAATGCTGTCCATTGTGCCGCATGATGCAAATCAACTAGCAGACTAATAGAAAATTTGTACTGTAATTGGGACTCTAGTAGAGAAATACATCATTATAAAGCCATACACATAAGAATAGACATAAGTGAGGTATCTAATAGCAGGTAACTCTGCAATTATGCTACAACATGTAAAAATACACTTGCTAAAACATTAATGGAAAAATAGGATTTTAACTGTGACTCTGATAGACAAATACAGCACTCTAAAGCCATACACATAATAATAGACATAAGTGAGGTATGTAACAGCAGATAACTGTGAAATTATATTTATACCATTTAAAAATACAGGTGCTATATTAGTGACTGTGCAGATCAGTCTACAAAATGCATTGAGAACATTACATTTTGGTCCAGATGGTCCTAGGTTCAACTACAGCTTAGTCTAGCATTGAAAATACATGTATGTGGACATCAACATTATAAATTGTGATATGTATGACTGTCTTATCACATATTTATCCACCCAAAGCAGTACAGATGGAATGTCTGCTTCTAAATAATAGAGGTCATAGACCTACAGACAGGACCACTCTTAATAAGTCCTAGTACAATACTGGAAAGTGCAGAGAATGTCAGGACATGCATTAGCCTGGACTCCTATAGGATGCTGAAGTGTGTACTGAAATTGTGGCCAAGTAATATTAGACTGCAGCCTACAATGATTTGTTAGTGATATTACAGACAACCACAGCTGCACACGTAATATACATATATGGAGGTTGTGCTAGACGCAAGGGTTGCCAGCACACATGTATCAGGGGACTACCATGACATAACACTTGACTTGGCAGTTGTCCATCTGTGTGATATGATGGTTAGTGTACTCCCATACCTTTTTCTAGGACACACCAAGCATTTTGCCTTTTATTCTGTTAGTGATACCTTTGACTAACATACTTACCTTAAACACATAACTTAATTTCCAGTGGGATGGGCTCCCTCAATCTGCCTCTGGCTATACAACAAGCCTGCCACAGATACCACACTTACTCTTAAAGCTTGTTGTCCTGCAAAGTGTCCACCCTGTCTGCATATGCCTATTGCCTGCAGCATCACCTTCAGCTTCAGCCTGTAGCACACACATTTGTATGCAAAAAGTAGCTGCTACAGACATTCTCTTTGCAATGATGTAGTATCTTTACCTCAGTAATTTCCACCCCAACATATGAGAAAGGGGTTGGAATCTACATTGAGGCCTTATATCTTGTTCAGTGGTTGCATGGGATTGACTGATTATACTGCAAATCAGCTGTGTAGGCTGCAGTTAGCATTTCTGAAGCACAGACTGGTACAGAGGCAATCACTTGCTAATGAGAACCATGCTAAAAAGGCAAACATCTAGCTAGGGGAACCGTTGTGTATGAAAGTTACTTTGCATGGTGAAGTCATTGGCACAGCATTTATATATTTGTATCTTTCAGCAGAGGAATATTGTATTCCATCATGTATGTAACCATGTTGTTTCCAACATGATGCATATGTGTGAATATACTTAGGGGGAATGGGGATTACATCATTTAGCCTTTCTTAGAACTGCACTGATGAAATGTCATTGATCTTCAGGTGTGTTACACCTACATAGGAACAAGAGTACAGTAAGGGTAGAATGCTTTATGTTAATTAGGTACACTGGTCTCCTGGAAATTTTCCTTGATAGCAGTTGTAATAGCACACTGCTATTTGCTTGGCACTGCTGTTTTTATATATTATTAGGGAGGGAAGCCCTAGGCGCCACACTACAATGGACTCTGGTGAGGGTGTGTGATCATACATCAATATCTGTCATCACACAAACAAGACTAGGTGACTAGTTGCATCCACACCCTTTGCATGTTTGCACACTGTTGAATATCAGATGTGTAATCAAGCAGTGAATACTGCTAGCCTTCCTTTATTGCTGTATCTCTACATAGTTTACTCCCATGTAAGTGATCCTGATATGTGTTCTCATTTTATTGTTTTTCAGGAAATATGTATCCCCGAAGCCGGAGCCCTTTTACAGAATCTGAAAATTACATCATCCTGGAAGTCTTGCATCAACATTATCACCTCTTGTTGTCCAGGGTAAGTGCAAACAGGGAAGAACAGGCAGCATTGTGGGCTGACATGGTCCACAATGTGAATGCTATCGGTCACCAGAGCAGGACATATGAGCAGGTGTGACACCATGCCACTGATATGATCCACACTGCATGCAGAAGAGCAACGAACATGGCTGGGGAACATGCTGCACTGGTAGAGGTCTTCTGGTAGAACAACCACTGTCAGCCACTGAGAAATTCGTGATGAACCTAGAAACACAGGACAGCTCCCAGGTATCCATCATACTGTATGCTATAGATGTGGCTGCTACCATGCTACCATTTCCGTACAACAGGAGTGTCCAGGTATGCTTAGTTGGATTAGTATTGGAATACTGTAGTATTCAGTGTGTCAAGGTGTACATAGTTTTACTTTGGCATCAGGTGTTTTTTTTGGGGGTTAGCAGCGCTCTAAATCACATGCTCAGATTGTGACCAACATACCAACTAACATAGTAGGTACTATAAATGTGAGATATTTGGACTTATTACCCTGTTACAATGCAACATGTGGTGCTCTTTAAATTATATCTCCCTCAAATTTTCACAGGACCATCAGGAATTGGAAGAGGATGTGTTGTAGCTTCTGGTGAACACAACACTGTTTTGCTAGAGATGTAGATTTAGTGCAATGTATTTGCTAAAGTGTCATCCCAGGGCTGGTGGGATTGATGTACTTAGTTACTTGCTCCCCTCCCTATTATACAATGTCCCCATTTTTACTGACCTGTACTCATCGCTACAAAATAAGCTCTAGCCTGCTACCATGAAATCAGAAAATTTGCCACAGGCAGCTCATACCGCTCACATCACTGCTAAGCCTTAAATTAATTAAATTGGCTGCAATTTCCACATCGCCTTAACTTCATTTGACTGTCCATAGAACACTTCGCTCTTAAAAAAACAAACACAATACCAAACAAAAGAGCGGACATTGCCTTTTACTACCTATGGAACTCACTTCCAACCAGAATAAACACTATTAGCTGCTTCAACAGATTTAAACTCACCCTAAAGAACTACCTACTAAATACTAAAACCTGCCCCTGCATCTGTCCAAACAGATAAACATCCTACTCTCCTTGACCCTTCCTCTAGCTTATCGCAATCTTTACCCATCAAAACCAGTAGGAAACTATGTGATCTATACGTTATTTTAAACAACACTATTCTTACTATAAATATCACTAACCTGAACTATCATTCTAACCTCTCATCCCTTTAAAACTACCCCACTAGTGATTTTTCTTTCCCTTTATTAATTATTTCAACCTAACACTACCCCTCTAGTGATCTTTTCCTTTCTTAACATTCAACCTATTTCAATATTAGTATGTGTGTGTGTGTGTGTGTGTGTGTGTGTGTGTGTGTGTGTGTGTGTGTGTGTGTGTGTGTGTGTGTGTATGGGTCCACTTCTAAATCTCAAAAGCTCAAAACCTCACATCTCAAAATACTGAACCCAAAATTTCAAACGTTCAAAATACTGAAAACTCATAATATTAAAAACATAAAGGACACCAGCACTTACTATATTGCAGCACAACTACATATAGAAACATATTACTCTTCTACAACTACAACTATAATCTTCTACAACTATAAGCAAGCCCCCCTGCTACTTAAATATATCAACTCTGAGATCGCACTTCTCAGAAGAAAATGGCAAACACACTATTACATGCTTCATGACTGCCTGTTGTATAGTCATGTTCCCTTTTAATTTACTATACTATGACATAACTCAGCTTAGTGTAGTGAAGTGCAATCTTGGAGTTGATATATTAAAGTAGCAGGGGTGTTGGAGGCACAGCCCTGCCACATGAGGGTGCAGGGGGGCTTGCTCCCCGGTTATAGTTGACGTAGACTAATATGGTTTGTCTTTTATTTGTTTCTGCATGTAGTTGTGCTGCAATATAGTATGTGTTGCTGTCCTGTATGTTTTTCAATATTATGAGATTCAGGATTATGAGGTTTGATTATTTAGAACTTTAGAGAGTTTGGGTTCAGTAATTCGAGATTTTGAGCTTTTGAGACTTAAAAGTGGACCCGTAGATATATATGTATATATATATATATATATATATATATATATATATATATATATATATATATATATATATATATATATATATATATATATATATATATATATATATATATATATATATATATATATATATATATATATATATATATATATATATATATATATATATATATATATATATATATATATATATATATATATATATAGATATATACATATATATATATATATATATATATATATATATATATATATATATATAAAATATATATATTGTAAATTACTGTTATTCTCTCTGATATTGTATCTTCCCACAATTTATTAGCCTGTTTCTCATTTTGTTACACTGTACTGTATTATACTGTAATTTCTATAACTTCTGTAAATTCTTTTAAAATACTGTGCATCATAATGTGTTTGTGGAGCTTTTCTCTCCAGGCTTCCAGTGAAAATGGGCTGCTGTCCCAGTCGGACTTTCCTGGTCAACAAATGTCAATAAATAAATAAATAAACAAATGTACTGTCTGCATGATTGCCAGCTGTACAGATATTTTCCAGACTGTACACAGTTTTGACTCATACCTATGCCTTGTAGGTATGACCACGCTGATAGATTTGACAGTATTGTCAGGACATTACAGATTGTCATATTTTATTTATTTATTTATTTTACATTTGTTGACCGGGCTAGTACAGTGTGATACATATCCCTTTTCAGTAGAGGCCCGCCAGGAGTTCTCAGGGTCTTAGAGCCAGCAATAGGTGAGTGCAATATTCAGCGTAGTGAAGTTACTACCAATGCTTACAGGAAAGAAGCACTTTGCAGATATATATTTTGCACTTTAGTTAATAAAAAGGTACTGCCAGGTTCCAGTTTACAACAACCTTAGTTTAGTGAAGAGATAGTAGGCTGTGAGTATTACCTGTTTAGTCTTTTCAAGAGATTAGGTAGTAGTTTTTCAAGGAGGTGAGGACTGGTCTTTGCAGACACTTTGGTTGTTGTCCAGGTAGGAGCATTTGGTCTTGGGAGCCACGCGTTGTTAGGATTAGAGTGGGGGGTTTCCTGTGATACAAGGGAGAGAGATAGCACAATTAGTTTCTCCGTGTTTATAGTATTGATTCAGAGGTGTCACTATATGGTCTAGTTTGTACTCGATGCATGGGGGAAAGTAATCAAAAACAGTAGATATGCAGTTTGTGTTACATTCGCTAGAAAGTCAGTATCATGATTGCTTCAGTGTAAGGAACAATATGGCATTAGATGGTTTAAAACATGGCATAACAAGGCTTAGAGATTACTCGCTGGATGATATTGAGAAAACATGCAGTACAAAGCAATTCCCTAATAGTTTTAGACAAAGGACGCCAGTGTTGCAACAAGAACACGTGCAGACACTTTGTGTTAGCTGCAAACAAATTACTAACCCAGTCGTTTAATTAGATCTAAACAATATGGCATCTGTTTTGCATCAAGAACGCTAGCAAGTACTTGGAGTTACCTTTAAACATCTACAATAGCAGCAGTACCTTTAAACATCTACAATAGTAGCAGAAAGATTCAAACATATACAAACAAATCACTAAGCCAGTCGTTTAATTAGCTCTAGAAAATATGGCACCTGTGCCTCCACTTCTGACCTTGGGGATGGAGGTGTCAGTGCAACTCCTAGCAGAGCCAGTTCCCATGTTTGGGGGTGGAGATGATGAACTGTTAGCTCTACCATGCATGACTCAAAGTTGGTCATATGTCATATGTGTCAACTGTGCAGATTTTTGCCAAATGTCAATAGTGTACATCACTGTTGCTCATGAGATTCTTTTTAAGGAGCTTTTGTTTACAAGTAACTACAGACTTTTGTTAGAAAAAATGTCCTCATGTCCTACTATTTGAGGTTTGGGGTTAAACAAGTCTGTAATAGTGACAGCAGTGTATACAGCTTAACATATATTGTACCATAGTACTGCAGAGCATAGTAGTGCAGGTATTAATGTACTGCTTCTCCATTTTTATCACAGGTGACCAGGTGGTTGGTCTCCGTCACAACCTGATGTCAGTATCTCTTCAGACACTGACAATGATGGTGGCCAAAGTGAGGCACAGGTGGGGGTTGAAGGAGCTGAATCTGTCGCAGAGGTTTATATCCCTCTTCTCCCCTTGTTATCACCATACACAGTCAGTATGCTTATGCATACCCAGTCCCCTGAGGCCACAGATATTGAAGAAATGGAGGGTGGGGACATTTAACAGGGAAGTGTGGGTATTATGGCTGCAGTGAGTGTCAATACTGGTCAAAGCAAAGAGCTGGCAAGGTTCCACACAGGCAGATTGATAGGGGTGCTTGTAGGTTGCCTGCTGTCCCTCCACCACCTGTTGCAGGTGTCTCATCATGTGTCACTCGGCGTATGTTTAGGGCCATCATGGAGGCACAGACACGTTCTGAAAGGAATTCCAGATGAGTACTCATGGTTATGGATGCATCACAGTCTGACATCCATGACTGCTTCCACCACATTGCTAATACCTTGGATTGGTTGACTGATGCAATGGAAAGGCATTGGTCTGAGACAGATCACACACTATCTGTCTTGGAATGCACATTGTCTGTGAAGTTGCATCTGGCTGGAGTTGAGCATCAGACTCGTGGATGTAGGTCAACATCTACATCTGCTGAGAGTACACATGGCCACGTACAATTATGCTCCCCTAGTGGCAGTAAATTCAGCACCCCAGAGGAAAGTGTGCTGTCCGCACAAAGATGTGGCAGACCATGGTGTCATAGTCCTGGGTGTTCCCGTGTCCCAGCAGACAGCAGTCACCCTCAGGTAGTAGCTCCACTTCTGACCTTGGGGATGGAGGTGCCAGTGCAACTCCTGGCAGAGCCATTTCCAGTGTTTGGGGGTGAAGATGATGAACTGTTAGCTCTACCATGCATGACTCAAAGTTGGTCAACATACAGACACATAGGGCTAGCACTGAGCTTGATTGTGTTTACGCAGGCACCCACACACCGCTGTCACAATCAGGTCACCTATAGACACACACATGGCACATTTCCATGGTCCATCTTGCCTGCCTCTCTTCCTGACTCACACACATGTTTGCCAACCTTTTGGGTCAACCTAGGCCTCCTGCATCCCCATAAAACACCCTGTACAAGTGATGATACCTGTGCCACATCCCTGTCAACCTTGTTATCAATGCTGGGAAATTAAGCTATGTGACTGATGCACAGGGTGACTATCTAGATTACCATGTATTTGTTTTATCCATTGTTGCCTTTGACATGCCATTTGTACTGGTCACTGACAGATATTGTATGCTGCCATTTGCAATGAATAAACCACATTATTTTGTATACATCACATTAGATAATGTTGTAATGGCTGTATACTTACACAATGAAAGGTGTCTCATAAAACTATTTATATTTCAGTTTCAGGATTGTTTAGGATGCACCTATGGATACACAACTACAACAAATCCATCAACATCAGAGCACAGGATCGAATGTAAGCACAGAAGAAAAACGTCTTCAGAAAGGTAAAACAGTACAGGTCCATAATTCCATAGGTTCATATGTGTATAACAGGCTAACAAGAACAATAGCTTTTTTCAGCCTACTCATGCATTCCTAATCTCTGACAAGGTCTGATACCCTTGACAAATGCAAGCAGGGTTTTGGGAGCTGAGACATCTACAAGCTGTGGCATGGGAGATGAACCATTTACAATTTCCCTGTGTCCATTAGAGACATGTGTCCTAAACCACTTATGATTCTCTTGTTCGGCATCCCATTGTGTAACTTGTACATGATGTGTGTTGCAGCAGAAGTGTGCTTCACATGGATGGGGAGCCTGTTACATATAGCGTGTAGTCTCTGGGTTACATACCTGTCTCTCCAGCATGTCCTATTTATAACAGTGGGATCTGACACCTCCCTGTATGGCAGCCATACACCTCCCCTCCAAAGCATGTGGGAGACAGAATACACAGTTACAGCCTTGATGCAGTCTGCATAGGACATGCATTGGTTTACTGTGGAACCTCTGTAGCTATTACAGTTATATATGCCTGTGTAGTTACATACAAAAGGTGGCTTTGCACTCAGTGATAAGTCTGATGAATGCCAAATGCAGTGCAACAATGACTTTCTGGAATGTATATGCCATAGTTTTCTCTATAGGTTGTGCAACATTGAATTAATCCCCACATCTTACCGACCCGTGAAAGTCAAAGGCTAGAGCACTCTCTGTGTCCATAAGTCCCTGACTACTGAGTCAACTGTTGGAGGTGTGTGGACAATATGATATTTACCAGGGGTGGATGACTTCCCAAAGGATAGTATTGTGCATTCTTTGCATTTAGTATTAGTCTGTGGCTCTGAAAATAACTGAATGTGTGTACCAGCCCATCCTGAATAACTGTTGAGTATCTCTGGGATTCAGTGACAGCTCCTAATTTGCAATCATCTGCAAATGTAGTCAGTCAGAGGCCACTGAAAGTGGCCATGATGGCAGAGAAGGGAATGCCTAGAAGGGGTTGTCCCAGGAATGATTTGTGAGGGAAGCCCATTGGTGACTGTCCTCATTGTAGTGGTGGACTACCCAATGCTATCATCCCCGATAATGACTGTCAGCCACTTGGCTATCCACCTACTGACATACTAGTTTGTAAATAACCTTTACAGTTTTTCAACAATGTCTGATGGCCTAATAGTGTCAAATGCCTTGTCAGACCACAGTAGGGTGGAGAGAGTCATTTTCTCCTTATCCATTGCATAGTTTAACTCTCAGTGAGGTCCATCAGTTTGGGTAGGCATGATCTGTCCTTGACAAAACCAAACTGGGTTTGGCCCAGTGTATGTAGGTGTACTACATTGTTACTGATTATTTCCATGATAATTTTTGTCATGGCTTTAAATATCAGACTTCTGAGATACCTGGAAACAGTGCTTGTCACTGCATACTAGTTGTCCTGTGTGCAACTCAGTATTGAAGTTAATTCCATAATGCTTTCCAAGAAAATTGTTATCCAAGGTGTCTGTGTCTGTACAGAGCACATGCAAACAATGGAGGTCCTCACAGAGATATTAATGGCTTTCCTGCTGCTTCCTAGCTGATAACTAGCCTTTGCCTCATTTTTATCCTACTCAATGAGCACCCCACTACTGATTGTGTGCCCAGACCCGACTCCTGCATATTAATGCTTTTCTAGTGGCTGTTATCACTTGTTTAACATGCCTAGACTCAATCCTGTGTATTTATGTACCTGAAGTGGCTTTACCTCTGTTTTTCCTGCAATTAAATACCACTGTCTGCATTTATGCAACTGAAGCAGCTTTAACCGCTGTTATGCCTGCAATTTGAAACCATTACACCTGTTTCCTGTATTTTTATGTAACTGAAATGGCTTAAACTACTGTATTACCTGCAATTTGATTCCACTGATGGTGATTATTCCATTGATTGATCTAAACCTTGTCATCACAATAAACAAAACATGCTGGAGGGATAGGTTCCTGACCCACAGACTCCCCAGACTCTGGAATACATGTCAAGCAGAGTGCCTATTTGGCCCTCTTCAAAAGGAACCTTGATGATTGGATGGGAGAAAGGAAATTCACCCTGAGGTTCACGTCAGTCACCGTGCTAGACAGGGCTTCAGGGAAGTAAATAGTGTGGGAAGAAATAGCCAGGGAATTGTTATGGCTAGGCTTGTATAGGCCCTAGGGTCGATAGCCTAGTACCAGCCTATGAACCTATAATTATTTACCGCTGTTTTAACTGCTTTCCTTGTAATGGAAATGGCTTTAACTGCTGTTTTACCTGAAAATTCGATATCACTGACTATATTAAGAACGCCTACATGGCACTTGCGCTTAGACTTGGTTTCCGAGTTACAGGATATACAGAGTGGCTTATTGGTTGGCTTTAACTGCTGTTTTACCTGAAATTAGATATCACTGACTGTATATTAAGAACACCTATACAGCATTTGCACTAGTTTCCGAGTTGCAGGACATACAGGGTGGCTTATTGGTCGTGTTTGCAGTTAGTAATCCATGTGAGTGTGATTTATAACTGCTAGCACTACACGAGTGTCCACACTTGGTCCATGAGGTTTCTTTAGTATTTTTTGTGGATTTAACTCCTCATATTGCAAGAGTAGATTTACAGACCTGTTCCTGATAATTACATATATTATATCAATGAACATGCTTGCTTTTGTACACCATATTTGACTACATGTAAATGCTGTGAGCAGACTCTTGTCTGCATTGTTGTTTCCTGCTTCATAACTGCTGCATATTTCCAGAGCCTGCATTTTGTTTTTATATATATGTCAGTGCTGCTCTGATTTAACAATTCCACAGCTGTTTTTTTTTCCACTGCTATTTTCTACATTTGTCCCTAAGGGCTGTAGACAAGAACTGTATTTCCACACCCATGGTTAATGTTTGCACTGCTGTATTCCCACCTGCATACACCACTCCATCTAACCTTCTCTCTAGTCAATCCACTACTTCTTTCCTAATGTTTTGTTTTTACTGTTTCCTACCCCCTTCTATTTGCTGAAGTATTGTATTAAAATTACAACAGTTTATTTTATTCCTTTCCCTTACAGTTTACTCCCACTGCATCTCCACTACCCCAGGTGCCTCCCAGTCCTCTGCTTGGAACCCTGGCTTCCCGCCCTTGAACGGACATCATAAAGGGATTCTTGCTGTGCTTCTGTAACATCTTTGCTTCCCCTAGAGCTAAAAACAAGTGTATGTACCCTATTGTAAATTAGACATTGCAATATAAGTAGCCTCTTGTATACCAACCCGGTGAGCAATAGCTAACAGCCTACCACGGATTTAACTTCCCCCTTTACTTTCCTGGATTCTTTCATTTCCCCTGTGTGCCCAAGGTCTACCCATGTAATTACCCAGTCTGGCCACTAAGTGTTACTGTCCAGCTTCTATCTACACCACAATGCATGTTAACATTACTATTAATCTAACTCGGCCCTGTTCCTAGTCCTAACTTCAGCTAATATTCTATTACTCTACCACTGCCCTGTATAGCTGCTAGCTCCGGTGAACCCCCTTCTTCCTTTTAACTCACATAGTGCCTAGCCTGTAGTCTCCTTACCTCAGATCTGGTCTCTCCTTCACTGATATACTTTCTGCTGTCTTCTTCTTCCTCGTCCTTGGCTCTACCTGCTCTGTTCACACCTCAGGCTCACTCTGCTCCCTACCCTGCCCCAGTTACCACCCGCCCCCAGCATGCCTACCTTTATTCTGCCCTTTCTCCACCCACTCAGCCTAATTACCCAATAATAGCTCTTCCCTCCTTACCCCGCCTCCTTTTTGCCCATCCTACTTAAATGCATCACTTTCTCTAACACCTCACCAATTAAAGTCCCCTCCACCTTTCTTATTATACTAGAATAATCTTTCTCTCTCTACCCCCTCTTACTTCAAAGCCACTTCCCTCCCTCAAATTTACACCCATTAAACTACCTTTGTCTAGATACGCTCCCCCTAATTCTCCACATCCTCTGGGCCTCCTACTTCCTCCTTGTATTCTTAATTCCCCTATACAATGCCAGCTCATATTCCTTCAACCCTCCTCCAATCATATCTTCAACTAAAACTACCACACAAACCCTCCTTCACCCTCAATTGTATACTCATTTCCATTTTATCTCTTCTTTTCTAATTCAGCTAACAGTCTGTGCCTATTCTATCCTAAAATCATCTCTGCCACAGCTAAGATACTTATACCTAAATTAATGTTAGATCAACCTAAACTCTTACATTGAAACCCAAATGCTTAAAGGTCATTTCCTTCAATAACCTAGTCTTAGCTGGAGACATTCATCCTAACCCTGGACCTAGTCCCCCCACAAACAACACTACCCCCACCTCCCTCTAACCCTTTCTCCCCCCACAATACTCTTAAATTCTTTTCAATCAATGCCCAGAGTCTCAATAATAAAGTACACCGATTTCAAGCATGGCTAAGCCACAATCAACCAGACATCATAGCCATCTCCGAAACCTGGCTTAAACCCCATATTTCTGACTCTGAAATCCTACCATCAGGATTTCACTCTCTCAGAAGTGACCACTTAAATAAAAAAGGTGGTGGCACTGCCCTAATCTACTCCAATCTTCTTACCTTAATTCCCCTTCAAATTCCAGTTCCACAATTCAATAATACTGAACTAACAGTTAGTCTACTAAAAATGAATAATTTCAAGAATATCTGCATCATTGCCCTATATATCTCACCTGGTAACAACATCTCTACCCTCAAAGATATTCTTCTATGGGTCTCAACTGAAATCAACTCTGAAACTTACATACTAGGAGATGTAAACATTGACTGGAATAAAATCAATAGTCCCTCACCCTCTCTATCCATAAACCTCTATAACTTTACTCAAGTAATCCTCTCCATCACCCAAACCAACAAAATAAATCCCCCAGGATCCATTCTTGACTGGATCTTAGTCACCCTTCCAAATAAAATAACCAATTCTGGTACTATTGCCAATACCATTAGCAACCACCTCCCAGCTCTCATTCATCGTTCAACTACCTCTACCCCACATCAGCATCAATACATTCTCACCCGCAACCTAAGTAGATTCAATCCCACAACTTTCTCTAATATTCTCAAACAAATGAATTGGTAAATTCTAAATACCCTTCCTCTTGACAAAGCCATAGACCACTTCAATTCTGTCTTCCCAGACACTCTAAACTCCCTAGCCCCACCAAGAAACAAAAGGATAGAAACTACTACTGCTCCTTGGCTATCCAAAGAAACAAAACAAATTATGCATTAAAGGAACAAATCCTGGCAGCTTTACCAAAAGAATAAACTGCCCAGAACTCTGCTCCAATACACACAACTCCATAACCTTGCAAAACAACTAATCACTAAGGACAGAAAATCCTACTGTACTAAGCTCCAGTCCAATAATACTAAAAACCCCAAGCAATTCTGGAACTGCATAAACTGACTTTTCAATCCAGGCTCCAAGAATAACCCCTGTCCTGACCAAAGTAAATCTGACCTCGAATTAGCTTCCCAATTTAACTTATTTTTATATAACAATTTCTGACCTGACCAAGACTTTTCCCAACAATAATCCACCTGTCCTTCATTCTTCTCCATCTAAGCTCCCTAACATCATTCCCCTTATGCTTGAGCTCAAACCACTCGCTACTAATTTTATAAAAATGCTTCTATCCAAACTGAAACCTTGCTCCAGTGCTCCTGACAACATTTCCTCCTCCTTCCTAAAGTGTGCTGCTGATAGTATAGCACTCCCAATCAGCATCATATGTCCCTAAACTCTGGTGTTCAGCCTTTATTCTTCCTCTCTACAAAGGAGGCAAAAACACCAACATCTCAAACTTCGACCCCATTGGTCTGCTCTCACCAATCTCCAAAATCCTAAAAAAATGTGTCCACCTCCAACTTATGGCTTTTCTGACCCAAAACCAACTTCTTACCCCTACCCAGCATGGTTTACGCTCAGGCCATAGCACTATAACTGCACTACTCTCCTTCTTAGAAACTGTCAATCAAGCCTGAGATTCAGGACACTACAGTTCTCCTCGATCTCTCTAAAGCATTCGATACTGTCCCATAAACACCTTCTCTATCATATCTCAAACCTACATCTCTCACAAAATACTTTATCCTGGTTCTCTAGTTACCTGTCATCTAGATCTCAGGTGGTTAAATGGAAGAACACCACCTCTACCTTCTTACCCACCCCAACCGGCGTATCACAGGGGTCCATCCTTAGACCTATGCTTTTTAACATCTTTATCAATAATTTTCACTCTGCTATTCATGATGCCAAAGTCATTCAATATGCAGATGATTCAACTTTAGTCTGCTCTGCCTCAAACCTCCCTGAATTGCTAAGACTCAAGTTCCTTTCTTGCCTACTGAGAACTAGATGCACCAAAATCACCTCTCTCTCAGTGCAAATAAATCTAAAATACTACTATTCCCTCCCTCAAAGTCTTTCTCTTATGGCAAAAGTGCCTTCAAAGTCCTTAGCCAAACCAACTCACCTATAGAAGTGGTTCCATTCACCAAACGTCTTGGCATTGCTATAGACGAACATCTCAAGTTTGATATCCATATTCAACAAAATATAAAGAAAACCCACCAAAAGTTAGGTATGCTATACAGGAACAATCTCGTTCTCTCCAACTCTACTAGGCATACTTTGGCCACTACTTACCATTTTCCTTCCTTATTATATGGAGCCCCTCTTCTAACTAACCTGACCTCTTCCATCACCTCTAAACTAGAAAATTGCTATAACAAAATCTCCAAGTTTGCCACCAAATCCAAAAATTCTACCCATCACTGCCTCACCCTTCAATCTGTATTGGCTAGAACTCACAAATTACCTACACTACCTCCAACTTACCACTGCACACAGACTTGTATTTCACTCAACAAAATGTCATGCTCTAACAAACATCCTTCCCCCCTACACCCCTAATAAAACTCTCAGATCTAAACACCAAAACGTAATTACTATCCACAAACCTAAACACCTGGATGGCTAACTTCTCCTTTCTTTCTCACTAGACAAGAAATGGAACTCTCTCCCTTCCATACCAAGGACAATATCAAACTCAGAAAATTTCAAAACCCAGCTTTTGACATACCTGTCCTCCAAATGGAAATGTACCTGCTTTCACCCTACCAAATTCTGTTTAAGTAAATGCCCCCGGGAGGATTTTCCTCCTGGGTTCCTCAGCTCTCTATAACTCCCATAGCTATTTCCTAAGAGTGTACCCAAGCTCTCTGCAACTCCTATAGCTACTCCACACATGATTTCAACTTTGTAAATACTGTAAATAGCCGCTTACTTTAAATAAATGTATGTAAAGTGTTTCATTCTTTAAATGAAAGAATGTATGTCTAAATGAATCTGTACAGTATAACCCTTATGGTCTATCACAATGAACTTTGTTGCTCATGCTTGATACTGGATGTACATTTTGTAAACTGTACTTTATACTGTATCTTTTACAGACTTGTATATTTACTGTATTATGTATTATGGAGCCTTTCTCCCCAGGCCTCCACTGAAAACGGCACTTTGGGCCCAGTGGACTTCCCCAGTAATCAAACTGGAATAAATAATAAAATAAATAAGTAATATGTACACCCTGTGAAGGTAGGGAGGGAGTTTTTACACAGTTATTCTGCAGTTAGACACTAATGGAGCAGTGTGTACTGAAATGACACAATTACCTTGTAAAGAATGCTGAAAAGAGGGGAGTCCTCTGAATTTCTGGTGCCTGGCTACTACTACTGCAGGTTTCACCACAGCCACTCTTTGCTGGAATGCCATGCTCCTATACGTTTTTTTTCACCAGAAGCAAAACATTAGTACCAAGCTCAAGATAAAAAGCAGGCTACAGCCTGTTTGTTATCCACATACTTGCCCCACATCATGCAAGGCTCTGTAGGCATGACATACCCTTTTCAAAGCAGATGCCTTGATTAGCAACCATACCAATCATTAGAGTATTGCATGTATTATGCCTTGTGTTCCAGGTTTGTTAGGATTTCATTAGGGTAGTGACACGGTGGTGGTTAGGAGCACAGCTGCAGTATCACAATATAATGTTCAGAGTCAGGTGACATAGACGTCCAAGATTGTTTGAACAAGTACCACAGTGGCAGTGATTCATGTTAGGTGACAATTTCATAGCAATTCATGCAGCCTGACCTTCAACAGCTTAATGGCGGACATCTGCATGACATAGATCTGTGTCCTACTACAGAGGAGTAGCCACCTTGGGCCAAAGTGTCTCTACCTCCCACATGTCCTACGTATGTCATACTGTACATTTATGTTACTGGAACACATGTCTGTGTTCCCACATTATGTCACACAACATCCAGTTTGCTGTCTAGTTGCTTGACATACATTGTAGACTTTCAAGGCAAAAGTAATGACTGCAAAGTTGAACATGTTCTCTGTGCATGCACAGACATCCACATATACACTGCAAGGAATGCCTACAGACAGTGTACTTGAGGCAGTCTACCCCAAGGGTGTAACAGCATGACCCTAACTTTTCTGGAGTTGTACATTGTCACATTTAGGTGTGCTATTGCGACCATGCCTAGTAACAGGGGTGGGAGGTTGGCATAATGGTTAAGGCGTTCACCTTGCACACACAAGGTGCAGGGTTTGATTCTCACATGTGGTAACTGGCTAGGCTTAAAATGGCCCAGAAGGGCAGTTAGCCTAGTACAAATCTATGAACCTATGAACAGGTTTATGGTTAATGCAATGACCACATGCCGAGCAGAGCATCGTACTCAATCAGTCATGTTATGGCACACTGACAGGTACTGTTTTACCTTAGGACAACTACATAAAGGTAATAACATTACATTTCAGCATATGTCAGACCACTGCCTAATGATGGTCTGCTGTGATGTACACACAAGCAAGACTCTATTGCTAATCGGATGCTAATAGCAAAATAAATGACTGCTGATGAGATGTGGAAAATGTCCCCATTCCTTTACTCCTACTCCACATAAACACAATGTGTGAGAGATGTGACTGTATTACAAACCTTGATTCCATTCTGTCTCTCACACCAGTCAGTACATATGACAATGAGCAGTTTGTCAACATGCACATCTCACCTCCTACTCCACCCACACCCACATTACACATACTTACATGTGCGGAGCTCCCTACCAGACACATATGCAAACACCAGACACCTCAGAAACTCAAATGCAAGCTCGATACACATAATCATACCTCTGCAGAACACAGTACACATAATAGCGCATGCACCACTGTCTCACTGGTCAAACACCTAAGTAAAAACACAAAATCTAACCTGTTAGTCATAGGTGATCACATCATGAGACACATTGATGTTCCTCTCACCAGGCTACTGAAGGGAAAGTTCACAGTCAGTTGTCTGTGACATGCCAGGATATGCCATACCACACTTGCATGTAAATCTGTCAATATCAGGTAACATTATGATTTAATGGTTACTTTACTCATTTAGTCTTTATATACTGTGATTCCTAATGAAGTAGGGCTTGAAACTGTTAGATGTGAACTATTGAATTCTAAGATTTATTCAGGTAATATGGTTGACTTGGTGGAAATGATTGATATTATTTTAAGTTATAATTTTTTTTAATTTTGTGACAACACATACCATCAAGTTAATGGTGTGGCAATGGGAGCCGCTATGGCTCCTAGTTATGCCAACTTATTTATGCAAGGTTGGGAAAGGGTCAATATTTTAAGCATTAAATTTAATGAGTATTGTACTTTTTACATGTTTTATTGATGACGTGTTTCTTTTATGGAGAGGTGATGTTATTAGTCTTAATGAAGTCATTACTTATTTAAATAATATTAATACCTATTTAAAGTTTACTGCTGAGGGTAATAAAAATAGTATAACATTTTTGGATGTCATAGTATCGAAAGATGGAAATAAGTTATTTACCCAAATATATAAAAAAGAAGTTCATAACAACTCCTATTTGCACTATAGTAGTATGCATCCAAAAAGAATGAAAGACAATATTGTAGATAGTCAGGTGTGTAAATAGGCTTACTAAGAAAGACAGTGATTTTCATGTTGAAAGTAAAGCTCATTGTGATAAGTTTTTTTCAAGGAGTTATCCTGTTGAAATATTAACTTCTTCTCTTGAAAAAATAGATGGAGTAAGGCACAATAATATTAGCTTAAATAAATGAAAAGGAAATGCTAATGAGTATAAAGTTTCGATGCAAGTTAGTAACAGTGTTGATAGTATTTCCATAAAGAATATTATTAGGAATAATTGGAAAATTTTGCAAAGTTCTAGTGAAATAAAAGATAAGTTAGATATTCAACCTACTTTTATAAATAAGAGGGGGAAGAGTTTTAAAAATTATTTTCAAAGTAAGCTTAATAAGCCCAAAACAAGTACTGTTGTGAAATTTGGGATGCATAAATGTTTTAACTGTAGGTTGTGGAATTATTTATTAACTGACAGCTTAGAAGTTAATATAAATGGTTTTATTTATAAATTTAGGGATTATTTCACTTGTAAAAGTAAATTTTTGGTCTATGCAATAATGTGCCAGTCATGCCCCTCATTTTATGTAGGACGTACCAGCAGGGAACTTTACAAACCAATATACGAGCATAAGCATGCTGTAGAGATAGGTGACACAAAAAATGCTATTGCCAAGCATTATTCTAATATGAAGTGTATGGTGAATTTTAAATTTCTTGTTTTGGAAGATGTAACTAATTATGACAAATTATTTGATGCTGAAGTTGAGCTTAGCTGGTGTGAATACAGATGGCAAGTTAGGTTAAATGCCTGTTTTCCACCAGGACAAAATAATATAGATGATTTTGTTGCTTATTTAAAGCGAAAAGTTTTAAAGCATTGAAGGGGTTCATTTATTTGAATGTTATGTAATATGTGATTGGTGCATTAGTAGTTTAAATATGTCGGTGTGTCTTAATAGCATTATTCAGCCAGAAGAAGTCACAGTTGATGATGAAAGCACTCACTGTTTAATGTGTTCTTGTATTAAATGTCTTTTTGGGAATCCAATACGTTCTTTTATTTTTATTTTATTTAACATTATGAGACTGTGGTGGTTGTGCTGCGGTAGCGTTGTCGCCTCACAGTAAGACGTTGTCCTGTTTGATTCTCAGCTAGAGCGCCTTCTGTGTAGGGGGACATGTGTGAATGGGCATACCTTCGTTGAAGGTTGTGCATCAGGGTTGGCAACTCCGCACATAAAAATCTACTGCCAATCATTAGCGGACCGGAGTTCCGCTGTGGCGACCCCTAACCAGGAAAAGCTGAAAGACACAGCAACAGCTATGTCATAGTTCCTGTTGGTGTGTACAGCTTGAGACATACCTCACCGGACTGTATGCAAAGACATGACTGAGCTTATGGACTCTGTGTCTCTACTGGGTATGCTCATAGCCTTCATATGCATTTGACCTTCACCTAGGATGATGGCTCAATAAACATGGAAAATGATTGAATTCAATAATTGCCTTAGTATGTGGTGTCATTGTAAGGGGATCCACTACATGTCAGCCTGGGATGACTTGCTCAACAGACCTCAATGTTTTGCCAGACATGGTCTACATCTGTCACCCTTGGAATTTTGTGCACTGGCCAAAGCTGTTGACATCCTGATAATGCATCTTTTAGGCACTGTCTCAAGGAAAAACTTTCCAAAGAAAAAACACCATTTTCAAACAACATCACAGTTATGCTGCTACACTC
Organism: Protopterus annectens; assembly: GCF_019279795.1. NCBI lineage: Eukaryota > Metazoa > Chordata > Ceratodontiformes > Protopteridae > Protopterus > Protopterus annectens. Next base: position 918,437,114 of record NC_056734.1, read on the forward strand.
TAGCAATGCCACCACAAAACTCCACTCACTGGAAGGTGTGTCCCCCTTGGAAGATGCAGACATTTATGCAGTCACAGCACCAGGTTCAAGTCTGTGGACAGCACCGCAGCCATAACAAACCACATGTCCTTCCACATGTTCAGACCTTAAACTGAAAGTGTGCAAGGTAATGCAAGTGGTGTATACATATTCATTAAAGATAGATACACATCCAGATTGGTTAAACAATGTGATTCCCCGGAGACACTGCAGGTGATATTCACTGCTGGAAGGGCACCTAATCAAGCCATTACCAACTACAAGAGCAACTCCATGAATCAGGCACCCATTGTGCTTATTTGAATCTACTTGTGTCTATCAAGATGCATCACAACACCATGGTTTGGGGTGACATTAACTACTCACCAACTGTGTTGGTTACTCATGCTCAAATTCACTTGCCCAAAGGTTATCCATGTCCTTAACAAAAAATTCCCTGCACCCATGGCATGACATCCCCACAAGGGGAGACAATGTACTGCATTAGGTGCTTACCAATATGGGTGAACACCATAGCACCTCCACTGTGAGGTCCTCCCTGGTGAGATCTGACCACAAATCGGTCTCATTAAAAGTAAGTATCACACCTGCACCCCCCCCCCCCCGCAGCAGATACAGTAATACACTTCAGCAAAACAAATTATAACCTCCTATGGGTTAATATAAATAACTTGATTTCACCTCCTCCCTCAGATGGAACAGGCACCTATGCCGAGCTGTACACCAATGCTTTATTCAAGCACCTGTACAACTGCATAGACTTGGTTGTACCTGACAGGAGCAAAAAAAGCTCCTTGTGGCACAGCAGACCTGCCTGGTGGACAACTGCCATTAGCAGGCTGGACAATAAGAGGTGGACATTGCTGTGTGACATTAGGAGGGATGGAGCCCCCCCCCCTAAAATGGAAGCACTGCCTCCTTAGCTAAAACAAGCAAATAGTGTTGTTGTGAAGATCTGCAAAAAAAAGTATGTGATGAATCTAGCTTCCTCCACAAAGGGCAACCACAAGGCATTGTGCAGGTACATGTGTAACCTAAGAGGAAAGGCCCAGATTGTCAGTGAACTTGTCCTTAAAGATGCCACATATAATGAGCCTGTAGACATAGGTAACCTGTTGTCCGACAGGTTCTGTGACAACTTCACTCCCCTGACCCCACCACATGTGCTACATGACATCCCTACAACCTGTCCCATACCTTCTATATCTACAGAGCCAGTCATAAATGGCCTCTCTAAGGAGGAAACGCAGCATCTATTGGACCTGCTAAAATTCCAGGCTGACTCCTGCATGGGATCCAAGAAGGATTATATTTGTGAGATTTTTTTCTTGTAAATCTTTGTAGATATAACATTTTCTAAATTAGTTAAGTGTATATCTAAAAAGTGTATTTCGCTAGCTGGATTAGTCATTTCAAATTTCAAAAATGTAGTAGTAGTATTTAAATAATTAAAAAATAATAATTTAATAAATCTAACGTGTCTCCCCGTACAAAAAACACATAGTCTACAAAATGCTTATAAAATAATATATGAGAATTAAATTAATTTGGACCATTATATATATATTTTTCTTCCCATTCATTTAGGGTTAAGTTGGCAGAGGTGTTTGCAATGGGTGTACCCATTGCAACACCGGTGGTTTGATGGTAGGAAGTTTCATTAAAAATAAATATATTATTGCTTAATACTATTTCCAATAGGTCACATATTGTGTCTATTTCCCCTGCCTTTCATTTTTCCATGTCTGCATAAAATGCTATGAATAGCATCAATGCCATAGTCATTGGGAATAACAGTAAAGAGTGATTTTATGTCTAAGGTGACAAAGATGTACTGGTTAGCTATTTTTTCTTTGTACCAGTTATAATGTTTATTTAAAAAATCTCCAGTGTCCTTACTAAAAGTCTTTACCTGTATGAATAACAGACTTAAAGTGGTCTGTAGGTACAGGGAAATAGGCTCTGTTAACCAACCCCGACTAGAGACAATGGGTCTCATGGGGGGGGTTTCTATGGACCTTAGGTAAACCGTATATAATCAGTATTTTAGGGCAAGGTATAGAAAAATAATTCAATAAATCCACAGAAATATCATCATTAATTTGAAGTTCAAATAAAAGCATATTGACATTACTAATAGAATGTGCTACTTCAACATAAGAAACCTGTTTAAATGCAGCAACATCATTTAAAAGCTCATTCATAGAAGTATACTATTCATCCGCATTCATTAAAACAATCCCCCCTCCCTTGTCAGCTTCCATAATAACAATATCATTATTATTTTCTAGCTTTTTCAGAGCTTCTAATTTAACAGTAGACAAATTAAAATACTTTTTAAAGTTATTTTTAGCATATAAGTCATACATTTGTTGTTCACATATGTTTTCAGAAGCTGTAACAATGAGATTACTAAAGGGGATAAATGTGCTGCTTTTTACATTTTGATTGCATAGATCTGTGAGAATCTTTATAAAGCAGTTTTAAATTTAAATGTCTGGTAAAAAGCTTCAAGTCAGTCAGGGCATCCACTATAGAGTCTTTTTGTACTGGTATAAAAGTCATGCCTTTACTTAAACTGATATCAGCTTCAGTTAGTTCTATTTTTGACAAATTAACCAATGGACAGTCAATGTTTGTTACCTCTGTGTTTTGTTTCGTATTTGCAAGCCGGCACTTGCTTCTCTGGTTCTCTTCCTGGAATAGCACCTCCCCCTGGTTGTGTCTTGCTTAGATTGGGTATTGTCTCGGGCAACTTTAATTGGATTGCTGTGGAGGCTCGTCAAAAATCCTGTCGCTGATTGGATAGACCAGCTGCTATATTCCCCTCAGTTGCATTTAGATGTATAGATTCATTCAGAGTATTATTTGAATTTGGCCCAGTTGTTAAATTAGGTTCTACAGTATCAGTGGTTAAAACATTGCTATTAGCCGTATCAGTTACAGAAGTGGTTACAGAGGCAGTTGCAGGAATAGTAAATTGGTCAAGTCCATACATAGAGCCTTTTTGTATATGGTTAGTAGTGTTCATTGTTTCCCCTCTTCTAAAGTCTTTGGGCTAAGAGCAAATGTTACTTGAGTGGAAATTCTTGATGTCATGGTTGAGTTTCTATGTTTCCACTGTTTCTATAAAACCAATTTTGAAAAAAATGCAGACATGTTTTAAAAAATTACATTTGAATACAAGGCTATTTATAGCTATTTTATAAATGTTTCTTTAAATACATAATGAATTAATGACATAATTAATTAGATAGTGATGTTGGTTGGCTATCATCATGTGATTTTATTTAAATAGTGTTGTGTTTTACTATGGTTGTATCACACTGAAGAAGGAATTATCCGAAAGCTTTGTTTCAACTACTGTGCTTCAACTACATTTTACTGGCATTTTATTAAACTTTTGGATGTAACTTGAACGTTTTTCTTGTGTTTGCTGAGGACTTTTGTTTAAATGGCAAGTATATTGCAGGTCTCTGGTTCTTTATCGTTTGTGTATTGCTTTACTAAAACCTGCAAATGTCCTTTTATTAAGATGTCTCAGTCAACCGTTAGAAAAGCCAATTCTAACAGAGGCTTGTTGTTAAGTGACATTTTAGCAGAAAGAACGAATTTATTTCTATATGATATGTCAACTGCACTGAATGGTGAATTCATCCCGAATGTTACTAACAATGATACATGTCTACAATGAATTAAGAACTTATTGTTTAAAATGCAATCATTTAAAAAGCTGAAATGGCAGTATGCCAGCTTTTCAGCATACTTCCAGTAAGGCTTAGTTCCTTGTGGGCTGCGAGTATTAAAGATGCTGTATTAAGGCAATAAATATCCAAATCTTTTTAAAAGCTCGCAGGAACTAAATATTAAGTTAGGCTTAGATTACATGGCCTTACTGAATTGCTTCTTTGTTTCCATTGAAAGAAATATGCAGGAAGAAATTGAGAAGTTAGAATCAGAACTATGAACTTTGCCTAACTTTAATATAAACATTGCTACTTATAACAATATTCTTGAAATATTAGTCGCTCTAGATAAGAAACTAGAGCAACAAGAAAGAAACTCAACCGTGACATCAAGGATTTCCGCTCAAGTAACATTTCCTCTTAGCTCAAAGACTTTAGAAGAGGAGAAACAATGAACACTATTAACCGTATACAAAAGGCTCTATTTATGTACTTGACCAATTTACTATTCCTGCAACTGCTGCTGTAACCACTTCTATAACTGATACGACTAATGACAATGTTTTAACCACTGATACTGTAGAACCTAATTTAACAACTGAGCAGAATTCAAATAATAATTTGAATGAATCTATACATCTAAATGCAACTGAGGGGAATGTAGCAGCTGGTCCATCAAATCAGTGACAGGATTTTCAACGAGTCTCCACATAAATCCAGTTAAAGTTGCAAGAGACAATACCCAGTCGAAAGCAAGACACCACCAGGGGGAGGTCCTATTCCAGGAAGAGAACCAGAGAAGCAAGTGCCAGCTCGCAAATACGAAACAAAACATGGAGGTAACAAGTATTGACTCTCCAGTGTTTAATTTGTCAAAAATAGAACTAACTGAAGCTGATATCAGTTTAAGTAAAGGCATGACTTTTATACCAGTACAAAAAGACTCTATAGTGGATGCCCTGACTGACTTGAAGCTTTTTACTAGACATTTACATTTAAAACTGCTTTATAAAGATTCTCACAGATCTATGCAATCAAAATGTAAAAAAGCAGCACATTTATCCCTTTTAGTAATCTCATTGTTACAGCTTCTGAAAACATATGTGAACAACAAATGTATGACGTATATGCTAAAAATAACTTTAAAAAGTATTTTAATTTGTCTACTGTTGAATTAGAAGTTCTGAAAAAGCTAGAGAATAATAATGATATTGTTATTATGGAATCTGACAAGGGAGAGGGGATTGTTTTAATGAATGCTGAAGAATAGTATACTTCTATGAATGAGCTTTTAAATGATGTTGCTGCATTTAAACAGATTTCTTATGGTGAAGTAGCACGTTGTATTAATAATGTCAATATGCTTTTATTTGAACTTCAAATTAATGATGATATTTCTGTGGATTTATTAAATTATTTTTCTATACCTTGCCGTAAAATACCGATTATATACAGTTAACCTAAAGTCCATAATCTTTAGAAAAACCTGCCATAAGACCCATTGTCTATGGTCGGGGTTGGCTAACAGACCCTATTTCCCTGTACCTACAGACAACTTAAGTCCATTATTGATACATGTAAAGAGTTTTATTAAGGTCACTGGAGATTTTTTAAATAAACTTTATATCTGGATCCAAGAAAAAATAGATAATCAGTACATCTTTGTCACCTTAGACATAAAATCACTCTTTCTACCATCAAACCACCGGTGTTGCAATGGGTATGCCCATTGCAAACATCTATGACAACTTAACCCTAAATGAATGTGAAGAAAAATATATATGTAATGGTCCAAATGAATTTAATTCTCATATATTATTTTATAAGCATTTTGTAGATGATGTGTTTTTTGTATGGGGAGACACATTAGATTTATTAAATTAAATTTTTAATTATTTAAATACTAATACCACATTTTTGAAATTTAAAATGACTAATTCAGCTAGCAAAATACGCTTTTTAGATATACACTTAACTAATATAGAAAATGTTATAACTACAAAGATTTACAAAAAACATCTCACAAAAATAAATATCTGCATAATAAAAGTATGCACCCAACCCATACATTTAGGGGAATAGTCAAGAGTCAATATAGTAGAGTTAGTAGGTTAAACACTGAAGATGACACTTGCATTGAGCAGTTGCAAGACATGAAATCTGAATTCCAACAAAGAGGTTATAACGTAGAATTGTTATTGGAAGAAGAGAAAAATTTCCTTGAATGGAGAAAGGGCAAGGTTAAGCCCTATTTTTCATCTTCTCAAGATAGCCCTAATCCCCTCTACATCTATTGTTGACCAACTTAGATATACTACTACTTATAGTCATTGTACATCAAGTATAAAGGAAATAATCAGCAATAATTGGGCGATCTTACAAGCCCTACCTGAATTAAATAATATTATTCCATCCTATCCAATGTTTGCTTATAGAAACTCTAGCAATTAAAAAAATGAATTACGCTATAAGGAAATATGAACTAAGAAATAAAAGGGGATTGAATCAAATAAAAAGGGCACATTTCCATGTATGGATTGCTCTGTATGCTGTGTGATTTGTAAGAATAATATATTTATATATCCTACAATTAAGAAAGAATATTGGTTTAACTGTACTGCTACTTGTAACTTTAGTAACATTGTTTATTTAGCTACATGTGATGTATGTCCAACGTTTTGTGTTGGCAAGTCAAGTAGAAAGCTACGTGAACGAATTATTGAACACAGGTCCGATGCAAAGAGGAATATTTCTACAAATGTAATTGCAAAGCATCATATTGATTTTGGAAATACACATAATTTTTTGTTTTGGGTTATTGACATATGCTATGCTAGTCAGAGAGGGGGAGATAGGAATAATGATTTAGAAACTAAAGAATATAATTGGATTATTAGACTACAAGCTGATAATAGTCCAGGTATTAATTCCACTGTTTCTCTAAAACCAGTTTTGAAAAAAATGCAGACGTTTTAAAAAATGACATTTGAATACAAGGCTATATATATATATATATATATATATATATATATATATATATATATATATATATATATATATATTATAAATGTTTATTTAAATGCATAATTAATTAATGAGAATTAATTAGATAGTGATGTTGGTTGGCTGTTATCTTCATGTGATTTTATTTAAATAGTATTTTGTTTAACTATGGTTGTATCACACTGAAGAAGGAATTATCTGAAAGCTTTGTGTTTCAACTATTGTGCTTCAACTACATTTTATTGGCATTTTATTAAACTTTTGCACATAACTTGACAATTTTTCTTGTGTTCTCCATATGTGTTACCCCATGGGGCAAATCATCATGTATCTTATCAGCAAAGTTATATGTAATCTACAAAAGAGTTGACCCTATACAGTTTGGATTTCTGAAAGGAAGATCATGCTTGTTAAACCTGGTGGACATGTATGAGGCAGTCACCAAGGACTTTTGATGAGGGGACATCTGTGCATACAACCTCCTGGATTTAGCCAAGCCATGTGACACTATCCTTCACACAGGCATCATTGATAAAATCAGCCAAGTAGGCATCAACAGTAATATCATTAGAGGGGTCACTAAGTGGCTCACTGATAGAACTCATACTCAAAATAGGGAATACTCCTCTGTCAACAGATCTGTAACCAGTGGTGTTCCACAGGGCTCATTCCTGGGCCCTGTACTGCTTGGAATCCATTCAACCAAAGTACAAGCACAAAGTGAATGCCTCTGGCTGGCAAGCTTGGCCTATGCCTGCAAACTGAGAGTGGTCATATAATCTCCAAGTATGTCAATATCCTACAAGAGGATCTTCATGAACAAATGATTGTTGATGTACTCATGGCCTTAAACTTTATGCATATATGTATGTACTATCATTTTCACGGGTAACATTAATGTTCCTGGTAAGTAGCAATTCACTAGCAACATCTGATGTACATACTCAGCGGTGATAGACCGGGGCACATAGGCCTGACCACACAGGTTTACACCTACTTTACTGTAGATCACCACATCTCTCCAGTGGTAAGAAGGGAATTATATCTTGCTCATGTCATAACTGAGGGCACTTTCACCAGCAAATGACATAGTTATAACCTCCGTAGAGTCAAACTACAAACAAACTACTGAAAAACAACAAAAAATAGGCAGGCAACAGCAATTCTTAAACGTTTATGGTTAGCGGTTTTGTCAAGTATTCTTACATTCAACTTCATCAGACACTAGTTAAAAGAATGGTAGCCATATTTAAAACCAGATTCATAGTCACATGTTCAGTCACCTCACAACACCATGTCACCTGATACAATTCTCATTTCTATAACACATGTACCTAACAATTGTATAAATAATTGTGTAAAAAATGTATATACACTTTCCTATTGACGTAATACTCAAATTCATTTTTACATATACAGAAGATACATAAATATTCATGAAAAAGCCAGCTAAAACATCCAAAAAACAATATTTGTTATTGTGTATATAAAAATTGTTACATGTCACTAATCAACGTGAATACATTTCAGTTGAATGTCATAAATGCATGTACTTGTGCATAAGGAAGGGCGGGGAGGGGGTTTGTGTGTATATAACAAACACAAAGAGTGCCCCAAATTTTATGTCTATTCACCTGAGTATTAGCCTTGTGTTAACGTTTTAAACTCCTCAGTTTCAAGACACATGCCAAAGAGCATATATCATTCAACCCTGGTGTCACATAGGCCCTGGTTCTAAGCTGCAAAATCAACTCCTTCACCTCAAGTTTTAAGCTTAATGGACCACCCCTGATGTCAAATTCAGTTTGGTCGATCAGCCTGAATGTGAAGAAATGACCAGGGTTTTCTATCACATGTTTTGCGATAGCGTTGTCTGTTTTGGCTTTACTAATGTGGTAAATATGCTAGTACACTCTTTCCCTTAGTTTACTCTCAGTCTTGCCGATGTAAAAACCTGTACAAGACTGGCAGGAAGTGAGGTAAACAACCATAGTGGAATTGCAATTAAATCTCCCATTACAAGCGAATTTTTCATCCAAGATGTTAAATCGGTTACCTGTTTGCATAAACCTGCAATAAGAGCAGGCTTTGCATTTGTACATACCTGGAATATGTATCATCTTTGGGGGGTGGCAGTTCCAAGAGGTTTTACAAATTAATCCCCCTCCTGTAAACTACATTTGGTGCAGATCCAAATTTAATAAATTCTTAGTTTATTTGGAAACTATTCCCATTCTTTTACAAAATCTGTCTAATGTTTTCACCATCTGAACTAAACGTAATAATGAAGGCATACCTATAATCGACCCTTAGGTTACTTTCACCTCCAACAGGTACCCTATCATCAATACTCATCCCCTGATTGCTGTTATCTAAAATGGCTTTAAAATGGCCATCTGTCCTTTTATTTTGAACTTCCTCAAATAGGTTGCGCAACATGTCTATAGGGTATCCTCTGTTTGTAAACATTTGCAATAACAATCTACACTCTTCCTCAAAGTCAATGACAGTAGTACACATTCTTGCAGCCCTGACCAGTTGTCCCTTTACTACGGACCTTTTTTGATGTTGGGGGTGGGCATTACTGTAATGGAGGAAGGAGTTACAATAAGTGTCCTTCTGATGTATTTTGGCTACATACTGTTTGTTGGCATTATCCTTCCTTATTTCTACATCAAGAAAAGCTATTCTTTCAGTATGAAATATGTGAGTGAATGCCAGAAAATCTGTTGTGTTGTTGCAGTATATTATAAATTCTTTAAACGTACTTTCTTCTCCCTTAAAGATAAAAAAAAATATCGTCCAAAAATCTGGAATATCAATGAATTTCACCCTTAAATCTTTTTATGGTGTTATGCAAAATTGGTCCTCCCAGAAGGCCATTACTAGGTTAGCAAAACTGTCTCCCACTGGGGACCCCATTGCCACCCCACTGTTCTGTAAATAAAACTGTCCTTTGGACAAGTTGGACAAAATTATGTCCAACAGTTCTGTTATTAGGCCAATTTCAGATGCAGGTGCCCCTCTTTTTACTAATATTAACTTGAGCCATTCAATACCCACATCACGTGGCATGACGGTGTACAAATCTTTGGCGTCATTTGTGGCAAAGTTAAAATCAGGATGGAAGGCCTGGTTGTTTATTGCTTCCAAAAAAGACCAGGAGTCCTTGCAAATAAAGGGTTCCCTTGATACGTATTTTTTCAACAAACTGTCCACACATATTGCCAATGGGGATGTCATTGAATACCTTCCTTCCACAACTGGGTGCATAGGAGGGTCCATCAAGCATTTGTGGATTTTCAGAATCCCTAAAATCACAGGGGTTTTAGGGGAAACCATAGTTAAGTAATTTACCAAATTTAGATCAATCCTGTTCTCCATGACCAAGTCATTAGCAAACACCTTAATATGGTTGTATGCTTGGTTCGCTTCATTTAGAGAAACTTGTGTATATGTAGGCAAATTAAGCATATTTTCCATTCTCTGTATGTAGTTTGTCGATCAAACAACACGAAAACCACCACCCTTGTCAGCCTTAACAATTCTATCATCAGCATTCCTCAAGGTGTTTATCAAAACCCATTCGTCCCTTGACATGCTAAAGGCTTCACTCCCTAGATTATTCACATTGTTGAACCTATTCCTTTTTGTAGCTGATAAACACCTAAGGTCAATGTCACACATCCTTTCAAATATATCCAACAATGGCTGTAAGGATGGATTGTAAACACTGGGTACTTTAAGCTCTGCATTTACACTCAACTCATTATTGAACAACAGGTTTAAATTGAGTTTCCGTAAGTACAACTTTAAGTCAATCAAAACACCACAAATGTCAGTTCTTTTAGTTGGTACAAATGGCAAGCCTTTAGAAAGGACATTAACTAATTTCGGTTGAACAATATATTCAATGTAGTTAAAAATCTTAAAGTCACCTCCAGAGTCAACTATTACATGTGGTAAACATGCCAACTCGGGCTGTCCTAAGGTGGGTTGCAAATTACAGTTGGAAACAGGATTTTGAAAATTAGCATTTGCTTCCAACACCTTATTAAATGTTACCTTTTGTTGCCTTGATGCTTGCAGTTTGTCTTCCACCCATTGCGTCCACTGTTCTGGGTTGCCCGATCTTGCTTCTGTCCCTGGTGAAAATTTGGATAATAAGCTGCCTGGGAGTGGACAGCTTCAGTTCAATTTTGAAGCCATTTGCTTCTTCTTAGTTCCTGGGTATCCTGTAGGGTTATTTCTCCATTTCCCTCACTTGTACCAACCAAGTCCTGTTGGTCTAAGCAGGAGAAGCAGTTGTTTTCTCCTATATTGAACGGTTCGCTGTCACTATTAGCCCAGGTGTTCAGAAAATTGTTATTCACTTCCGCTCGAGCGTTCCATTGCTGCGAGGGGGGAGGCTTCGCATAAGCCATCCCCCTTTTGTACTCATCCTCATCTTGCTTCAATTTTTTGATTTTAAAAGATTTTAGTTTCTCCATTTGCTTGTCGATACTAGCGAAAACTCGCTGGTAATCGAATTGGTACCGGGGGAAATCAAGGTCCGTCCTGGTAGCATTATCTACATCCTTGATCTCCTGCACTAGGGTGTCCACCATGAATTGGTAGTGCTTAACCAGCACCTCCAGAAATTTGAGCCCTTGTTGATCGAACAGTTTCAAGAGCTCACCGTGGAAGGCTGAACTGGAAATCAGCCCTGTCGGATAACGCCAGGTACAAAGCCCTTTTGGCACCTGGCGCTGATTGATGCTTTCCTTGAAATAGGAGATTTCAAGTTGTAACTTCTTTAGCTTGAAAGACTTATAATCCAAAGTCTTGAGGTTGTTCACAATGCTGATGTTATTGTTGGAAAAGATGGCACTAACATCAGCTTGGTTAACCTCGTTCTGCAAACCAATGCCTGGTTGCAGCCAGTCACTAAGTATTAAAGATGTTGAATTAGTAAGAGTAATCGCATTTGGATTCCCAATATTCCCTCGTGGTAAAATTGAAACTGTTTAACTGGCTGGTGGGGTCAAACCAGCCCGGTTCAAAGTGTTACACTGTACTGTAACCTGCTCCCGGTTGTTAGGGAGTCGTTCGCTGTTCACAAGGTCAGTCAAATCATCCACTTTTTTTAGTTAAGTAGTTGATAAAAACCATTAACCGTCTTATTTCAGATCCTTTAGCACCCTGGTCATTATCCCTTCCTAAGGGGGACGATGAACCACTGGGGATCGTTAAAGACTCACCAGTTTCCATACCCAAAAAGAAACCAGCATAGAGTCAAACTGCAAACAAACTACTGAAAAACAACAGAAAATAGGCAGGCAACAGCAATTATTAAACTTTATGGTTAGCACTTTCGTCAAGTATTCTTACCATTCTTTTAACTAGTGTCTGATGAAGTTGAGTGTAAGAATACTTAATGAAAGCACCAACCATAAACGTTTAAGAATTACTGTTGGCTGCCTATTTTCTGTTGTTTTTCAGTAGTTTGTTTGCAGTTTGACTCTACTCTGGTTTCTTTTTGAGTAGGGCTACTGGTGAGTCTTTAACAATCCCCAGTGGTTCATCGTCTCCCTTAGGAAGGGAGAATGAGCAGGGGGCTGGAGGATCTGAAATAAGTCGGTTAATGGTTTTTATCAACAACCTAACTAAAAAAAGCGGATGATTTGACTGACCTTGTGAACAGCGAATGACTCCCTAACAACCGGGAGCAGGTTACAGTACAGTGTAACACTTTGAACCGGGCTGGTTTGACCCCACCAGCCAGTTCAACAGTTTCAATGTCACCTTGAGGGAATATTGGGAATACAAATGCGATTACTCTTAATAATTCAACATCTTTAATACTTTATGACTGACTGCAACCAGGCATTGGTTTGCAGAACGAGGTTAACAAAGCTGATGTAAGTGCCAGCTTTTCCAACAATAACATCAGCATTGTGGACAACCTGAAGACTATGGATTATAAGTCTTTCAAGCTAAAGAAGTTGCAACTTGAAATCTCATATTTCAAGCAATATCAAGTGGTGCCAGGTGCCGAAAGGGCTTCGTACCTGGCATTATCCAACAGGGCTGATTTCCATTTCAGCCTTCCAGGTTGAGCTCTTGAAACTGTTCGATCAACAAAGGCTTGAATTTCTGGAGGTGCTGGTTAAGCACTACTAATTCATGGAGGACACCCTAGTGCAGGAGATCAAGGATGTAGATAATACTACCAGGACGGACCTTGATTTCTCCCGATACCAATTCAATTACCAGTGAGTTTTTGCTAGTATCGACAAGCAAATCGAGAAACTAAAATCTTTTAAAATCAAACAATTGAAGCGAGATGAGGGCGAGTACAAAAGGGGGATGGCTTATCCAGAGCCTCCCTGCTCACAGCAATGGAAAGCTTGAGCGGAAGTGATAACAATTTTCCGAACACCAGGGCTAATAGTGACAACGGACCATCCAATATAGGAGAAAACAACTGCTTCTCCTGCTTAGACCAACAGGACTTGGTCGGAACAAGTGAGGGAAATGGAGGAATAATCCTACAAGATACCCAGGAACTAAGAAAAAGCAAATGGCTACAAAATTGAACTGAAGCTGTTCATTCCCAGGCAAACACAAATGTGAGGTCAGCAACTTATTATCCAGATTTTCACCAGGGACAGAAGCAAGATTGGGCAACTCAGAACTTCTAGTGGATGCAACGGGTGGAAGACCAACAAGCGTCGAGGCAGCAAAAGGTAACATCTAATATGGCGTTGGAAGCAAATACTAATTTTCAAAATCCTGTTTCCAACTGTAAATTTCAACCCACCTTAGGACAGCCTGAGTTGGTATGTTTACCACATGTAATAGTTGACTCCGGAGGTGACTTTAAGATTTTTAACTACATTGAATATATTGCTCAACCACTGAGTGGTGCAGAGCTACAGTTATCCCACTCCACAAGGGGGGATCCACCTTGGTTCCCAGAAACTACCGTCCCATCAGTCTGACAAGCCTTATCTGCAAGACCATGGAGTGTATTATCATGGAACTTATAAACAAAGACATTGGCAACCTTCAAACACTGGACCCCACCCAGTTTGTGTTCGTGAAGGGCCGGTCTTGTCTCCTGAACCCGATTGACTTTTTCGAATCAGTCTCCAGAGCCATGGATGTGGGTAAGGTGGTCCACACAGCCTATCTAGACCTTGCCAAGGCCTTTGACACCATCCTCCTCTCTGGAATCATAGATAATCTTACTAAGCTGGGCATTAATCCGTACATCACCCAATGGGTTGCTAACTGGCTTACTGATAGAACCCACACTGTAAAAGTAGCCGGCTCCAAATCCAGCTCCAGACAAGTACAAGTGGAGTACCTCAGGGTTCAGTCCTGGGACCACTCTTGTTTGGCATCTACTTCTCTGAAGTACAGGCCAACACTAAGGGACTCTGGCTAACAAAGTTCACAGATGACTGCAAACTGGGAGCCATTATTGAATCCCCAAATGATGTGGATACTCTACAAAAGGGCCTTACAGAAACAGATGCTTGGTGCCAGAGCCATGGGCTCAAGCTCAATGCCAAGAAATGTATAGTTATCCCCTTTGGGAAAAAACATGTATCCGTGAATTACCATATAGGTGGCAGTACACTGAACACCGAAAGTGTGATAAGAGACTTAGGGACACAGGTGGACAGTGGTCTCACCTTCAATAATCACATCGCCACAACAGTCAGGAAATCCTTCTATGTGGCACATCTCATCACTAAGGACTTTTCATCCAGAAAACAGGAGGTCATTGTCCCACTGTACTCATCCCTTATTAGACCCACTATAGAATACAACTCCCCATTTGGTATGTACCTCTCAAGACATCTGCAACAACTGGAAAGGCCACAGAAATACCTCACTAAAAGAATCACAGGCCTAAAGCAGATGTCCTACGCTGACCGCCTTAAAAAACTCCAGCTATACTCTGTTGCATATCATCTACTCAGAGGCGATCTCTGCTTAACATACAAGGCCATATAAAACTCAGAGCTGTTGGGCATGCTACACTTAAAGAAATCCCAATCCCTCAGAGCCACACACTCCAGGGGATCTAAACTTTGTCATCACAGTAAACAAAACATGCTGGAGGGATAGGTTCCTGACCCAGAGACTCCCCAGACTCTGGAATAGATTGCCCATACATGTCAAGCAGAGTGCCTCTTTGGCCCTCTTCAAAAGCAACCTTGACAATTGGATGGGAGAAAGGAAATTCACCCCGGGGATCACGTCAGTTGCGCTGTTAGACAGGGGTCCAAGGAAGTAAATAGTGTGGGAAGAAATAGCCAGGGAATTGTTATGGCTAAGCTTGCATAAGCCCTAGGGCTGATAGCCTAGTACCAACCTATGAACCTATGTCCTTTCTAAAGGCTTGACATTTGTACCAACTAAAAGAATGGACATTTGTGGTGTTTTGATTGGCTTAAAGTTGTACTTACGGAAACTCAATTTAAACCTGTTGTTCAATAATGATTTGATTGTAAATGCAGAGCTTAAAGTACCCATTGTTTACAATCCACCCTTATAGCCATTGTTAGATATATTTGAAAGGATTTGTGACATTGACCTTAGGTGTTTATCGGCTACCAAAAGGAATAGGTTCAACAATGTGAATAATCTAGGGAGTGAAGCCTTTAACATGTCAAGGGATGAATAGGTTTTGATAGACACCTTGAGGAATGCTGATGTAAGAATTGTTAAGGCTGACAAGGGTGGTGGTTTGGTGTTGTTTGATCGTACAAACTACATACAGAGAATGAAAAATATGTTTAGTTTGGCTACATATACACAGGTTTCTCTAAACGAGGTGAACCAAGCATACAACCGTATTAATGTGTTTGTTAACGATTTGGTCATGGAGAACAGGATTGATCTAAATTTGGTAAATTACTTAACTATGGTTTCTACTAAAACCCCTGTGATTTTCAGGATTCCAAAAATCCATAAATGCTTGATGGACCATCCCATATGCCCAATTGTGGATGGAAGGGATTCAATGACATACCATTGTTAAAATTTGTGGACAGTTTGTTGAAAAAATACGTATCAAGGGAACCCTTTATTTGCAAGGACTCCTAGTCTTTTTTGGAAGCAATAAACCACCAGGTCTTCCACCCTGATTTTAACTATGCCACAACTGACGTCAAAGATTTATACATAATCATACCACATGATGTGGGTATTGAAAGACTTGAGTTACTATTAGTAAAAAGAGGGGCACCTGCATCTGAAATCGGCCTAGTAACAGAACTGTTGGACATAATTTTGTCCAACAATTTCTTTTTGTTCAACGGCCAGTTTTATTTACAGAACAGTGGGTTGGCAATGTGGTCCCCAGTGGGGGGCAGTTTTGCTAACCTAGTAATGGCCTTTTGGAAGGACCAATTTGTGCATAACACCATAAACAGATTTAAGGGTGAGATTCATTACTATACCAGATTTGTGGACGATATTTTTTGATCTTTAAGGGAGAAGAAAGTACATTTAAGGAATTTATGATATACTGCAGCAACATGACAGAATTTCTGGTATTCACCCACGTATTTCATACTGAAAGAATAGCTTTTCTTGATGTAGAAATAAGGAAGGATAACGCCAACAAACAGTATTTAGCCAAAATACATCAGAAGGACACTTATTGTAACTCCTTCCTCCATTACAGTAGTGCCCACCCCCAACATCAAAAAAGGTCCATAGTAAATGGACAACTGGTCAGGGCCACAAGAATGTGTACTACTGTCATTGACTTTGAGGAGGAGTGTAGATTGTTATTGCAAATGTTTACAAACAGAGGATACCCTATAGACATGTTGCGCAACCTATTTGAGGAAGTTCAAAATAAAAGGACAAATGGCCATTTTAAAGCCATTTTAGATAACAGCAATCAGGGGATGAGTATTGATGATAGGGTACCTGTTGGAGGTGAAAGTAACCTAAGGGTTGATTATAGGTACGTCTTCCATTACTATGTTTAGTTCAGATGGTGAAAACATTAGACAGATTTTTCAAAAGAATGGGAATATTTTCCAAATAAACTAAGAATTTATTAAATTTGGACCTGCACCAAATGTAGTTTACAGGAGGGGGATTAATTTGAAAAACCTCTTGGAACTGCCACCCCCAAAGATGATACGTATTCCAGGTATGTACAAATGTGAAGCCTGCTCCTATTGCAGGTTTATGCAAACAGGTAATGGGTTTAACATCTTGGATGAAAAATTTGCTTGCAAGGGCAGATTTAATTGCAATTCCACTATGGTTGTTTACCTCACTTCCTGCCAGTCTTGTACGGGATTTTACATCAACAAGACTGAGCGTAAACTAAGGGAAAGAGCGTACAAGCATATTTACCACATTAGGAAACCAAAACATGTGGTAGAAAACACTGGTCATTCCTTCACATTCAGGGTGATTGACCAAATTGAATTTGACATCAGCGGTGGTCCATTAGGCTTAAAACTTGAGGTGAAGGAGCTGATTTGGCAGCTTAGAACCAGGGCCTATGTGACACCAGGGTTGAATGATGTATGATCTTTGGCATGTGTCTTGAAATTGGGGAGTTTAAAATGCTAACACAAGGCTAATACTCAGGTGAATAGACATACAATTTGGGGCACTCTTTGTGTTTGTTATATACACACAAATTTCTCCCCCTTCCTTATGCACAAGTACATGCATTTATGACATTCATCTGAAATTTATTCAGGCCAATTAGTGACATGTAGCAAGTTTTATATACACAATAACAAATATTGTTTTTTGGATGTTTTAGCTGGCTTTTTCATGTATATTTATGTATCTTTTGTATATGTATATATGAATTTGAGTATTAAGTCAATAGGAAAGTGTATATACATTTTTTATACAATTGTTTATACAATTGTTAGGTACATGTGTTATAGAAATGAGAATTGTATCAGGTGACATGGTGTCATGTGAGATGACTGAATATGTGACTCTGAATCTGGTTTTAAATATGGCTACCATTCTTTTAACTAGTGTCTGATGAAGTTGAGTGAAAGAATACTTGACAAAAGCGCTAACCATAAACGTTTAAGAATTACTGTTGCCTGCCTATTTTTTGTTGTTTTTCAGTAGTTATAACCTCCATATACTCTTCCCTCAGGAGTCCAATATTTGAGTGCAATGGCCATTTTGTCATGTACCTATCCAAGCTCCAGTGGTAATTGCACACAACATAAAGGTTCCTCACAAGGGAATTCAAGTCTTCAGCATCTGCCCAAAGTGGATCATCTGAAATAACTGCCATTGTAGCTTGTGTCATGTAGATTACTCAGAGCTGATTTTTGCATTACATATGGGGCAATGTCTGACTCTGCTTTAATGGAAATGCTGCATATCTGTAGGTGGAATGGTGAGTGGATTACTCGCTGGAAGAACATTAACCTGGCATGTGACATTAATAATACATGCAGGAGGGAGATATATGTCTTCCAGACTTTAACAATCCATTGAAACAGACTCCCACCTAATGGCAAACAGAGTACCTCTTTGGCCCTCTTCAGATGCAATCTGTATGATTGGCTGGGTAACCATCATTTCACCATGGGGCCTCTGCCTGTATCCATCATGGACAGAGGCAATATGTGCTGATTGTGTAAGTAAGGGTAAGAACGTAACTAGGATTGTTATGGCCCTAGGGCCATTAGCCAAGTAAATTCTAATGATCCTATGATCTCATACACTGAAGTAAAATGCTCTAACATCTACACACACAAACCTGGCTACAGTGAGGATAGTACCACTACTAATTAATATTTACAGAACACTGCATGGCACACACGCACCCCAAGTTGGCTGCAATTAGATTAGAACCCCTACCTATCTAATGTTACACACTGCAGATCACAGTACTTAATACACACGCCCTTGCTCAAGTCTGCTATTAATACCTCTTTAGGTACTGTTATGCTAGATGACATCAGCAGGCCTTGTTGTGGTCAAGAATTTGGAATCCTGCATCACCTGCTACAAGCAAAATAGTGCAAAACCTACCTCGTCCTAATTCTATGTGGAGATCACATTTATTTTGTAGGGAGATGCACATACACACACAAACATATCAAGTAGCCTGGAGTGAGATTCAAACACTGATCTATCTAGTCTTAGATACTGCAGATCAGTATCTCACACACACACCACAGCTTACATCTAACATTAGTATGGCAATTGAAAGTCTTAAGGTAGATGACATCAGCAGGCCTTGTGGAAGACAAATGTTTGGAGGCCTGCATCAACTGCAAGGACCAAAAAGTGCAGAACCATTGCAGTTTGGTAGGCAATGGTGGATTCTTAGTGGTTAACCCTTCCAATCTAGTTTACACACTACAGATCACAGTACTTATTGTACGTGCCATGGCTGAAGTCTATTTTAGAAATGACTGCAGGTGACCTACTTGTGGAGGACATAACGTAGGCTTGTGTTGCACAAAGTGTGTGGCCTGCAGAGTGACATTGCTTCTTACTGTCATCTGCATCTAGTAACCTAGCAGTCAAACAATTGTTTTTTTATCCTAGCTGTGTGGCAGCAGTAGCCATCTTGCCCATATGTGGCTGGTTGCCTTTGGATGGGCAAGCCTGTGGGCAAAAACAATCTACCCTGTCAATGCGTAAGTAGACAACATTATACATTATACAACATGTTCACTTGTTGGTGTATGTGTGGTGACATCCAGCAGACACAGGGGCTGTAGGTAATTGCATTATCTACTGTTAAGCCCATACTTTTGGTCCTTTGAACATTATATATGTGCCATAGTGCAGCTGTAGTCACCATTATCAGAGTATGCAGGGAATACAGATATACACACACCCACACACACACACACACACACACACACACACACACACACACACACACACACACACACACATATATATATATATATATATATATATATATATATATATATAAACATATGTATATAACACAGACGTATATATAAATGGAGGTTTGTGTGTGTGTGTGTGTGTGTGTGTGTGTGTCTATATATATATATATATATATATATATATATATATATATATATATATATATATATATATACATATATAGAGAGAGAGAGATAGGGAGAGAGATAGTGACACACAGCTATGTATACATGTATGTATGTATTTATAAACATAGCTATATATAAAAAGTCATTGTGCAAGGAGCAACAGAATTGCACTCTGCTTAACAAAGTGTATGGGCATGCCCAGTGGAATGTTCGCTAGTTATGAACTGACTCCAGCCCACACCTACCTGGACTCCAGTCTGGGATTTTGTGAAATCTGTCCCTATTTCTGCACTGCTGCACTTCACTCAAATTGGCTAAGAATTTTTAAAGTTGTCTGATATAATTAATATGTGACTGAGGTTAATAATATTACACCACACACAGACTGACAGTATGCAAAACACAAAGTAATAATACCTCACATCCAAAAGAACCCTTAATAATACCTCACATCTAAAAGAAATGGATACTTCTAAGTTAGAACCATGGACACCATCGCACAAGCTAATTGCCCTCATCCTTTGAGCTATACAGGCTGCTTAACAGACAGGGGTCATTCATCACACAATCACCTGCATAAATATGTACACTGTTATTCCTGCATTAACTAAGACATACAATGTATGATCAATTTCTATGTTATTGTCCCGAGACTGACTGGAATCTTCATATACCATTGATGAGTTTCTGTTACAGCAGTTACAAGAGAACAATAGTCATAGGAGCATAGGATATTACTAGGCTAATGCCAGGGCACTTAGAAGCCTAGCCAAGTTCATACTCTTATTTCCATTATAAGCACCTATTTCTCCTGTCCAAGAGGGATACAGGTGGAACCCCTGGTGTGAATTTATAGTCACCCATCCAATCATCCAGATTGCATTTAAAGTGGGACAATGATGTGCTCTGTTTCACATGAAGTGGAAGTCTGTTCCAAAGGTTGGTAACCTCTGGGAGACAAATCTGCTGCTCCAGAAGGTTTTATTAATGACACATACCAGGTTAAGGTTTTTAGAGTGAGTAACCCATGTACCATTTGACTTTCAGATATGAAGCACTTCCAATAATGCAGAGTCAAATGATTGCCTTATATGCAAGGCAGAGATCATCTCTGAGTAGTCTGTATGAAACAGAATAAAGTGACACTGATTTTAGATGATCCCCATAGGACGGAAGGTGAAGACCTTGAATTTTCCTTGTGAGGAACCTTTGTGGCTTCTCCAGTTGCTGCAGGTGCTTAGAAAGGTACATATCAAAAGGGGCACTGTACTCAGTTATTGGCCTGATGAAGGAAGAGTACAGGCAAGTAATAACATCTTTTTTTCTGGAGGCAATGCCCTTACTTATGAAATGAGCAATATACAATGACCTTCTTACCACTGTGGAAACATGGTGATCAAAGGTAAGGTTGCCATCAACCTGTATGCCCAGGCTTCTCATCACTGAGTGCATGCTCAAGGTGTTGCTATTGATGTGGTAGTCAGCAGGAACATCACTTTTACTGAAAGGAATTTTAATACATTGTTTGCATTAAGTTTAAGCCCATGACTGTGGCACCAATCATTTGTTTGTGTAAGGCCCTCTTGTAGGATGTTGACATCATTTGGAGAGTCTATGACAGCTCCCAGTTTGCAGTCATTAGCAAACTTTGTCAGTCACAGACCTTTAGTTTTTGCTTGTTCTTCTTCTTCTTCTTTCAACTTTTCCCAGTTAGAGGTTGCCGCAGCAGATCACCATCTGCTCGTGATTGGCAGTGAAGTTTTCCGGTGTCGAGTTGCCAGCCCGGCTCCCAACCTTCCACAGAAGGCACACACACGCACGCACTCATGCCTGCTTGTACTTAGAGAAATCGATTCCAAATAGTAGAGGTCCCAGGACTGATCCCTGTAGAACACCACTGGCTACAGGTCTGCTGTTGGAGGTGAATTCCCCTATTTTGACTATATGACTTCTATTAGTGAGCCAGTGAGCGAACCATCTAATGAAATAAGGGTTGACACCTAGTTGGGTAACTTTGTCAATGATACCTGAGTGGAAGATATTGTCAAATGTCTTGGCTAAGTCCAGGTAGGCTGTATGCACAGATTTCCCCTCATCCAGGTCTTTGGTGACTGTCTCGAAGAAGTCCACCAGGTTTAACAGGCATGATCTTCCTTTGATAAATCCAAACTGAGTAGGGTCAAGTGTTTGGAGATTACCTATATCATTGTTGATAAGGTCCATGATGATTCGCTCCATAGCCTTGCAGATAAGGCTAGTCAGGCTAGTAGGTCTATAATTCTCAGGGTCAGTGGAAGCATCACCTTTGTGCAAAGGAATAGGCTGTTTTCCATTCAGCTGGTATGAAGCCAGTGTTTAGACTGTAATTGAAAAGGGTACGCAATGGTGTTGTTAATTCATGTTCAAGCCCATATAGGACAATGCCTGGGATGTTATCAGGTCCCATAGATGCTGTGTATTTAGCCGTACAGAGGGCATTTACAACCTGCTCTTTAGAGATACAAGCTAGGGAACAGGTTGCAGGGATCTCATGGGGTATATATGGTGGAGACAGGGGATTAAACTTGCCACAAAAACTGTTGGCCAACAGGTTAGCTATGCCCACAGGCTCAGTATATGTGCTATCGTTAACTACCACTTCTGCACAAATCTGAGCCTTTCCTTTTTTTTGGTTACGGCGATAACTATAGAATGCCTTGTGGTTGTCCTTTGTTGAGGAAGCTAATTTGGACTCATAGTTTGCTTTGGAGGACTTCACAAGTTTAAGCTGAGGAGGGAGTGTTTCCAGTTTAGGAGGGCTTACTCCCTCTTACTTATAGACAGCAATTTATTCCTGTTATTGTAAAGCATGTTAATGGCACATGTCCACCAAGAAGGTTTGCTCTTCCTTGAGGAGCTTGTTTTGGTCCTATCAGGTACAGCTGAGTCAATGCAGTTATACAGGTGTTTGTATAAAACTTTTTTGTAGAGCTCAGCCTAGTTGCCAGTTCCATCTGAGGTAGGAGGTGCAGTAAAGCTATTTATAACATCCAGTAAGAAGTTATAATCTGCTTTAGAGAAGTTTTTTAGTTTAGTTTCTGCTGGGGTGGGGTTAGGTGTGCTAGCTACTTCAAATGAGACCAATCTGTTTTCAGATCTTACCAGGCAGGACCTCACAGTGAGGGTGCTACAGTTGTCCCCCATATAGGTGATCACCAGATCCAATTAAAGATATGTGCTCACTGGCATGTGGGAGCATGGCATCTAGGAAATGGTGTAGTATCCTGGATGTGGATGCCTTTGACGCCTCCATCATGTCCCCAGTTGTTTTTTGAAAAGTACCTGTAGCTAGTATCCTACAGGCTACACATGCCTTTGTTTTCACTGGGATGGGTTCCCCTCTGTTGGTTCTGACTCTATGTTGAGGGAGGCAGAGCTCAGTGAGTTCTTGTAATATGTGCCTGTCCACCTTGTAGTGCTCTACAGTCTCCAGATCATGTAGCTCATGGAAGGTTACCCTGGGCCTGAACACTCTTCTCCTTCTTGGCCTAGGCCTATTGTCAGCAGCACCAATAACATTGACTTCAGCATCTAGCATATACAGGTATAGCATAGTTAGCTGCAGCAGCCCCTAGCATTATTTCAGTTAAAATTCCCAAGTCTCTACTCCAGTGGTCCAGAGTATTGGGGGAAAATCAGAATGTAGGGTGTATGCATACTTTATATAGGTCTGCAGTATGTCCATCATGTGTAATTGGCTGATTATGTTGCATTTCATCTGCCTAGACTGTAATTAAGATAATTTAATAGCCCTACTTTAGTGCATGATGCAGTGTTATGTGTCTCGCAGCTTAGCTTATACACAAGTAAATATTCATTAAATACATCGGCTTTATATTCATTGCCTACATCATCACTGTCACATAGGTAGTGTGCCATGTAAACACATTAAGCTATGTGCCGTGCTCTGCACCATAGCTTATACAAAAGTCATAATCAATAATTGAATATATCTGGTTTTAATTAATTACTGGCTACATCATCACTGTGAACTGGGTGATCTTTTCACACAAACACGCTCAACTATGCATAAACAAGTGCACCAGAAATTTAAAAAATCCTAAAAATAACAGGACACACACCCCTGATGGCATCCAGATCCAGTGTAAATATCAACATGGTGTGGGAGTCCACACAAAGTGGATATACGGATACGCTTACTCCTCTTTGTTATTCAAGACAGCCACCTCTTTTGCATACATATCTGTGCTTACAGCCTGGAAACTGCACAGTTCATAGCTGTATGAACTATGCAACAGCACCAATGCACCATTGTACAGACCCAGTGCTAGGTCCTATAATACATTTCTGAAAAAATATTGTAAAATGCTTGTTTTCTTTTTTTTTTTTCTATTAAGCATGTTTGTGCACTGTGGTGCATAGTGCAAACATGCAGAAATTATGGAAAGAAAAATTATAATTAGGGCGGCACAGTGGTTAACGTTGTCACCTCACAGCAAGAGGTTCTTCAGTTTGATACTCAGCTGAGGTGCCTTCTGTGCAGACTCTGTATGTCCTTCTTGCATTCATGTGGGTTTCCTCTGGGTACTCCAGTTTCCTCCCATTTTCCAAAGGCATGTGTCTGGAGCATTTCTCCCCGACCCTCTGCTGAAAATAGGTTCGGTCCTAGTCGAACTTTCCCAGTCAACAAATGTTAAATAAATAAAATTTTTAATTTAACTTATCCCCTTCCTCTTTCTGACATCCACAATATTACTTTTGCACATATCTGTATGTGGTATAACATTTTCAGTGGAGGTATGTCCATATTGTGGAGTTTTACATCCCCATCTGTCTGTGTAGACTCCTGTATGTGAAAAAATTCTGCATACACTACGGACACTGATACAGAGTCTACACAGAAGCCTTTCTACTTGTTAGATAGCTCAGCCCACATCATTTGCACAAGATTCACCTGCTTATGAGGTAATTTGCATTCTACCAGATTTTCCCTGTTTGTGTGTGCATGTGTGCAGTTAAGCAGTTCTTACCAAATCTAATAATGTTCACGCTCGTGTACGCATTGTGGCACAATGCATATATGAAAGAAAAATCATACAGGCTTTATTGAATTCCCACCACTGGTTTATTCCCACATATCCAAGAATTGTTCACTTGCCCCTAATGCTAATTGATAGTAAATAGCAAACCCGTTTGATTTGTCTGTTCAGTTTATACCCTGAATTCTTTCCATATGTGCTAAATGCAGCCCATAGTTTCAGAAGATCACTACTTAAATTACCTAATAAAATTTGTATGTCTGTCAACAAATTATCTTAAATTATCTTTGTCTGTATGCCTCTTTCATCCCTACAATTCATTCTGCAACCTCATAATTATCTCCACAAATTATTATATTTAAATTGCACATAAATCTGATGAACTAGGCATTTCTACCTATTCATCCTAAATAAATTAAACTGCTCTGAAAGTCATGCCTGAATCTTTACCATCAACATTGAATCTTTATACAAGGACTGTATCAACCCTAGGAATTTCTCTGAAAAAACCCACTGCCTTAATAATTTAAACAATCTTTGCACAAGACTTTATCAAATGTGTTCCTTGCATTTAAACTAACCAGCACCACTGGGGTTCTTCTATTTTGTGCAACATGTGTTATCATTCAGAGTTTCAGTATATTTTTTACCACCCTTTTACCCCAGTGTCTCCAGAAATGAATCAACTTACGGATAATGGTTGCAAATATTTTAAGTATAATTGTCATAGATAATTTATAATCATTGTCCAGCACTAATATGGGTGAGTAAGAGGACAGGAGGGAGAGCTGCTCACACTATTTTGGTATGATTGTTATTATGCCTTTTTTCTGGAGCTAGGCTCCTCTTCCCCTTCCAGTATCTGGTTCATCATAATCAACCACTTGGCAGACAAGTTTCCCCCTCCAGTGTTACTGACCTTTACAGGCTGCTCATCAATGCAGTGAGATTTTGTTTGTTGTGATACATCCTGCAACTTATTTAACTTGTCATCAAAAGTGGTTTCAAGAAATGTATCTTTCCTATTCTATTAAAAGGGGAGATTAAGCTCTCCTAACAAGTGACTAATCATCCAATCTCTCCCCTCGAACTTCTTTTCCTAAGCATATAAAGCTACAGATTATGCCTTATAGTCTTCAGATTAGTAACCATTGTTTCTATTTATTTCTCCTTTATCTTGAAGACCCTTCTTTTAACATTTTACTGCTGAAGCCTTACTGCTAGGTTTTTGCATGTGGTGCATTGATAAATACAACTGCCTGATTCCTGCTGGTTTTATTAGCACTCACTCCTCTACCAAACTCTGTAGTTCACATATTAAATCCATTAACCTAATCTCCTCCTCATTAAATAGTTTTGTACCATTATGCAACAACTTATTCTCATTTCTAAGCATTTTAAATTTACTTCTAGGTTCTTTTTGGAACCTCCCCAACCCTCCCAGGCATCCTGCCTGCCTGTCTTCTTAGTCATAGTTATATTCCATTGCGTCATATCAATTCCCATTCAAAGATCTGGCAATGTTACAGTCACACTGAAATTGTTTATATTTGTTTGTCTTTTTCTCCCTTAGGTTGAAGTATACAATTTCTATTTAGTTTTCCTACCAAAATCAAAATGATATATGTGTATATGTGCATATATATGTATCTATATCTATCTATCTTTCTATATATATATATATATATATATATATATATATATATATATATATATATATATATATATCTGCGTGTGTGTGTGTGTGTGTGTGTGTGTGTGTGTGTGTGTGTGTGTGTGTGTGTGTGTGTGTGTGTGTGTGTGTGTGTGTGTGTGTGTGTGTGTGTGTGTGTGTCCCTATCAGTTAAGTTTTCAAAAACTTGAACTTCATATAGTCAAGACCATATGATTGAGTTTGTGACTTGCATTTATGACCTAAGCTTGAGTGAATAGACAATGAACTGTCTTAAAGCATATAAATACAGCACATCATGTAAAATGGAGTTAGGCAATCTGGCTGACAAAGTTCACAGACGATTGCAAGTTGGGAGCCATTATTAACTCCCCAAGTGATGTTGACATCCTACAGAAAGGTCTCACTGCGACCAACGACTGGTGTCAGAACCATGGCCTTATGCTCAATGCCAAAAAAATGTGTCATCATCCCCTTTGGGAAAGAAACATTTTCCATGAATTACCACATCAATGGTAGTCCACTGAACACAGAATGCGTTATAAGATATCTGGGAACACAGGTTGACAGCAACCTCTCTTCTGACCACCTCATTGCCACTGTGGTCAGAAAGTCCTACTATGTGGCACATCTCATTACTAAGGGTTTTGCATCAAGGAAGAAAGAGATCATTGTCTCCGTCTACTCTTCCCTCATTAGGCCAATCATCGAGTACATTGCCCCATTTTGCATGCACCTCACTAGACACCTGAAACAACTGGAGAGGCCTCAAAAGTACCTCACAAAGAGGATCCTAGGCCTTAAACACTTGTCCTATATGGATGGACTCAAAAAACTCCAACTATTCTCTGTCTCATATCACCTACTTAGAGGCGATCTCTGCTTGACTTACAAAGCCATGTCTGACCCAGCTCTGTTAGAAATGCTGCATCTAAAGAAATCTCAATCCCTCCACACCACATGGTCCAGAGACCTCAACCTCTTTACCACAATCAACAAAACATGCTGGAGAGACAGGTTCATAACCCAGAGACTACCCATGCTCTGGAATAGACTTCCCATACATGTCAAACAGAGCACCTCACTGGCCCTCTTCAAGAGAAATCTTGATGAGTGGATAGGAAATAGAAAATTCACCCTGGGGATCACTCCAGTGGCTCTACTCGACAGAGGCACTGGGAACTAAGGTTGGGTGGCATGATGCCAGGGTCATCCTATGGGCTAGGCTTGTAAAGGCTCCAGGGCAATTAGCCTAGTACACACCTATGAACCTATGAACCTATAAGATATGATTATAAATTGCTGTCTCAGATCATAATGTTAAGAGAGTTTATCTATCATTCTCCAACTTTCTGTAAGTGCATTTATTCTCTCTGCCAGTTTCTTTATGACTATCTAAAATTCTCAGGGATAGTGGATATCCTTGTCTTGCCCTTCTTCCTAGTCTTACCTTTTTTGACTAACCTGCATTAATCTTAATTTGTAGTTGTTACTTCCCATATAATGTGTTAATACTCCATAAGGCCCTTTCTTCTCCCAGTACTTGTTTCAACATTGTCCTCATAAAATCCAAGATGATTTTAGCCATTTTCTCTCTCTAAGACTAAACTCATTTTACTTCTCAAAATCCTTAACTCTGTGTACTCACCTCTGATAACTGCATCACATTGTACACTTTCTTACTCTAAAGTTCTTCCTTACAAGATTCTTTAATTAAAAAAAGACTCCCCTTCCTCTTTTTTTCAGTGTCAACAGCCATAGCTTCTAACCTCTGTTGATTGTCCTCATCTAAATTTCCTTTCTGTATAAGTTATTTTCATCCTCTCTGCCTTTTTTTGTTTATCAAGCAGCCCTCTCTACTATATCACCACTATGCTTTCACATTATTTTCACATCATTTGTTCCAGGTTAGCAGCCAAAATGCAATGATAAAAATCACCCTACAGTTCTTCATCTATACATTTGACCATCCTAAAGTGTGCCTTCCTTCTCTTCTAAATAATCTAATCACATGACCCCTTGCACTTCTGCACCCATAGTATTCTTTAGACGTCATAATCTTACTTAATGCAAAAATATTAATTCGGTACATTTCATTAAAATTAAATCCATCTCCATACATTTGGATAGCAAGCCTACAGCTTTTTTCACCATTTCTTACTGCTTAACTTACAGCTTCCCAACATTCCAAGTTATTCTTTCAGTGTTAATTATTAACCCTACTGTCTTCTACTGAAAGCCTAAGCTACTTTGAAACAGCACTCACCATTCCTGCAGCTGCATTGGCTTAATTTTCAGAATGGAGTATATGCACTGACCCAGGGGGACTCACGGTGGTGCAGCAATTAGCATTGCTGCCTCACAGCAAGAGGTTCTCTGGTTTGATTCTCAGTTGGGGTGCCTTCTGTGTGGAGTCTGCATGTCCTTCCTGTGGTCACGTGAGTTTCCTCCGGGTGCTCCAGTTTCCTCCCACATCCCAAAGACATGCAGTAGGTGGATTGGACGCTCTAAATTGGCCCTAGGTGTGAGCGTGTGTGTGTGTGTATACCTTCTGTGAAAGGTTGGGCACCGGGCTGACAACTCAACACCATAAAACTCCACTGCCAATCATGAGCGGACAGATGATCCGCTGTGGTGACCCCTAACCAGGAAAAGCCGAAAGAAGAAGAAGTATATGCACTGACCCAACTCAAAATTATTAAAAAAATTCCAGCTGTTTCAGAAAAGCCATCCTCACATTTCAGAACATGAAGCAATTATCTGCAAACAGATTATGTAAAGTTTTCAGTATTCCTCCATTCTTAGATCTTACCACACATTTCTTCACAATTTTAGTAAACTCCCCCAGACTAGTAAAATATAAGAAGAAATTTTGTCTCAACCTCACTCATCCAACAATTTCCACTTCCCTCAATTTTATTGCATTTACCATTATTCTCAGTCCATGATCTTTACAAAATGTTCTAACACCTCCAAATTTCTCCTGAATTGCACCATATATCACTCTCTGCATAAAATCCCAGTCTGTCTACCATACTGAAAATTTCTACAGTATCCCTCCTTCTTTCACCATTCCACCCAGACCACAAAACATAACAATTTCCACAAATGATCTGTGGACATGTTCCCCCAGTCCAGCATGTTCTTCTCCCACCAATTTCCTCAAAATCTTTTCCACTCAATCTGTGAATACCCTTGCAAAAATGTATTTATGTCAACACCTATCACAGAAACTATTCTACAAGTCAGAGTAGTACTGAGTCCCTCCTGTCCTTAAGACTGTATAATTGCTGCAGTTCCCTTCAGGAACTTGCTAGAATGCCCACCATGACTTCCCTCAGGCCAAGCCTTACTAGCCACATCATTGAATTACAATAATCCTTCAGGAAGCAATCTGACCCTCCTGCTTCACATTTGAGGTATCAGATCACTGACAGAACTTAAAGAAACCACAAGCTGCTTTTGGCTCTGAGATTTTGGCACACAGATTGGACTTTCTGTTCTCTTTTGGCCACTGATAGAACTTTGCCTTCCATAATACATAAACAGAGGCTTCTCTGTCTTTTATTCTTATTCAGTAGAAAATCCACTCTAACAGAGCTCAGCAATTTTGCACTGTAACTTCCAATGGGTGGAGCCTAAGCCTTTTGCAGAATCAAATTATGGTGTGACATTTTAAACAGATGTTCATATATCTGGAACCACAGGGATTATGAAAGAAGTGTAAATGGCAAACTCTTCAACGCAAACTATTTTTATAGTAGTTGTATTCTTTAGGTTCTAGGTCTTGAACCGAATTTTATAAGCCACATTAAGCATAGTAACTATTACATTTGTGGTATTTTGTAAACAACTTACACTATTTCAGCAAACACTCCAGTTACAAACATAACATGAGCAGCATTTTATTCATCTAGCTGAGAGCTTTCATATGAGGCTAAGGAGTTCTGCCTCTGTTCTCTGTTGCTTGGTTGTTGAGATATTTAGAAAAATTTGAAAATTATATCTATATAAATTAATGTCATAAAAACAACAGCTAATATAGCTGTACCTGCAAATGGCAGAGGCCAAATATTAATGCAGTTGAGTTTGCCATTGTGTAAGGTTTCAGATGAAATCTCTTAAAACCTTGTACATAACATGGTTTTGGAATTATTGGTGCAAATATGAACAAGCAATATTTACTGCCTAGAGGCATCAGTAGGAGTTAACTGCAGATGCACCAGGAGGCATCACTTGGATGTAATGACGTGGTTTTGCTCCCATCATTTCATTATCCTTTTTTCTACACCACTTATAATGTCTTACTATCTGTGCACAGCTGACACTCAACAGGGAACCTCAGGGAAAACTCAGCCATCTTCAGCCAGTGCACCTGTAAAGCTTCTACCTAATTCATCTTGTTCCTGATCCCTCCTCTGGATGCTGATCTACTCCTTTGATCTTCTGTCATCATTCATGTTAAGAGCTTCTCCTCTTTGTCTCTTGCTCTCATCACATATTTTCCCACCTCCTGATATTACCCTCTTCAGGCATCTTCAGTACGTTAATTTTCCAACTAAACTGTTATATTTTTATCTATTACTTATTATGGATTGCTGTAGGTTTAGGCTATTTTTGTCTGTACATTCCCAATCTTGGTGTTTCCATTTCCTCATATGAGCTTAATTTTCCTACATCTCTACATCACTCTGCTCCATAATTATTCTCTTTAAAGTCACATTAAGTGTGTCCCACCTTTTTATGTAACTAACTTCTTTGTCTTTCCATAACTACTTCCTCCTCTATTGCATGATGGCTCTTGCACACACCTTTCCTCACCAGTCCAGTATAGTCTGCTTCCATCTACTAGCTTTCTAATTTTCTCATTCCAGCATCAGTCCCAGGGATTCAGAAAGAACCCCACCTCCAGTGGTAAGAAACACAGAAACACAGAATTTAAGCATAAACACAGAATTTGCACATGTGATAGCAGGTGATTTCAACACAGCTGAGCTAAAGGAGGTGCCTTCCCATTTTTATCAGAATGTAGCTTTCCCCACCAGAGGGGAGAAAACCTTAGAAGAAGCTTACAGAATTATAAAGGGAGGCTTTATATCTTTGAAGCACCTCAACATAGGCAGCTCTGATCACACTGCCATCCAGATTCTGCCTACCTATAAGACAGCTTTGATCAGAGAAAAAAATGACAACTAAACAGATCAGCGTCTCGCAGGAGGGTTCCATGGATTGTTGTCAAAACTGTTTCAATACCACATGCTGGAAGGTCTTCAAAGAAGTGGTTACACACAACCTCCAATTAGACATAGACACCTATGCCAAATCAGTTCTTGCCTACATAAATAAATGCATAGAGGATGTAAACACCATGAAAGTCATCAATATAAGAGCTAATCAGAAGCCCTGGCTCACCAGGAATGTCTACGTGCTACTGAGGGAAAGAAACACAGCCATTGAGGCAAATGACAAAGAAAGGTTAAAGTCAGCCAGGTCAAATCTGAAAAAGGGCATCAAAGAGGCAAAGAGGGAATATGGGAGGAAAACTCAGATCCGCTTTGAAGACATGTGAGACATGAGAAGCCTATGGTAGGGGATACAGCAGCTCACAGTCTATAAAACCAAAACACTTCAGTGGGATGACAACTTGGAATTCCTAAATGAACTGAACTCCTTGTTTGGCAGATTTGAGGAGAAGACCACCATACCTTCTAAAACAAACACTGACAAAGAGGAGATAGTGCTCACTTTTAACTGCGAGGAGGTGGGACTTCAACTTAAGAAGGTGAATCCTAGGAAGGCTGCTGGACCAGCTAACATACCTGGCAAGGTGTTGAAGGGGTGTGCTGATCAGTTGTATCTAGTACTGACAGATATCTTCAAATCATTCCCTGCTATGGAGAAAGTTCCTTTGTGTTTCAAAGAAATAAGTATTGCCCCACTTCTGAAGAAACCAACCCTACCTGCCTCAGTGACTTCAGACTGGTCACCCTAACCTCAAACATCATGAAGTGCATTGATAGGATTGTAAAGAAACATCTATCTGTGGGTTTGCCTAAGTCCTTCGTTCTGCTCCAGTTTGCATACCAGGCAAATAGGTTGACTGCGGTTGTGATATCAGTTGCACTTCACCTTGCAGTAAAACACCTAGAATGGAGGAAAACTACGTAAGGCTGCTGTACTTCGATTTCAGTTCTGTGTTACAACACTGTGATACTGATGCAACTGGTGGATAAGGTCGTGAAACTCTAGATAAACAAGCACTTATGTAACTGGACTCTTGACTTTCCAATTGGTAGACCCTAATGGACATGCACTGAAAACAGCACCTCTCAATTCATAGTCCTGAATATTGGCATTCCCCAAGGTTGTGTTCTCAGCCCCTTGCTCTTCACCATCTTCATCCATGACTGTACTACAAAACATAACTCAAACCATATTATAAAATTCGCTGATGATACCACAGTCATGGGATTCATTAGTTTTGGGGATGAACATAACTACAGGGATGAGGTGAACACTTTGTTTGCCTGGTGTGATGGGAACAATCTGGACCTGAATGTTAACAAGACCAAAGAAACGATTATGGATTCAGGAGAAAGTCACAGTTCACCAACCACTCACTATCAAAGGGGAGGTAGTACAGAAAGTCAAAACAACCGAGTTCCTGGGCCTTCACATCTCATATGACCTTTCCTGGACTGTTAATACCAACCATATAGTCAAGAAGACTCAACAGAGGCTTCACCTCCTGAGAAAGCTCAAAAAGGCCAGGCTCCCACTGTCTGCTCTTACCAATTTTTACAGTGACACTATCAACAGCATCCTCACTAGCAACTTCATAATATGGCTCAGCAACTGCACAGTTGCTGAGAAGAAGAAATTACAGAGGATGATGATGTGAGACTCATTAACTTGGGCATCAACCTTAATACCTGATACATTGAAGCCTCTTTTTTTAATTTAATCCTGTTGCTCTGAGCCATATTACTATTATGCAATATGATAGCTATACTGAGTCACGTCTAAGGATAACAAGTGCAATACGGTAACTAAACAGCTGCTATTCACTAGTCTCTATTTATTCTCTTTCTTAATTGTGAAGGGGTTTGGTGGTGGGTATTTATTTATTATTCATCATTGGATAGTAGATACTTAGTGTATTTTTGTAATGTGAACTACTTCTTGCATGTCATGTGTTGTTATTTTCTTTCTTTTATTATTCTCTGATACTGCTGTATCTATGTTATTTGCACTGCATTTCTCTCATGAGCTGACATTTGTAATTTCATTTAGGCTGCACTTGTGTGGTCCTAAATGACAATAACGTTTCTTTGAATCTTTGAATCTTTTAAGAGCTTCAGCCAAAAGGGACTGTTTCTATGATGTGGGAAAATGTATTTTAGAGACGTGTTAGTTGCAAAGAGGAAAAACATCATTATCAGCTAATTGGCACATCTCTGATTCATCTGTAACTACTAGTGCAATGCAGCACTTTCCTTTGATAGTCAAAACTGGCAGCCCATTCACCATGTTGGTACAGACACACCCCAGTCACTCTTCCACACACATGCACCTATTCAAACACACACACGTGCACACACACGCACACACACACACACACGCGCACACACACACACACACACACACACACACACACACACACACACACACACACACACACACACACACACACACACACACGCACACACGCACACACGCACACACATGCACACACATGCACACACTTACATAACTCTTACCTGTCCCTGAATATTTCCGTTGCTGCCCTTGCATGCCATGATTCCTTGTAGCCAGTCAGTAATGCCAGACATTACAGTTTTATTCTTCTTATTGATAGCAAAGTGCATCACTCTTCTAGACCTGTTGCTCTCAAACTGAAATCTAGACCAATGCACAGAGGATTAATAACAGATTATATGGAAGCAAAACAGACACTGTGTAAAACTACCTAGAGTGATAGATTCAAGGAATGTGGAACGTTTTGAAAGAGAAATTGTTTGAATGCAAAATATCCAAAAAAAGTTTAACATCAGGATCTAGGCATACAAAGTTAGGAGGATCTATTTCCAAAAGAACAAGATACTAGATTAAGGTGAGAAACAAAATATATAAAAAAATGGAAAAAAAGGTTGAACTACAACTTTGAAAACCAAAATAAACAAGCTGGAGAAACAAAATAAGCATAGTGTGAGACAGCATCAAGAAAAGTTTGAAGAAAATTTATATAAACATATCAAGCATATTGAGAAACCTTTTAATGGTTACATAAGATGTGGAAGGAATAAAGACATGCAAATTGATAAAGTGTGTGTAGATTCTAAAGTTTATTCTGAGATGCAACAGACTATAGATGTTACTTGGCAAATCGTATGCAAAACAGTTTGGCTCTACAAAGGGTGTGATAAGTTATCCTGGTGGCATCCAGGTAACCACAGATACTAAAATCAAATTAGATTATAATGAAAAAGAATTATGCAAACTGGATCCGAAAAAGCACAGGGAGAAGACAGAATTAATACTAATGACCTGAAAAAACTTCAGCAAGAACTTGTATTGCCATTATATTTGTTATTTACTAGGTTTGTATAAATGTGGAGAAGATTCCTCAGGATTCCTCAGGATTGAAGACATGCACTTATTAAACCTGTCTTTAAGGGAAAGAGGAGTAGAACAAACCCAGACTCATACAGACTCATGTTGTGGAAAATAATGGAGAAGGTAATATTGGATAAGTTATTGTCAGAATTGCAAAGGTTGGGACTTGAAACCATTTATCAGCATGCATATGTTGAAAATAGATATACTACCACCTTTAGCAGGATGTTCTATAACAATATAATAACAGCTATGAATGAAAAATTGTGTTGTGATGTAATTTATATAGATTTAACTTCAGCATTTGACAGGGTCATAAACAAAACAATGATGAATAAGTTATAACAACTAGATATTGATGTACTCTTGAGAAGATTGATAGCTGCATGTCTTACAAATAAGACATGGCAAGTATCATACAGAAATTAGACAGGTGAAATTCTTGTTTACAGTCAGAGTGCCCCACTGGGCTGTGTCCTAGGCCTATACTTGTTTAGATTGTGCCTTCCAGAGTT
The DNA here is from genome assembly GCF_019279795.1 of Protopterus annectens. Classification (NCBI taxonomy): domain Eukaryota; kingdom Metazoa; phylum Chordata; order Ceratodontiformes; family Protopteridae; genus Protopterus; species Protopterus annectens. The sequence continues at coordinate 918,472,727 of NC_056734.1, forward strand.
ATCTTTTTCATCTGAGGTGTTCTACAGTCTGTATGCAGATGACTTGAAACTGGTAAACTGATTACACGTGTTAGGGATAGGGCATGTCTGCAAAATAACTGATTGACCATTTAGGCACAGGAGAATAATATGCTGATAGATAAATCAAAAACTAATTATATGAGATTTGAGAGACATAAATTGAAAGCTGAATATTTACTACAGCACACAGTGATTGAAATTATACATTCATTTAAGGACTTGGGTATATGGGTAGATCCAGTTTTGAGTTTTTATAATCATATCAACCAATTGGTTAATGATAGTTATGGAACTATAAATTGTACAAAAAGATTTATAAAGTCTAGGAACTCAGCAATGATGAAGCCATTGTTTGTTAGTTACATTGGACCCAAACTTGAGTATCAAATAACAATATAGAAACCTTATAAGAAGATAAGCACGACTGAACTGTAAGGTGTATGGCAGCAATATACCAAGGGCATCCACAAATGTGAACATTTAAGTTATTCTGAAAGACTAAAATATCTGAACAGTGTCTCATATAGTTATTTAAGAGGAGACCATATTGAGGTATATAGGGCATTTAAAGACAACTACCTCTAAGAATGTTTGGGGTTATCAAAAAGTAGTAGAGAATGGCATGAGAAGTGCACAAACCGGTTCTCTGAGAGAGGAGCTGATGCATGGAATAGACTCCCAAATTACATTAAAACAAGCACTAGTTAAGATATTTTTAAGAAGAGCCTGGGTGCTTATTATGGGAACAACCATTCTGATATATTAGCAGGCTAGAAGAGCATTGATGCCTGTGCTTTAAATATTTGTATGTATGTATGAATGTATGCACACAAGGCCAGACACATCTGAATGTTAGCAGTGGACCTGTACTATGCTGTGAATGTCATTAAAAAAGACTATATGTTACTCTGAGATGTCATTTCATCAGTTCAGTCCACATACCACTTTATCCAAAGTTTACTGGCAAGGTGAGCCACTACAGCAGTCAGATAGAAATGGGTCATAAAACACACATATCAGAAAAATATAGCCAGTTGGCAAAAGAATGAAGGCAGCTCTCAAGAAAGTTGAACCATTGAACCAACAATTCCTCAGTGAATGTTTTCATAGCTGTGCATTAGTGGGGGGGGGGGTGTTACTGCAGCAATCAAAGTAAAAAGGGTCAGAAAACACACATATCAGGGAAAGATAGCTCATTTGCAGACTGCTAACCAAAAAGTATGCAAAACCCTCAACCAGTGCATTGACATGATAAGAATAATTATAGGAGAACACTGAACTATCAAAGGAGTTTGAATAACTGATGCAAAGACCTTAGCATGTTCAAATGATCTTTTAGATTCATAGATTAACAGATTGTTACTAGGCTGACAGCCTAAGCACCTATCTAAGCTTAGACAAATTTTCCAGAAAGAATAATGATGTCCTATATCCAAACAGAGCACCGAGGGCAAGGCATTTATAAGCTATCTCTGCCCATAAGGGGTACCAGCCCTGGTGTAAATTTCCTATTCCCTATATACTGGTCCACACTGCTTAAATTGGTTAATAAACCATCTCAGCATCACATGGGTAGGAAAATTGTTCCATAGGCGTGGCAGTCTCTGAGATACATATCTGTCTCTCCAGCATGACCTGTTTAAGTCAGAGACAAAATTCAGGTCCCTAGACCTTGTATTTTTGGTACTGTTTGACTTGTGAATATGCAGGAGATTCATATGTGTGAGGTTTGTGGATGCCTTGTAAGCCAGACATAGATAACCCCTCAGCAATCTATGGGGGACTGAGTTAAGGGAAAGGGCTTTAAGGTGCTCTATGAAAGGCAGGTTTGTTACACCTTTCATTCTTTTTGCAAGGAACCTCTGAGGTTGCTTTAGTTGCTCCATATGTCTGGTCAGGTACAAACTGAAGGTACTCTACGACTGACCTAATAAAAGCAGAATGCAGTTTGATAAAGACCTCTTTGAACCTAGATACCACACCCTTACTTATATGTTGTGCAATATAAAAGGATTTCTTTACCACTGTGGCCAATTGGTGGTCGACGGTAAGGTTACTGTTTATGTATGTACCCATATCTCTGAACACTGTGTCAACTCTTAGGAGCATATTATTAACATAGTAATTAGTCAGGATTGTTGACTTCCCATAGGGTACAATTAAGTATTTCTTAGCGCTGAATTTAAGATCATGGCTTTGGCATAATTTGTTAGTCAGAGATAGACCTTTTTGAAGAATGCTAGGGCTTGCAGGGAAGTCACTGATAACCCCAGCTTGCAATCATCTTCAAACTTAGCCATAAACCTTCAATATTTGCTTCCACTTCAGAGAAATAGATGCCAAGAGGACTGGTACCACTACAAAGCCCTGGGGGTCTCCTGTCCTTTTGGAGGAGGTAGCCTTTCCTATTTTGACCTCCTGGGTCCTATCAGTGAACCAGCTGGATAAACAGTGGGTGATAAAAGGGTTTATACATAATTTAGTGAGCTTGTCTATAATGCATGAGTTGTGTATTATATCAAAAACCGTGGCCAGGTCAAGGTAAGCTGCATACAGTCTTATCCTCATCCATTGCTTTGATGACCCACTCAAAGATGTCCACTAGATGTAATAGGCATGACCTCCATTTAACATGTTGAATTGTGATGTGGCCAGCATTTGGAGGTTACCTATGTCCTCATTTATCATGTCCATGATGATTCTTTACATGGTCTTACATATGAGGCTAGTCAGACTTATGGGCTTGTGGTTACTCAGATTGGTGGTTGGACTTTCTTTGTGCATGGGAATTTCTATAGCCATCATCCATTCCTTGGACACAAAATCTGACTGTAGGCTCTAGTTGAAAAGTGATTCTAGTGGACCCAAGAGGTCATGTTTCATGCTATTTAGTAAGTATCATGGGATATTATCAGGGCCCACTGATGCAGTATTTTTGACCTTGGAAAGTGCATCACCTGTTCTCCAGTAATGGTTGAGAGGATTTTTGGCATGCTGTATTTACTATGGATAACTTGGGGGAGTGCAGGGAAAAAGTTGAGGTGAACCTGTCAGTCAAAAGGCTGGCAATAGCCTCTGGTTCATTATGGGTGATGCCACTTATAATAAATGCTGTGCATTGTTGGATATTTCTGTTGAGTAACAACAATGACAGACATAGCTGTAGAAATCTTTGTTGTTGTCCTTTGCTTGAGAAGCAATTTTTCTTTAAATGTAGCCTTTGTAGTATTAATTAACCATTTTAGCTGCCTGTTTATATTGGCCAGGGGCTTTTTATATATTGACCTTTGTTCCTCCTACACTTGACCAAGATTTTTTTTTCTTTTGTTGTATAACTGAATTATATTCCACCATATTCGCTTGTCTTTTGAGTTTGTCTTATTCTCAATGTGAGTGGGCACAGCTCACTCTATACAGCTATTAATATAGCTGTACAGGGATTTTATAAATAGCTCAGCATATGCTATGGTGTTTACTGGGTTTGAGGGTGTTTGGAATCTAGCAAGGTGTCACAGAGAGGGATTGAGAGAGAGAGAGAGAGAGAGAGAGAGAGAGAGAGGTTAGCCTTGGAATAGTCTACAAAGGTTTTTTGTTTTCACTGGATCCCCAGATTTAATTTTTATTTCAAGCAATACTGTCTTATGGTCAGATCTGACAAGCAAGAACATTATATTTGATGAGGAACATCACTCCCCCATCTTCAGGAGTACAAGGACAAGGATGTTTGTACCCCTGTTAGGAGAATGGATCACCTGTTCTAGGATGTTGGTGTTAACAAAGTTTAGGAATCACTGGGCTTCTGCATTGGAAGTGGTATAGGATTCCAAATCTATAGAGGAGTAGTTGAGATTCCCCATGAAGATCTTATTGGATTGAATCCTGAGGGACTCTGGTACATTGAGATAAGTAGTATGGGTTTCCTGGGACATGGAGAGGAACTTATAGGTTGCAAGATTATGGTATGGGACCCTGTTTATGGTGAGTTGCACATCTATACATTCCAGTGGGTCATACACTTTAATTAGTCTGGATGTGTGGTTGTTTGTAATATAGACAGAGACTCTTCCTCTTTTAGTTCTCTCCTGGGTGGTGGTTGGTCTTAAGGAATGAAAAGCATTATAACCTTGCACTGCTGGGGTACTCCCAAAGACTTTAAACCATGGCTCTGTTACTACACAGATGTCTACACTCTCCAGAGAGAGGGAGAATTGCAGGGAGTAGAGTTTCTTGTTATGACTTCTAGCATTAAGCAATACCACCTTCAAATATTCATTCATAGGTTCAGTTAAGTCAGGAGCCTTATCTGTTTGGCATTCCCTAAAAAAGGCACTATGGGTGTGGAAAAACTCTTTGACAATATCCAAAAGCCTAGTGTGGATAAGTGCAGACCATTTCTGGCAAAGCAGCATGGTCTGCCAAACATGTCCACTGAGGCTGTGAAATATTGTACCCTCTTGGATTGACACCAGAAGTTAAGACAATTGTTAAAATCAATCAGTTTCTGTTGATAACATGGCATCAATGACCTGAGTTCCAGTGTGACTTGATGGATCCTAGCCCCGCACAGGCAACTAACTGTGACTCTCCCCTTACTCAGTCTGGTGAAGGGGATATCTGAGTATCTTTTTTAATTTCTCCAAATCTTTTGAGTTTCTAATATCATGATGGGAATGGACCCTATTCTTAACTCAAAGTATAGCTAAAGTTCATAAAATTATTATTGCTTCAGTCTTTAATGTCACCTGCAATGTGCCCAGTAATGAATCCTTCTGCAGTTTGTACAGAATTACATGTATCAGTAACATATCTAAATACGGTTGTAAATTTTTTTTTTTTATAAGACCCGTTGCTCCTATTACTATTGGAACTGTCTGGGTTTCTTTCTTCCACATTGCTCTCACTTCTGCCTTCAAATTCTGATGTTTTATGACTTTGTGTCTCTCTGCACAAAGACAATGTAGTCACTGAGGGAAGCGATTTCAATGATTAGTGGTACGTTTGTCTTCCTTTTCATGGAACACTATATCTGGGTTTCTCGTATCTGTCTTTTGAACTTTTGGTAGTGGTTGATGATATGTGATGTAGACTTCATAATTTTCTATGATGCTTTGAGGCTCATATTTCCAGTGCTTTTCAGCTACTTCAATATTGTTATGTTTGTGCAATCCCAGGGCAACAGTCTTGCCGCATTAGTATGCCTTTCAGTATACAGTCCTTCTACCATTAGTATGTCACAAACAGCAACAAGGTGTGCAACTGTTTCCAGTTCTGGTTTACAAAACCTAAATTTGTCCATTTCTCCTATATGTTCAATGGACTTTGTAAACCAACATATACATAGTCCACTATCCTGAGCCACCAATATTAACCTTTCATCCTTTGATTTGAATTTGCTTCTCCTTAACTATCCCTGCATTTGATCCTGATCAACATGAAGTTGTTCCATGAGTTTTTTATACTTACAACTATATTTATGTGTTTTCCCATTTCTTGCCTTCTCATCTGATCCTTCACTTTATATTCTTTCTTTTTTTGGCACATTCAGTTGCTCCCTGATTTTTATCTACTTGTGGTTTGATTTCCATTCCCACTTGATCCCAATATGCTTCTGCTAGACTTAGAAGGGAAGTCATCTTAGATTTATTTTTCTTATGTTTCAAAACTTTCACTACGTTTGGGTCTTGTGAGGTCAGCAGATATGTATGCAGTCCCAGGACTGCAGATCTATGCATGTAATCAGTTTTAAGGAGGCCCATGCCTTCTTCAGAACGGGAAATATATAATCATGGTATGCACTGATTTTTATAAATCATTTGATGAGTATGAAGCATCCTTCTTGTTTTCCTGTCTAATCTATCCAGATCCTTTTAGGGCCAGTCAATCACT
>NC_056734.1:918483633-918723633 GCF_019279795.1 Protopterus annectens
ATGGGGTGTGGACATCCAGAGTGATTACTTTATGGTCTGATCTAACCAGTGACAGGTTGACCTCCGATGTGGAACACCTGTCACCCATGTTGGTGATGACCAGGTCCAATATGTTTTCACGTCTGGTAGGGGAGTTTACCAGCTGATCCATGGCATTTGAGATGATGAATTCCAGGAAGTGCTGGGCCTGGGAGTTTGCACTTGAGTAGTTTTCCCAGTTAATGGTAGGGTAATTGAAATCGCCCAATATCAGGGTGTTCGGTAGGGCCTTCATGTTTTCCAGTGCCTCCAGAAAGGTGGAGTGGTGGTCCTGAGTCATGGAGGGTGATCTATAGCAGACCACAATTTGCATTGCAGATTTGGCTGATGTTAGTTGCACATGGATGATCACAGAGGTATCATTCTGTGCCAATAACCTGGAGGTGTAGGTATCCTTGATGAATATGGATACCCCCCCCTTTTGTGTTTCGGTCCATGTTCTGTGGTCGAAACGTGTGGTATGAGTTGTAGCCTGGTAGTGCTGTGGTGCTGTCTGGAGCCTTGAACCAGGTTTCATTTACTGCACAGATGTTGATGTTCTCCATACTGAGGAGTGCTTTGAGCGTGTGCATTTTGAGATTTAAACTCCTGGCATTGAGTAGCATAACCCTCAGTTTTTTGTTAATTGTGCTGTTTATGGAGGTGGGTTTGACTTTTGAGCCTTGCCTAAAAAATGCACTATGGGGGCAGCAAGAGCCTTGGCCCGTATTCGAAAGCCTAGGGATGACAGGTGCAAGCCGTCTCTTGCGAAGCAATGTGGCTTGTCAAGCATGTTGTCCCAGGCTGACAGACACTGGATCCCCTTTAAATGACACCAGAAGCTTAGCCAATTGTTGAAATTGATCTTTTTTGTTCTTTATACTGAGGTATCATTCTTGGTGAGGGCAGGATGCTACTCAGGGTCAGGGTCATACCAGCCTGGGCTACATGATCAGAGAGCTCTTCCATGTCTCTTTTCATGTAGTCCAGAGAGGAACATCTTAATTCATTCACACCAGCATGAACAATGACAGAGTCATATTTGTACTTGTTCTGGAGTGACCCGAGTGCTTGTGTTATGTGGCAGAGTCTGGCTCCCGACAGTAACCTTCTGCTTGTCCAGCCTAGTGAGTCAGACATCAGTGTGCCTGACTATAGATTCACTTATTACTAGTGTGTTAGGTATGTTATTTCACCTTAAGGGCTGTGATTGTGCGGCACACTGATTTTGTATTTTATGTGATGTCTAGTTTGTGACGGGAGGTGCAGGTTGTTTGGGTGCCTGCTTTGGAGGTCTCTGATGCTTTTGCAGGTTTTTATTTAGAGCATCCGAGTATGATTTTGTGTATTTATGTGTATTTTTTGCCAGTGCTGGTTTAGTAGGTCCATGTGTGGCTGGAGGTGTGGTGCTTAACCTTCTCCTCTTGACTGTCTGTTCCAGTCTTGGGTGGAGACAGCTTAGCCTCCAGTTTGGCTGTATAATTGCATCTCTCGCATATGTTAATGTTTTGTGGTAGGAGGACAGGGTTGTCTGTGTACATGAGGCAGTTGTAACATTGCCTCAGGATACCCAGATTCACTAGCTGGACTGGAGAGTACACTAAAGAGACAGGCTAAGGACAAAGAAGGTGGGGAAACAGACATACCAAATAACAGAATTGCATTCTTAATTATTTTTCCGTATTAATTCCAGTAAGGAACGCAAGTACTGGCAGATGTTGTCTGCTATATAAATGTTTTTTACCATATATGCCACTATACAAACAGCATTTTTCACAACAGCACCTATACTTACACAGGTACTTTCTTAGGTTCTCTAGTCTGTCATTATGCATTTCTCTGTTCCCTTCAATCTCTCCAGGTGTTAGAGATGAAGAGAGAGCAGAATGAAGATGTGTATGCTGACATGTATTAGTTTTAAATTTAAGAACTATAATTTGAGGTAACAAGTATAGATTATCATAACAGAAACCTGACATGAAAGGAGTTTGGCAATAATAAAAAAAGATTAAAAAAACTGAACTGCAAGCAGATTACCATAAAAAAAATTAACTGCATTGACAGTTTTGAACCCAATACAAAGAAATTTATTATTGGAGCTGTTATGTGCATTTTGCATTATATAGTGCCATTTAAAAGAAATCTGATGGCCTACAGAAACCAGAGTCAGGCTAAAGTATACTGTTTGGAGATTACAGTACAACTTCATCTTCAAAACTAGATAGTACTAAATGTAGCTTTAAAAAGTCATATTACAGAGAAACTTTGAGCAACTAACAGTTTTTCTTTTAGAAAAATAATTTTCATTACTTTTTTTCTGTCTTATTTACTTCTCAATCAACTAAACTCAGTATACTATCTCTTTTCAGGATAATCTAGGACATTCCATTGTTAAGTCACTCAGCAAACATATAGAGAACAAAATAATCAAACCTAGAACTGCAGCCTAACTTTAATCATGTCTGTTAAACTACCAGATAGTGATATTATCTACAGAGGAAAAGAAATACAAATACTAACCGATTTGTATTCTTCCGTACAAATATATAAACATTATTGTTTATTCAGCCATGTATTTAATGTAATGGACTAAAGAATAAAACAGGCAAAAATAGGCACGGCTCCATTCTCTTTATTAGATCATGAAACACTGGAATTAGTATTGTGATCTAATGATAAGCAGCTGAAATAAAGCAATGACTAACAGACGATTTCATAGAGAGCAAAGAGCAACAATATAAAGGAAAGTGACTGAACAACACTTGCCTGGATTTCTTAAAGGAATTACTCCACAAATCATGATTTTATAAGTTCACATACTTTGAATTATAGTATAAATGTGAAGAGATGAGGCCTTAATTCCAGCAGTAGTGATATCACTTCTTCATGACAATAGCAACCCTGATATAAGAATACTAAAGGTATTAAGTACAATCCGCATATGCAGGAATATGGGCAAGGCCCACTGCCTAAATAACTTAAATGTTTCTAACACAGATTTCTTAAAAATGTGTACAAGATGCATTTGTGAATTGTTTGTAGTTCTGGAATTCATAGCTGTATTCTACGAAAGTGTACAGGAATTCAGTTGACATGACTTTGGTCAGAACATGCATAGTCAACAATGAATACTTCAATCAATTAATTCATGCATATCAGCAATAGTAGTTCATGACTGCCAAATTCTGGGACAAGTTTATTTATTTAATTATTGCATTTGTTTACCAGGATAGGCTGACTGGGCAGAAAGCTATCCCTTTTCAGCAGAGGCCTGGGAAGAAAAGTTCCAGAAAAATTGCAACATTACATAAATAACATAGTAAACAGAGATGTTCAAGGAATCAACAAATATGCAAAATTTAAACAAAGTATCATGAATTAATAACAGCATCATCTAATATGCTACAAAACATTTTCTGGGGATAAAAGCTCCAGAAAAAAACATTACATAAAGAATATAGTAAACAGAGGTATACAAGTAATCAATTGCTGTACAACATTTAAATAGAATATCATTAATTAATAGCAGTATCATGTAAAGAGCTATGAAACATATTTAGGAATTAATATGGTAGAACAAGAGAAAAGGGGAATTCAGTGGATTGGTATTAAAAGGCAAAAGAGAATGTTTTAGGGAAAGTAGATGGAAGAAGAGGGAGAGGTAGAGGACAAGGAGGAGATTTTGCATCAATAACTAGGGGAATAGTGATTGGATAAAATAGGAGAAAGTAAGGGACAGGACATTTATCATCCAGGAATTGTACAGCATCAGGAATCTTTTAGGTATTCTCTTGTGTGTCTCTACAATAAGTTTGCTTGTAGTGTATTTCATAGAGTAAGAGGAAGAGACTTACACATTTTGGCCAGGAAGGAGGAAAAGCAAAGAGTCACTTGCTGAGTTGTTAGATTTTGTAATAGTTAATAACATTTTTCAGTGCATCTTACATATCTATTTGGGTTATAAAGCTGGAGGATATTTTTCAAAGTAGGGCATTTATCTGGATAGTGGATGAGTTTATGGGAGTGACTAGGTGGCAAAATGTACAGTAATGCCTTAGCTCTAAATACAGAAGTATTTTTAATGCTGGATAGTAATATGTCCTATAATGATGCTTGGCAGCAAATTTGATATAGCTTGTTATAGCACTACTCCAAGAGTGAGAATTGAGTGGATTGTAGGTTAATCAAGATTGGAACAATGTAAAGCAGTGTAGGGATGAGAAGAAATTGAGTAATACATTTTCTGGCATTATCTGTGAGGAGCTATTTGGCTCTGTAAAGTGCACCTAGCTTTAGATGGGTCTTTGTTACTCCTTCTTTTATGCGATGATCACATTTTAAGATACTAATCAATAGTGACTCTGAGTAGCTTAGTTTGGCTCGCTAGTTATATGTTGATGTTGTTAGAGAAAGTAAAATTTTAAACTACTTTGTCAGTTGAATGCTTTGGGTTAAATAAGATATTTTTTAAGGCTAAGGAGCAGCTGTGAATCAGACAGCCAGACCTCTATAGTGGAGAAAGACTATTGGGGTGAGTTGCTTTAATTTATCTATCCTTTTAGCAAAACAGATGATTGTTGAATCATCTGCTTACTGAATGATAATGGAATGGGATGGGGTATTTGGAAAACTGGGGATGGGAAGGGTGAATAATAGGTAACAGCGGGTTCCTATTACATTATCAAACTTCCAGAGGTCGAACACCAGATGTTCAAACTTGGAAGATCGAAATGTCATAACATCGAAACATCAGAACAGCAAATTTCTTTTAGGGAAAAAATGTGTTGTTCCGAAAAACACACACACAACACAAGCACACCAAAAATCTTATAAACCTACACTAAACATTCCATACGTAACTATCTATGCACTAACCTTAACCCAAACCCTAACCCTAAAGTCCGTTACTATTGCACACTTATCTTACCCGGACCCTAACCCTAAAGTCCATCACTATCGCACACTTACCTTACCCGCACCCTAACCCCAACGTCCATCACAATTGCACACTTACCTTAACCAGTTCCATAACTTTTGCACCACAGTGGAGAAAATGTCGAAGCCGCAGAAATGTCCAACTGAATTCTTTCCCTGGAAAAGAATTCAGACTTCCGCTACTTCAACATTCTCAACATTCGAACTTCCAAGTTCGAACTTCTGGTGTTCGACCTTCTGGAAGTTTGATTACATCATAGGAACCCGGCAACAGCTCCCACACCAGAAGGAGATAATCACTGAGGGCATGTTCAGAGTGAAAAAGACAGAAACTGTGAGTTACCACACAAGTAATTGCTATACAGGTTCCTTCTGCATTTAAAATGTATTTAAAATAGAAGAACAGAGTAGATCTGTATCTCTGCAGCCTGAGAAAATTGTAAAGCTGTATTATTATCTCACTTTACTATGTGGGGGGAGCAGGGATACTCATAGTGGATGTAGAAAGAATTAAAAGGCTAGACATTCTGGAAATAAACATACAGGACTCTGTGCCTGTACTTAACACTACAGAGCAGATATTTATATTTGAAGTTTTACAATTATTCAATGTAGGGCATTTATTTCAGGAATAATTTTCCCACAGTAATATTTCTTCTCTCATCTGATAAACACATGCACTGCCGATGTTGAAACAACTGGACAGATATGGGAGGTGTGTGGAGTTAAATTATTCCTCTTTACTTTAACTCTTTCACAACTATAACACTATATCTTCATAGATCTGACCTGCACTTACAGTGCAAACTTCAACTTGAAAGCTTCCCTCCCAAGCCTACAGCCCCACTGTGTGCTCTGCAATATATCTGAAAACTTTTCTCTTAACCTTGAGCAGCTAAAGATGTACTATCATGATCACTGACTGCCATGACTGTGCAGCTTCAACTCCACTCGATAAAATTATATGGTTGCTGTGATACCAGGGAAAAGCTGTCAGCCTAGCTGCCTGAAATTTTGTAAATAATTCTATGTTATTTGTGAGTATTGCTATGATTTATACAGAACTGTATGTAATATACTGAGTATCAAGAATGTAAACACAGTGTACCCTACTGGAAAAGAACAGAAATATATATAAACTATATACCTGTGCAAATCTATGTCTTAATAGTAGAAGCTGGAACATACGAAGTTAACTTGCAAGGCTTCAAGAAAATAGGTTGTAATCAGAATGTTTTATGATTGTATTTATCTCTCAGTTTCACTGAAGGAGACAGGATGTCTAGAGCTAGAAGTTTCTTTCTATTGTCTTGAAACAGAAATAATTTCTAGGTTTAAAATGTAAAGTGTTTTTACTGTTCTGTGACTTCCTAGCAGTTGCACATCTGAGAGATATGTATTTTTACAGAGAAATGTTAAATCTTGTTAAGTTTCTATTAGCCTGGGAACAGAAGGCAGGTGACAAAGAGTGATGTCATCCAGCTGATCCATCAGTAATGTTTGATAGTAATTTAAAAACTCTCTCAGAGAAAGACTTTGCATTTTGTATTTGTCTTTGTACCTGGAAACATCCTCTCATCAGCACTTGTCTTGCTAATAGTAAGTAACCAGGGTACAGTAATCTCTCTTACAGATAGATAGGAATATAGTAAGATTAGTTTAGATGTTTTCTGTATTTATATGAGACTGTCCTGCAATGTTGTTTTAAAATATTCCTGTGATTCTGAACTTCTGTAATCACTGTGTTGAGTTATTGAGTATGTCTTTTATTATTTATTATTAAATATATTTAAACCCTTTAATTGTGGCTGGTTTGTTTAGAGATATTTAAGTTCTTAGCATACTTGCATATGTATTTGGTGACACTGTACAGGCCACTCCTAAATAGTCTTGAAAGTCTTGGTCACACATACCATTTGGATAATAGTAACATTAGACAGTAGGAATGGACTCCCTTTGGTAAGGGCCTTATAGTAGCTGATAAGTAAGGGTGGCTGCTGGCAGTTGGTACTATCTTATAGTCTGGGCAGAAGGGGGCATAGCTAGTACACCTGTGCCAGCCTTTCCTAGTTGTGTGTGTGTGTGTGTGTGTGTGTGTGTGTGTGTGTGTGTGTTTATATCAATCAAATCTCAAAGTGTGTGTGTGTGTGTGTGTGTGTGTGTGTGTGTGTGTGTGTGTGTGTGTGTGTGTGTGTGTGTGTGTGTGTGTGTGTGTGTGTGTGTGTCAGCTACTTAGGCAGGGACACGAAGCACTGGTTGGACAACGAGGGTGCTGGAGGTCTTAGATTAGCCACTCAGTTAATATATTTGCCAGTGGGAAGTCTTATTAGGGATCTGGAGAAGAGGGAAAAAAACAGTCCCAGACTGACTGTAATCTCTGTGTGCTCTTAAGGGAAATTGTACTTTACTGTGTGTGTACTTGTCATCCTCCCAATGTGTATGTCCCTCACTGGTGCTAGTGGTAAGGATTGAGGCTCCTTGATTACTGGGCCAATGCAGGGGCATAACATATTAATTGTTTGGAGGTGGTAAGTTAGCCACATCACATATTAATTGGCTTGTAGTGGTGTAGATATTGAATTCCTGTATCCTGTGTACAGTGGTCACTGAAGGTGTTTGTACTCTCAATCAGCAACTCAGTGAAAATTCAGAGCTCATATCACAATTGTTTTACTTTTTTTTGTTAGCTTAGTCAGGGAGTGCAGGCAAGCATGCCAACAGAGGAATATGGCAAGCTGACAAGGAGCCAGTTAGCTGAGATATGCCAGGTGAAGGACTGATGCATGCCAACCGGAATAAAGCAGACATGTTTGCAAGTTTAGTCACAGCTGCATCACAGAATAGCAACCAGGAGGACAATCAGACTGGCCGTGGAGATGTACACCTCTCAGAAAATGGACAGCTCAACCTTTCCACAGAGGACTTAAAAATCCATTTGGAGTTAAAGAGACTTGAGCTAGAGGCCAAACATTGTGAAATAGAGGCAGCAGAGAGACTGAGGCATCTAGAGACTGAGGAAAAATGAGAAACTGCGAGACCTGGAACCTGAGGAGAAGGAGAGGCAGAGGCAACATGAAAAGGAGATGCTGATTCTTTGCCAGAGTCATGGAGGTAATTGGGAAGGGAGTAACCAAACCCTAGAAGTAACAAAGGTCAGTACATTTGCTCCACAATTTACAAAGGGGGATAATTTTGATAATTTCATTCATATGTTTGAGAGAGTATGTAAACAGTATAATGTTGACCAAGGGATCTGGGTATGGTTCCCGACCCCCTTACTCCATGGTAAAGTTGTAACTGTTCTTTCCAAACAGTCTAATACTGATTGTTTAAATTATAATACAGTCAAAATGTGTTTGTTAGAATGCTTTAATTTAACACCTGAAGCTTTTAGGAAAAAGTTTTGTGAGCATAGATGCAAGGCAGATAAAGGTGTGTGTGAATATGTTGCTGAAATAAGCACTTATTGTCATAAGTGGGTGAGTGGATGTCAGATCACCACTTTTGAAGGGCTGGCAGACCTCTTGGTAAGGGAACAAGCCCTTAGGACTTTGCCTGAGGACATGAGTATCTGGTTAGCTGATAGATAAACAATACACTACTGCAGATGAGTTGGGGAAGAAGGGAAACCTATACCTAGTACACAGGGCATCACTCCACAGGAAAGGACACCCAGTGCTGCTCATGGGTTTAAGGGAATCCATGGGGGCAGCCCAAACTGGTGCAACACAGTCCACCAGTAGCAGGGGAAGCCACTAGTCCAGGTACATGTCCAGGACCCAAGGGTTAAATGTTTTAAATGCAACCAGTGGGGCCATGTAGCATATAGCTGTCAATAAAGGCAAGGTGGAGAACAAAAGGTGGGAGATCCAGTAAGTGGGAATGACAAAATGCCAACAGTAGGTTGTCTTGAGACAACAAGGGTACCAAACTACCATCCTGCAGAGGTCCTGATAAGGAATGATTTTGATAATGCAGTACCCAGTGTGCATGCAGTCAAATGCAGTCAGGCTTGGAGACAAGCATGTGGGTCTAGTAGCCTGGGCGAGACCTAGACAGACTACACACTTGCAGCCAGGACTGGTGAGGTGGTTACTTCAGGGAGGGAGCTACCACATAGCAGTGAGACTGAAGATGAGCCACAGCTGTTTGTGGGTACTGATGTTCCCTTGGACAGAGTGATTGCAAGAGCAGAGGTGAGTAGTAGTACCCAGGCTAACAGTGAATCATTGCTGTCAGAGGATGTCAGACTTCCTGTGGAAGGGGAGCTGGGAAGGGTTACAAGAGAGAGTTGAGACAGGCTCAGCTCTCAGACCTTACATTACAAGGCCTGAGGGAGGTAGCTAGTGAGGCACCTGATTCTCAAGGGAAGGGGTAATCTGTATACTGGGACAAAGGGTTACTGTATAGAGAGTGGACCCCTAAGTGAGGGCTAGAGGGTGAGAGAATACAGCAGCTGTTAGTGCCCAGAGCCTGTCTGGCACTTCTAGCCATAGCCATGATATTCCCTTTGCAGGTCATATGGGCATAAAACATACAAAGAGATGTATTATGCAGAACTTTTATTGGCCTGGGATTTCTAGAGATGTAACAGGGTACTGCGGGACATGTGAACAGTGCCAAAAGTTAGGGAAGGCAGGAGACAACGTGAAAGCTCCTTTGATGCCTTTGCCTATAATTGAGGAACCATTTCAGGGGGTAGCTATGGATATTGTGGGACCTCTGAGTACCCCAAGCTCCACAGGGAAAAATTATATCCTAGTGGTAGTAGATCATGCTACCATATACCCTGAGGCAGTGGCTCTGCCCTCCATTCAAGCAGAAAACGAGATGAATGCTTTGTTAGAAATTTTCAGCAGGGTAAGTTTTCCAAAAGAAATACTGACTGACAGAGGTGCCAATTTCATGTCATACCTGCTGGCTTGTCTGTGGAAGTACTGTGGGGTGAAGCACCTAACAACCCCCCCCCCCCACCATCCCCAGACTAGTGATATTGTTGAGAGGTTAAACTCTACATTCAATACTATGGTACGAGTGTTTGCAGAGCAGTTTAAGAGGGAGTGGGACAAATATTTGCCCCATCTGTTGTTTGCTTACAGAGAGGTGTCCCAGGAATCCACAGGTTTTTCACCCTTTGAGTTGTTGTATGGGCATAGGATGAGGGGACCTCCAGATTTGATTTGAGATGAGTGAGAAGGTGAGTGTGAACCCCAGAAGGTGTCTGTTGTGGCATATGTCCTAAACTTCACGGCAAGGCTCAGGGAACTCATGGTCTTGGCCTAATAGAACTTGGCAGAAGCCTAACAGCATAAAAAGGTCTGGCATGACAGGAATGCTCGAGCTAGAGAGTATGCTGTTGGGCAGCAGGCAAAGGTTCTCATTCCTGTCAGACACAAAAAGCTGCAGGCAGCCAGGGAGGGACCCTACAAGGTGCTAAAGAAGGTCAGTGATATTAACTACATGGTCAAACTGCTAGACAGGAGGCAGGGGCACATATTATACCATGTTAATATGATGAAACCTTACCATGATAGTGAGGCCTTTGTCCTGAGTATTTGCAGTGGATTGCAGGAGGAGTCTGAGAGGGATCTGTTGACTGATCTCCTCAGTGAGGCTCATACTGACACCTCAGTGGAAGGGGTAGCAATGTCACAGCAGCTATCCCCTAAGCAGGACCCCTAAGCCTCACCCCGAACTGCTCCAAACTGAACTTAAACAATGTAACTGGTCACCTCTAAAATCTCTCCCTATAACTAAAGCTGTTGAATACTTCAATACCACTTTCTTAGCAATCCTGGACCACCATGCCCCAATACGCACTATTAGAAACAAAACTAAACCAGCCCAATGGTTTTCAAATAATACTAGGAAACTAATCCTTTGCAGAAAAAAATCTTGGGCTAAATGGCGTACCACAAAGGATACTATTGATCACCAAACCTTTAGACAACAAAGAAATATTACAAAAAAAGCCATCCTACTAGATAAAAAGAACTTCTATCTCCAACTTCAACAATCCCCCCTTAAAGAACCACAAACATTTTGGACTAGTATTAGCAAACTTCTATACTCAAGCAAAACTGTCACACCTAACCCTCTAGGCTCCAACCCTGACTGCCCAACACAAACAGCCAACACCTTTAACTCTTTCTTTACTACTTCTGTACTGAATCTTGCAAACCATTTATCCCCTGACACCTCTAATCTGCCTATTGCTAATACCATTCCTCCCCCATTATTCCACCTAGAACCAATACTCACATCCTATATCTGTTCCCTAATCCAAAAACTAAAACCCACTACCCCCTCAGCTGATAAACTCCCAGCAGAATTCCTGCAAAAAGGAGCTAAAGCAATTGCTTATCCCATCTCCATACTGATCAATAGAACCTTAAAGGAAGGCACTATCCCATCTATTTGGAAAATTTCCTACATTATTCCTCTTCATAAAGGTGGAAACAACAATAATTTCTCCAACTATCGCCCCATAGCTCTCCTCTCTCCACTTGCTAAAATAATGGAGAAATGTATTCACAAACAATTACTTAACCACCTTCTCCATTACAATCTACTACTTAACCACCTTTTCCATTACAGTCTACTAGCTAACTGTCAACATGGTTTCCGTCCATTCCATAGTACCACCACAGCCTTGCTATCCTTCACTAACTGTATCAACAAAAGTCGCAACAATAACATTCTTTCCTCTGCATTCTTTGTTGACCTATCTAAAGCCTTCGACATGGTTAATCACCAACTCCTCCTACACATATTGAAGTCCCTCTCACTTGACACTCTTGCTATGAACTGGTTTACATCCTACTTTGAAAACAGACAACAGGCAGTTCTCTGGCAAAATCATCTTTTGAATCTCCTTCCTATCTCACTAGGTGTTCCTCAGGGTTCCATATTAGGCCCGCTACTGTTTTCCATTTTTATAAATGACCTTCATCTATCCACTCCAGTCTCTACCTGCATTCAATATGCAGATGACTCTACTATAATTTGTTCAGCCACATCCCAGATCGAACTTCATTCTCTTACACAAAAAGCTTTCAGCACTGTAGAACAATGGTTCTCTAACTGTTGTCTTCTCCTCAACCCAAAAAACACTAAACTTTTACTCTTTACACCTACCCATATATCCAACCCTCTACATTTCACTCTTACATCCAATAATGTCACCCTTATTTCTCCTGACCCCACCACCAAACTCCTAGGAATTACAATTGATAATCACTTAAACTTTGACACCCACATAAATGCTACAATAAAATCAATTAACAGAAAACTAGGATCCTTCTATAGAATCAATCCTTTCCTTACATCAGAAGTTAGGACCACAATACCTAGAACCCAATTCATCTCCACCCTATTCTATGCTTCTCCCATATATACTAACCTTTCTAAAAATAACCTCAACAAACTGGCTATATCATATAACAATATTGCGAGATTTGCTACAAACTCACCTTTCAGGACTCATCACTGTCTGAATCTAAAACAACTGGGCTGGCTAGAACTCCTAAATCAGCTACGATTTAACCAACTTAGAATAGCTCATAAAACCCTATACCAACCCAACAACACTCCAATTCTCTCTACCCTCATTACACCATATAATAACCTCAAGAATTTACGCTCCTCTAACAAAATGTTGATTAATACTACCTTATCAAAAAACGTAGCAGGTGACTCCTTATTCTCTAACTACGTTGGTAAGTATGGAATCAACTACCACATGATCTTACATCTCAGACTTCTCTCCCACTCTTTAAAACTAATCTAAAACTTTTTCTCAATAACCACTGGTTATGCTCTTGTACCAACCCTGACTAACTGTTATCCTTAACTAACTGTTCCACTCCAAAAACACTATATTCCTACCAATAAACCCTCTATACACTACACTCTATATATTAACCTATATTTACTTAAATACTAATGTCTCTGAGTCCCCTCTATATATTACACTCTGTATATTAACCTATATTTACTTAAATACTAATGTCTCTGAGTCTCGACTACTATTTTCCTTATTTGTCTATTTAAGTCAATTTTTCTATTTTTTATGTAAACTTTTTTTTACTCAATTTTGTATTACTGTATTTCAATGCCTTTTATAATCATTTATGTTACATTTTAAATTTTTGTAAGTTTTTTTTCTCTGGAACTTTTCTTCCCAGGCCTCTACTGAAAATGGACATGCATCCAGTTGGACTA
The DNA here is from genome assembly GCF_019279795.1 of Protopterus annectens. Taxonomy (NCBI): domain Eukaryota; kingdom Metazoa; phylum Chordata; order Ceratodontiformes; family Protopteridae; genus Protopterus; species Protopterus annectens. The sequence goes on from NC_056734.1 coordinate 918,496,810, forward strand.
GCCCGGTCAACAAATGTAAAATAAATAAATAAAAAAATATATATTACAGGAGTTTGGAGACATGTTCACTGGGAAAACAGGATGCACCCACCTGATGCAACACCATGTGGATACAGGACCCCAAAGGCTAATTAAGCAGGCCCTTTATAATGTGCCTGAGAGAGAGTCAAACAGATTCTGAGGGAGGAGATACAGGAAATGTTGGAACTATTGATAATTCAGGAGTCCAGCAGTCCCTGGGGTTCCCCAGTGGTGCTGGTATCAAAGAAGGATGGTGGCACCAGGTTCTGTGTGGACTGTAGGCAATTAAATCATCCCACAGAGCATACCTTTCAACCATACTGAATTACTCATTTTTTACCAAGTTTTGGGGTCCAAATGAAGGGGTGTCATGATTCCCGAGTGGCACCCCTTCATTCCTGATTTTTTATTTTTTTTAAAGTTTTTGAACTACCAAGCTGTCAGAGCTGACGTCATCATGTGCACAGTGATGTCAGCTCTGTCAGGGCTACCAGCCAGTTGGAATTGAGTTCAAGGAGCTCATGTTGTCATTTCCGGCTGGTCTGGCTCAAATGCAAGTGGGAAATCTCACTTGCGATTACAGGGACTCGAGAACAGGGAAAGCTCTCGCTTTGGATTAGAATGCAGGCCAATTTATTAACAGCAGCTCTCACTTTGAATGCAGGCCGTTCACGTTACAGAAATGGGAAGTCAACAGCACTCCTCTGATGTTTGGACACTCATTTTGGATCCAGATTTGTTGTGGTGTGTGTGTGTGTGTGTGTGTGTGTGTGTGTGTGTGTGTGTGTGTGTGTGTGTGTGTGTGTGTGTGTGTGTGTGTGTGCATGTGTGCGTGCATGTGTGTGTGTGTGTGTGTGTGTGTGTGTGTGTGTGTGTGTGTGTGTGTGTGTGTGTGTGTGTGTGTGTGTGTGTGTGTGTGAAAATGACCCCCAATAGTTGGTATACAATATGTATTTATACATGTAGAGAAAAGTATACGCATACAGAACAGAGATAAAGAAGTAGAGAACCTAACTGAGAACAGTTGCATTGTTACATTCCCATGCTTATGTAAGAAATGTCATTAAAGTCTTTTTAACTGATTATTGGAATTAGTGTGCTTTGTTGTGTAAGTGGATTATTCCACTATTTGGACAACACTCTATAGAATATAGAGTTGCAATATTGGTTTATTAAAGAAAAGGACTTTACCAAATGCTGTAAGTTTGATTAGATAGAGAAGGTGTGTTCCATTTCATTAAGAACTGTAAGGTGGGATACCAATAAAGTTTGCAGAGAATATTATAGGCTGTTTGAGGTTTGAAATTGTGGTGATGTGTCAAATGACTCTTGGCTATGATAACTTCAAAAAGGGGATACTGCCAGGTGAATAGGAAGGTTAATTCCAAATCTGGAAATCTAGTCATATAGCTGTTCTAATTTTGAGACCAAGATCTCTGGGAAATTTGTCAGAATGCTAGCAAATAGGTTTTGGCTGTAATGACTCAACAATGGCCATTAAGGAAATGTTTCACATGATGCAACATTTCCAGCTTTTGATTTCTTTTGAGGGCTAAGCAATGACGTGTAGGCTGAAACGCAGCTCAATACTTTATTGTAACATCTTTCAGCTTAACTGAGCTGTCAGTTTCTAGTTGTTTCCTTATGCTTGAATTTTAAAACTGGATATAGCATCACGGGCAATGGTGCTCGCTCAGAGTATCATAGGTTTGTTTTTGTTAGCATGCATGCGTATGCCAGCATCAGTCTAAGCTTGGTCTAAACTAAATGGATATCGGGGTAGTTGGTTGCTATGTTGAGTACTGAAGATGGACAGAGCAGGAATGAGTTATCTGCATATTGTTTTAGTTCTGACAGGCCACAGTAATGTGTTGAACTATTTACAAATAAAGACAATAGTAGACAGCCTAATACAGAGCCTTGTGGGACACTAATGCTGATTGCCATTGTTGTGATACAGCTTCATTCCATCTTACCACCTGGGATGTAATGCACCTGGTGGCTAGAGGTATTTCAGGCTCAAACCCTGTATCTTTGGTACAGGGTAAAAAGAGCCTAAAGTCCCTAGCCACCATCATTTCTCAGCTTTGTCCAGATTTCTTGTGTTAAGAGTTGAGAAGAACTATGGTGGGAAGTGAGAACAGAATTTGTATCCCCATTACTGGCTTTGTTGTTTTGTCTAGGTTTTTGTGCTAACAGTTGAGAGCTATGGTGAGTGAGAAGTGAGAACTGAATTTGTATTCCCCCATATTGGCTTTGTCCAGGTTTTTTGTGCTAAGAGGTTGTGAGGCTGAGCTATGGTGAGAAGTTTAAACTGAATTCACTAAATAATAGCCATTAAGTTTCAGTCTTCCTATTTTTTAGGAAACTGCTGATTTGGCATAGTGGTTTGTTGCTCTGACTGCAGTGTATACAGTCCTGGGTTCAAGACTTGCCAATGAAATGCATGGTGGTAGCACAACATTTTAGTCTAGCAACATTCCAAAATTATACAAGCAATGGTTAAAATGTGTCCCTCCATGGTAACTCCCTAGCCACCACCACTTGTGAGCTTTGTCCAGGTTTTTTGTTCTAAAAGTTGAGCGCTATGGTGAGAAGTGAGAACTGAATTCACTAAATGATAGCCATTAAGTTTCAGTCTTCCTGTTTTTAGGAAACTGCTGATTTGGCATAGTGGTGTGTTGCTCTCACTGTAGTGCAAAGGGTTCTCGGTTCAAGACTTGGCATTGACAAGCATGGTGGTAAAAACATTTTATTCTAGCAACTTTCCAAAATTATACAAGCAATATTTAAAATGTGTCCCTGGTTTCTGACCTTTTGCCCCCTCACAAAAAAAAAAAACTGAACTTGAAAATAAAATAAGTGCAAGAAGCTGTGCAAGATGCCTATGGCTTAAACTACTGTCATTCTATTTATAGTGTGGGTGTGGAAGTAGACTTTTATGATGGAAATATTCTGAACTGGGGAGTTTGTCAATATTGGTCCATGCATTTTGTTTCATTGCCTACAGTATAACCTACTGGAAAAATGTTCAAACAATAAATTTAAAATGTGCTCTAACAAGTGTGTTGTATTATACAAGGAATATAACTTAATAAAGTCAGGAAGGTGTATCAAAGAAAAGAACACATATATGTTTCTTATTTTGTGTGCAAGAGGCCAATGATTTGAAAACAGCCCAAAGGTAATCTTTATTCACCACTGACCAGATGCATTTTCTTTGGATGTGGTATGGGTTTCAATGCAGAGAAGTTTTAATGCCAAGTCTATTTTCATTGAGACATTGTTGCTTTGTTTAGCAGATGTCAAAATAAAATCCAAATAATCATTGTAGAAGTAAAGCAGTATGCACACATTAGTGTTTATGGTAAATGGGGTGAAATCGCCAGGTAATGGGACAGTGGCATGGCTGCAGGGGGTCAGTGGTGCCATATTTTGGTTGCCTGTTCTTCAGTATGCATTTAAAAGTTGACATCACACAATTCCATTGGAGTGGGTGGGGTTACATAATTATGTATGCAAATTAGATGTAATCAGCATACATATTTGCACCTGTTTTCCATGGGCCTTGTCCAGATTTTTGATGTTTCCAGGTTGAGAGGTATGCCACAGAGTCAGATGCTTACCCTATGCCTAGGACAGATGAAGCCCTAGAGCAACCGGGTGGGGCTAAGTATCTTACCACCATTGCTCTTACCAAGGGTTACTGGCAGGTGCCCTTGACTCCCAGTGCTAGAGATAGGTCAGCCTGTGTGACAACTTTTGACTTGTATGAGTTCACAAAGATGTCCTTTGGAATGACAAATGCCTCAGCAACTTTCCAGAGGCTTGTAGATCATATCTTAGCAGAAGCAGGAAATTTTGCCCTTGCTTACCTTGATGATATTGCCATCTACAGCCATTCCTGGCAATAGCACTTCCAGCATGTCAGGGAGTTGCTGGGCAGGCTACAGAGGGCAGGGATAACCATTAAGCCCAGCAAATGTCAGGTAGGTATGGCAGAGGTCTCATTACCTCAGACATAGAGTAGGGAGTGGTAAGATCAGGCCAGAACTTGCCAAAGTGGGAGCCATTCAAGCATGGCCTGCCCCTATTACCAAAAAGCAGGTGAGGGCATTCTTAGGGACAGCAGGGTATTACAGAAAGTTTGTCCCTAGTTATAGTACCATAGCTGCTCCCCTCACAGACCTGACAAGGAAAAACAGGCCAGATAAGGTAGTATGGACCCCAGCATGTGAGCAGGCATTTCAGAAGCGTAAAGTAGCTTTGGGAGGACCCCTGTGTTAGCCATCCAGATTACAGTAAAGAATTTTTTGTGTAAGTGGATGCTTCAAACCTTAGCCAGGTTTCTTCAGAGGGAGAAGAGGAAGAGCGCCCAGTGGTTTATCTCAGTTGTAGGCTCCAACCCAGGGAGGAATGCTATGCAGCTATAAAAAGGGAATGCCTAGCCATAGTGTGGGCACTGCAGAAACTTTAGCCTTATTTGTATGGAAGGAAATTCTCTGTAGTTACAGACCACAGTCCCTTAACATGGCTACATCGAGCCAGCCAGCAAAATGCCTAGTTACTAAGGTGGAGCCTAGGGCTGCAAGCATATAATATGACAGTGCAGCACCACAGTGGGGTTAGCAATGCTAATACAAATGGGCTCTCAAGACAGGGAATGGGGTAGGGTATTCCCAGATAGTTTCACTCTCTCAAGCAAAATTTCTCAAAGGTCACTTGAAAAACTAGCTTGAGTTTTCGGGGAAGGGAGAAATGTGACACCAGGAAAATGCTACCAGCCCAACTAGCTGGAATTTTGTAAATAATTCTATGTTATTTGTGAATATTGTTATGATTTATACAGAATTTTATGTTATGTACTGAGATTCAAGAATGTACGCACAGTGTACCCTACAGGAAAAGAATAGAAATGTACATAAACTATATACCTGTGCAAATGTATGTTTAATAGTAGAAGTTGGAACATGCAGAGTTAACTGCAAGGCTTTAAGAAAATAGGTTGGAATAAGAATGTTTTATGATTGTGTTTATCTCTCAGTTTCACTCAAGGAGACAGGATGTTTAGAGCTAGAAGTTTATTTATATTGAGTTGAAGCAGAAATAATTGCTAGGTTTAAAATGTAGTGTTTTTATTTTTCTGCACATCTGAGAGATATGTATTTTTCACAAAGAAATGCTAAATTTTAAGTTTCTGTTAGCCTAAGAACTGAAGGCAGGTGACAAAAAGTGATGCCATTCAGCTGACCCAGCAGTAATATTTGACAGTAATTTAAGAACTCTATCAGAGAAAGACTTTGCATTTTCAATTTGTCATTGGACATGGAAAAATCCTGTCATCAGCAATTGCCTTGCTAATATTAAGTAACTAGGGTACAGTAATCTCTCTTACAGATAGATTGTAATATAGTAACATTAGTTTAGGTGTTTTCTGTATTTATTGTGACTGTCCTGCAATGTTGTTTTAAAATATTTCCTGTGATTCTGAACTCTATAGTCACTGTGTTGAGTTATTGAGTATTGTCTTGTTTTTTTATTATTTATTATTAAATATATTTAAACCCTTTAATTGTGTTTGGTTTGTCTAGAGATATTTAAGCTCTTAGAGTATTTGCATATGTATTTGGTGACACTGTACAGGCCACTCCTAAATAGCCTTGAAAGTATTGGTCACACTTACCATTTGGATAATAGTAACATTACACAATAAGAATGGACACCCTTTGGTAAGGGCCTTATAGCAGCTGATAAGTAAGGATGGATGGTGGCAGCTGGTACTACCTTATAATCTGGGCAGAAAAGGGCATAGCTAGTAAACCTGTGCCAGCCATTCCCAGGTGTGTGTGTGTGTGTGTGTGTTTGTATATTAATCAAATCTCAAAGTGTGTGTGTTTCAGCTACTTGGGCAGGAACACAAAGCACTGGTTGGACAGAGAGAGTGCTGGAGGTCTTAGCCTGGCCACTCAGCTTAGATCATAACCCTATAGCTGTGCCAATGGGGTGTCTTATTGGGGATCTGGAGAAAGATGGACAAACCAGCCCCAGACTGAATGTGAACTCTGTGTGCTCTTAAGGGAAATTGTACTTTACTGTGTTTGCACTTGTTATCCGTCCAATGTGTACACCCCTCATTGGTACTAGTGGTGAGGATTGAGGCTCCTTGATTACTGGGCCAGTGCAGGGGCATCAGAGCTGCCAATGTTTTACTACCTTTTTGTCGTATTATCTGGTTAATCCTCCAGTGAATATGATAAATATTTTTTGAGCAGCTGAGTCTGATACACTAGAGCAGTTGTTCATAAATATCCCTGGTGGTACACTGGTGTTAAAAAAAGCAATTTTAAAGTAAAGTACATTGTTTTCAAGATGAACAACTTCTTGCTCTTAATCTGTGGCATTTTAATAGCTTCTTCTTACCTGTCTACCCAGAAACACTAAGATGCAAGATATCTAGCAACAGAATTGTAAGTCAGATGGAAAGGATTCAACATGGTTTTGAGTAAAACCAGAAAATATTATACTTTTTTTTATGAGGTTCTGTGCACTGGATGCTGATTTTACTTTGTATTTTAAAAGAATGACAGCTCTAGACTATAACTGTGCAGAGCAGACACGTTACTGTGTATGTGTATATGTGTGTGTGTGTTAAGAGACAGGGAAGGAGAAAAATCACAGGGTAGTGTATGTGCATGAGGCTGTGTGTGTACAAAGAGAAAACGTTTGGTCTTTTTAGGGTTTAGTATGAGCTGGTGGTTAGTAAGCCAAGATTTTGTAAGGTTAAAAGATGTTTGAGTAAGGGTTAGCAGGTCAGAGGGATTGTCAGCAATCAAGATGATAGCAGAATTTTCTGCATACTGTATGAGGGAAGACTGAGGTCAGGGTGTGTGGAGATGGTTGGTGAATATGTTAAAGAGGAGGTGGCCTAAGATAGAGCCTTGAGGATTCTGGTTTTGTTGGGTAGTAAAGGAGATAGAGCAGAGAGCCATTTATCAGATTGCTCTGTTGAACCAGGAGATAGTTGCAAGAGAGAGGTTGAGTTGGGAGAGTTTGGAGAGGAGGATGAGATGAGAACAGTGTCAAAAGCTTTAGAAAGATCTAAAAAGAGGTAGGACACTAGTTTGTTATTGTCTCTTGCTTGGGAGATGACATTAGTAAAGGGGTGATCAGGTTTTCTTGAGTGAGGTACATAGTGATCTGTTTGTGTACACAATGGTCAAGAATTTTGGAGGGGGGGGTGAGTATGGCAATGGGTTGATAGTTGGAAAACTCAACTGAATTACCACTTTTGTGGATGGGCATGGTGTGGAATTTTTTCCAGAGAGAGGAGACAGTGGATTCTCTGATTGAATGGTTGATGAGGATGGAGACTGGATATGCTATGGAGTTAGCAACAGCTGAAGGGGAGTAGGGTTTAAATTTTAGAAGTTTTTTAATGTAACAGGTTACATATATATAATACATCACTATATATATATATATATATATATATATATATATATATATATATATATATATATATACTTTGATCATCTGAAGGGGACCCATACATATATATATATATATATATATATATATATATATATATATATATATATATATTTATATATATATATATATATATATATATATATATATATATATATATATATATATAGATATATATATATATATAGATATATATATATATATATATATATATATATATATATATATATATATGTGTATATTTATATATATATATATATATATATATATATATATATATATATATATATATATATATATATATATATGCAATAGTTAAAATAGTGAATGCTATGATGTAGAGTTATCTTAAATATGTATTCAAATGTGTGATGTGTATTATTTGTAAGTTGCAGTATACATTCAGTAAATTGACTTTGTGATTGTTTGCATCAACATTCCTTTAGATTGGCCGGCTGTCAACTTTATGTATGGATGACAAATCCAAACTAACAGACACCAGAGTTCACGTCCTGGGTTTTGGAAAATTATGTTTACAGGAGCTGATAGTTTCATACTGTATGATATTAATGTAATACGTTAATTTGTTTGTCACTGTTAATTTTGTATTATTTCACAGGTTATATTAGTAAGTTAATCCAGGCAGAAGTGGTCAATTGTATAACACCGTATTATCATAGAAAGGATGTAAAATGTTATCTATTGATGGTTACCATTATTATCTTGAGAAATGTTGTGAGAATAGATGTTATTGGTGTTGTGTAATGAAAAATAGTGACAAATGTAAGGGTCAATGTGTGACTGAGGAAGCTGTAGAAGGGGAGAAGCTGTTAAAAAGTACTGCACATTTTCATGGACCAGATGTTTTCAAAAGTGTAAAAAGGAAAGTGCATGAAGCTATAAAAAGGCATGCATAACAAACATTGGAAGACCCTTGCAAGATAATGTCGGAACTACTTGCAGATACTTCAACTGCTGTTGTTAACACCTTGCCAAATATGGATGCATTGACCCAGACCATACATAAAATTAGATGAAAAAATAGTTCACAAACGTGCAATATTGGATCATTGACAGAGTTAACATCAGATATACTACCAGTAAAGAATGGGAAATTTATTGTACATTATAGCTGTATTAATAACAGTAGTGCAAACACTTTCATTCGAACAACGGAAGGTAATTTGTGTGTTTTATGTTCTTCAGAATTCATACTTTTGGATGGCACATTCCCAATCAGTACGAGAGAGTGTAAACAGATTTACACAATACATTGTAGCTTAACCGATGGTCCACATGACAAAGGGATTCCAGTAGTTTATGGTATTCTTCAATCTAAGGCAGAGGAATGTTATGATCACTTTTGGAAGACAGTCATTAATCTGCGTGCACAGTTTGATTTAGTATTGAAACCACTTATGGTGCTGAGCGACTTTGAAAAAGGGGCCGTTAATTGCATTATGTATAATTTACCCGATAGTCCCCCAAAATGACGCTGGTTCCATCTTTGTCAGATTATATGGAGGCAAATATAAAAGTTAAATTTAGCTTCCCAGTTTGGAAGTGCTACACAGTTCACCTTATTATGTAAGCAAATACTGGCTTTAGTTTTTGCTTTACTGGATTCCGTACTATCCACATTGGAGGAAATAGACCCTTATAAATGTATAAGTTAGATGATTTGATGTATATACAGTTTATATACATTTTAGGCTTATGCCCTTTGAGAGATTTTTGAATTAATATAACTACCGTTTCATAAGCAATTGGAATTAAATAGTTTTTACATATATATAATGTACATATATATTATATATTTTTTGGTTTATTAGTTAATTAATTTGGTTACACCAATCAGCTTCATCCTTTGTATATATAATTATGTTTGATTTTAAAGCTGTTGTTGAAGTTTGAAAAAGCCGTTTGGTGAAAGCGCTTACTTGCTAGCTTAATAAATCATCTATTTTTGGATTATACGCTGACTTGCTTTTTACTGGGTTGAAGAACCATAACAAGCTGTGAAAATGTGAATATCTGAGGCCATTTCACTTCTGTATGTGGATTTTTGCTTTGATTATATCTGTTTTGGATACAGGAGTGTTTATCTCCCTACTGGTGCTTTGTGTTTCGATTTCTTATTCTTTTTGCTGCACCCGTTGAGAGAAATGGCCATTAGTCTATCAGGTACGAATGTTGAATTGCCCTATAGACCGGAGGAACCAGAACTGGCTACCCGGAAGTTAACGCGTTTCAGGAATTGCTTGGCAGCTACAGAAAACATGCTGCTATACTTTGAACCTGATGTTCGAGTGGATGATGTCTCTGACATCGCTGAGTTAGGGAGAGATTTGAATAGAATGGAGTTGGACTTTATAAAACTTAAAAGATTACAGTTGCAACGGCAACATTTCGAAGCATGCATCGAGAAACGCGTAATACCTCGTGGTTTACGCGTTCTCAAGTTGCCAACCTCAGGTAACAATTTTCCAGAGCTGTTGCTGAAATGGCAGCAGCTAAACCTTGAATTGAGTTTTAATTATATGAGACTCCTTAACGAGTTTCATTCACAAGAGGAAGAAACTTTAAAGAAAAATGTTAATGAACAGTATGATTGCTTTGTTAACAAGTATAAGAGCCCTCAAGCTCAGTATGGTATGGAGAAATTGTTAGACAACGTACAGTTGTTTGAGAAGAGGACATTAGAGTTAAAAAAGAACAAACTTATAAGGGACATTCAGGATTTTCGTTGTGGTAATGTCTTCACTTGGCCACGACCTAGAAATGAACAGAGCAATGGACATGTTGTTAAAAATATTTCTAAAGATAATGCTGATAGAAACGGTAAGGACTGTATGCCTGTGCATTTTAATTCTGAGCCTGTGAGCACTTGTGATAACAGGGGTACAAGCCATGATGTTATTAATGGAACTAATAATGACAATGTGCCTGAAACTGTTCGTGTTATGCTAGATGTGAATACATCAGACGTTGTTCATATTATATATGAAGGGAATGCTGTGACTCCTACTTTAACTACTGATAAGGTGGAAAGTGTTAATGTGGATAAAAGTAATGAACCTGTGGTTAGGAAGAAGACTGCCAAGGATATGAACAATTCTTTCCCTCAAGTTTATGGTACTAATTCCCCCATCCATACCCCTTTCCCGATAGCAAACAGCTCCTTTCCAGGGAGATGGAGATCCCAAAGCAGAGGGAGAAACAAACAGAAAGGCTCAGGAGAGGAGCATTCAGGGCCCACCCTGAAGAAAATGTGGGCGAAGACAAGGGGACGTTAGTGGTCAACTTGTCCAGCAGGCCTTTGAGTACCTTTGAAGAAAAAGTTCTGAACAAAGGACTAAGCTTTATTCCCACCTGTGACAGTGATATAACAGATTCTATATTAGATATAAAAATGTATATTAGAAACATTCAACTGAAATTAGAATTTGGAACTCATAATGATATGGAGTTAAAGGAAGGTTTAGAGAGATTTAGACCTAATAGCTTATATGTTCCAACTCTACATCCATTACTAGAAACTTTTTCTAGAATGGTAGAGAATGATATTTACAGATATTATGATAGTAGGAGCAATTGTGCTTCAAAAAAACATAGTTTTAACCTCACCTATCTACAGAGACAATCTTTGAATAGACTTAAGAATGACCATTCAATAGTTATCAGACCGGCTGACAAGGGTGGTCCTGTGGTCATTCTTGATACAACTGGTTATGTTAACACTATGACATCTATGTTGAGCAATGAAGGATTTTATGGAAATGTAAGCCTCTTAGAAGTTGGTGTGAAAGTATTTCAAGTATATGATACACTAGATGATCTACATAGAAGTTTTATTATATCTGACACATTGTTTGAGTACCTCAAAGTTAAAAACCCTCTCATACCAATCATACAAGGCTTGCCAAAGATACATAAATCACTGACAGCACCCCCTATGAGACCAATAGTAGCAGGGCAAGGGTGGTTAACTGAGCCTTTCTCTGTTCTATTGGAGCATTTTTTGAGACCCTTAGTAGACATGAATAAATATATACTTAAAGATAGTAAGCATTTTTTAACTGACTTGTATGAATATACTAAGTCGTTGGATGATTATGAACCCTATTTACTTGTGACTCTTGATGTGGTGAGTCTGTTTACTATGATTCCAAATAGTGAAGGCCTGTTGAGGTTTCAACGTTATATTCGAAATAAATCAGAATTTGATGAAGAAACTGTTGATCTCCTTTCCCTGTTCTTAGAAATTGTTCTTGAGAACAATGTATTTATTTTTGAAGGAAGGATTTATATACAAAAAGATGGCGTAGCTATGGGCACTTCATGTGCTAATAGCTACGCCAATATTGTAATGGCCGATTGGGAAGAGAACTCTCTGTTTCCTCTTTCTCATTTTCAGGAACATATTGGTTATTACAGATGATTTGTAGATGACCTTTTCTTTATTTGGAAAGGGGATGAAACATCGTTATTGGAATTTGTCAACAATGTTAATGGACTAACAGACTTTTTGAGGTTTACTTTAAATTTTTCCTCTACTCACCTGTCTTTCCTAGATGTGTATATTAATAGACTACCAAGTGGTCTCCTGAACACCTCCATATATAGAAAGGCGTGCTATAGGAACACACTTTTACATTGTCAAAGCATGCACCCTAGGTATGTTTTTGATAACATCATGAAAGGACAGTTTATGAGAGCTTCTAGGTTAAATCCGTGTTCAATTGGTCATTCGAAAGAGATTGATACCCTTACGGCTAGGTTATTGGAAAGGAAATATGGAACAAGAGAGATAGACAGGAATAAAAGCTTAGTAGATCAGCTTAGGGATGGTGTGGCAAAACCCTATTTTTCTGAATGGGAAGATTCTGGTGTAGCTTCTGTGGTAACTAAAAGTGATAATATTAGATTGTCCCTTTATTTTACTAGAGACGTGGATAAGATAAGGGACATTATTTATAAGCATTGGGAAATCCTTGAATTAGATAATGATGTACTTAGGGTGGTGGGTACTAATCCGAGTTTTACTTATAAAAATAAACAAAATTTAAAAAGAACTCTATGCCACCGCTCACTTGTAGGACATACTAGTAGAGCGCAGGGAGATTGTAACACCCTACCTTGCTTGAAGTGCAACCGATGTCAGTATATAGATAGCAGCAATAGTTTTTTACATCCCTTAACTAAGACTGTGTTCAATTTTAATACTTGTACTAGTTGTATTAGTTCCAATGTAGTGTATATTGCTAAGTGTGCCTCCTGCTTAGCGTTTTATGTAGGTAAGACATGCAGGCAGCTTAGAGAACGTATCAGGGAGCATGTATACAGCATTAGGACTGTGTCTGAGCATAATGCTCTTGCCAAACATGTTAGGTATACAGGACCAGACCATCTTTTCATGTTTAGTGTGTTACAACAGGTTATTCCGAGTATTAGAAGTGGGGATATTGATTCCTACCTACAGGAATGTGAGCTTAGATGGATAGTCCGTCTAAGAGCAGACAAGTTCCCTGGTATAAATGATAAAGTACAGGTGAAACCCTTATTACGTAGGAAAAGATTATATAGACCCTTATAAATGTATAAGTTAGATGATTTGATGTATATACAGTTTATATACATTTTAGGCTTATGCCCTTTGAGAGATTTTTGAATTAATATAACTACCGTTTCATAAGCAATTGGAATTAAATAGTTTTTACATATATATAATGTACATATATATATATATATATATATATATATATATATATATATATATATATATATTATATATTTTTTATGCACACACTTTTTGTATATATGTATATGTTTAAATTTGCTCTTTTATATATGATTCATTTCCTATAGATATGTATTGTTTTTGTATAATATTTTTATATAATGTGTTTTAATGAGTGAATATATTTGGTTTATTAGTTAATTAATTTGGTTACACCAGTCAGCTTCATCCTTTGTATATATAATTATGTTTGATTTTAAAGCTGTTGTTGAAGTTTGAAAAAGCCGTTTGGTGAAAGCGCTTACTTGCTAGCTTAATAAATCATCTATTTTTGGATTATACGCTGACTTGCTTTTTACTGGGTTGAAGAACCATCACAAGCTGTGTAAAATTGAATATCTGAGGCCATTTCGCTCCTGTATGTGGATTTTAACCATATATATATATATATATATATATATATATATATATATATATATATATATATATATATATATATATATATATATATATATATACATACATACATACATACATACACACATATATACATACATACACATGCACACATATACATATGTTATACATTGATGTCAAATACCACAGGATATAGGTCATACAACATATCTATTTACACTATTTACATAGATGCTTTCATTGTTAATTCCACAGTTATATAGACAGTATATACATTCGTAATATCCAAGTTATTATTTAATATCTGAACTTGTATGTGTTCTTTGGTTCCATTATAGTGTATTTCTAAGTTGCTGTGTGATGAATTATGCTAATATGATGTTAAAGGTTTGTTCCCAAATTTCTCTGGATTTCATGTTTTTGTTTCTTTTATCTATTACTAGTTTATGAGCTAAAAGGTGTTGTATAGCTACTTGTTTAAAACCCTCCCTCCAAAGAGATATTTATCATATCTAGCCATTTAAAAGCTATATACAGTTTCATTAGTAGGAAAATTGTTAAAAGTGTATTTGTTTGTTTTCTTGGGATGTTGGGTGGAGAATGTAACAGAGTGAATTCCCAAGTTAATGTTGATGTTTGATAACCCGTTTTTTGTAATTGTACCTTGAGAGAGTTCCAGAGTTTATAGACACATTTACAGCTCCAAAATACATGGATTAAGTCAGCAATCTGGTCCTTACAGTGTGGGCAGAAAGGTGATTTTGATGTGCTAAATTTGTGTAGGATTGCAGGTGTAAAATAAGCATTATTATTGATCATGAGCTGAGTGTATGCTAACTTTATGAGGGGTAGAATCTTCAGTGTTAGATTGATTGCCTGGCTTATTTGCTGATCATCTATGGATGGTTTAATTTTTTTCCAGTAGTTAGAGAAGAGGAGGTCCTTCTGGTATTTGATTTCATTTATCATTTTATATGAATTGGTAATAGTTTTCTTTGTTGTGATAATAGTTTTCCAAAGCCTGCTACAAGTTTCTATGTCACTATTGGTCATAGTAATATTTTGGAGATAACTGGAACACAGTTCTTTGATTTGTTTTAGGATTATTATGTGTGATTTAGGGAGGTTTAAGTTGGTCCTCATTTCTTGTATTGAACAGTTAAGGTAGGGATAGATATCTTGGATTGTTTTATCTTTTAGTCTGGGAAAAGGGACTAAGTCCAGCATCTTATTGTTTACTTTTAAATTTGGGTTTTTATGAAGGGGTTGCAGTATTGTCATGGCATGTCTAAGGTTCAAGAATTGAAAGAGTTTTTGTGCTAGGTTGATATAATGTTTTAAGGGCTCTATAATGTTATAAGTTTGCATTTCTTTCTGCTTCAGGAATGGAAATGCTTTGGGATTGAAACCTAGAGCTTTAACATATCTATAATATATTGTCACCCAGAAAGGAGACCAATTTTTCATTGATGGGTTATGTTCAGCTATTCTCAATATTCTGTTAGTGTTAATGATCGAGTAGTACATTTTAAAATCTGGTAGATTTAGTCCTCCTTTGTATTTTAACTTTTTTGCTTTTATCATTTTTGAGACATATTCATTTGTTTACAGCTAGTCTGAAAAAGTGCATTTTCTGAAGTTTAGCTCAGGTGAAGGCTGTCCAGGCAGGAACTCTTCAGGTATCAGGAAGTGTGAAATTCCACTCAGGTTAGGTGTAAAAGGGTTAAGCTGTGAATGACAGGTCTAACATATAGCACGGAGCAATCTACTGTGGGCAAACTAGCAACAAGAACCATGGCTATGCACTGAAAATAGAGGCAGCAGTATGTTTGCTGTCTTACAATGGGATGGCAGATTCCAAAAAAATTGTTGTCAGTAAAACTGTTCTGATTCAAAAAGACTTGCTGTCAGTGCAAGTGACTTACTTCGGTGTAAGGGCTATCTATAAACAGGCTTACTATGGAGACCATATTCCAAAACATGTTCTCAGCCTGCTCAAAATGTAAATGAACACTTGCACTGAAAGCAAGTCTTTTGGAATTGGGGCCATAAATTGGTCTTATTATTGCAATTTAGTTAATAAATAAGAATGTTATGTTCCTGCAAGTCTTCACTGCAGTCTAACACAGCATATTAATTATTATTTATTTATTTATTTATTGACATTCATTCACCAGGAAAGTCCACTGGATCCCATCCATTACATTATCAGGACAAATTATAGAGAATAAAATTACAGAAGATAGCTCTTACAGACAAAATGCATAGAAATAAATAAAATAAATAACAAGTTGCATTCAATAGAAGGTGCCATCACTGCAAGCAAGCAATATACTAAGTTTTGTAATAGTTTGACATCTGTATGTTAGTTATAAATTAGAAATATTCATTTGCATGCACAGACAATGCTATGATAAATATCAGTTGCATTCATTCAGTTGCATTTCAATTGCAAATATATCATAAATGTAGCCAGTCTTTGGCACATTTCATTTACATGTTAACGTTCACAGCAACTTGCCACTTGTAGCAACCCTGTAAATAGATTTTCAAAGTGTGTTTGGAGGAAGTGGGTCTTTAAATTTTTAAATGTGTGTTTTCAAAGTGTTGCTGTTTGTAAAATGTTTTGTTTGTGTGTTTTTTATTCAGCCATTGTTCACATTGGCATTTGTGATGTGTGGATTTTTTCACAACTCATCAATATTCATGGGGGCTTGTATTCATGGGCTCAAAACTTCGGAGCAGTCCATTAGGAGCAGAGGCACTATGTTATGTAGGTGGTAGTGCACTAATGTCTCTTAGTTTAGATTTACCATGGAAGAGCCATGGTAGTGCAGCAGTAGTGTTGCAGTGGTGGTTCCCTGCAGGTAGCAATTTGGCGCGCCTTCTGTGGCCTTCTGCCCATTCCTGCATTCGATGATTGAATTCGAGGCATCGAGCTGCATTCTCAAGACATGGGTGAAATTTCCAAGAATCAGCGGCATGGAGCTGGCACCTCGGCACCATGGCATCATAGCCCAATCATTGTTTCTCATAAATTCCTCTGTGGCGAAACAGCAAAAGGACCCACAAAAAAACAACTGAACAACAACAAAAGCTTAAAAAACAAACACACATTCCATTGATAGACAGATAGGTGATAGTGATTTAGGTCTTTACATTTCCACTGATTTGATTAGCAGAATGTTGCAATGTAGATTTAGGTATTTGGTTTGGTACTGATGGTATTTCCAACCAGTTTATCAGCATTACTAATTCAACCCTGCAGAATATTGGGGACAAATAAGTCAGCCACTTATGTCAAAGAATGAGCAGTCCTGGAGTTAGTATATATATATATATATAGAGGTGTGAAAATATGGTGGATGCTGGGGAATTGTCCTCAACTTGCTATTGCGGAAAGACAGGAAAGTTGTACCTGAATACGGCCCTTTATTAGGAGCAGGAGGAATGAAGTAGAGACAAAGAAAATTATCCACTGGCTTCTATAAAGTGTTGACTAGCACCACTGCAAGCCAATTTAATGCAAACAGTAAAATGGGCTTGAGTGCAGAGGATTTTCTTGGATTCTCATTTGCTAGGGTAATACATTTCTTTGAGGCTCAGTTGAAAAGGCTGCAAGACCACATAGTGCACTTCCAATTTATAGCAAACAACTTCAAAATCAAGGTCAGCAAAGGCATGTAATGGTTTTAACTATAATTAACTAAAGTAGAGCCAAACTGAAAATAAAAAAAATCTACTCAGAAAGTTAGGTAATAGCTATAAAATTTGCTTAATTTTTTAACATATATCTGTTTTACTGAGTTGTTATTTAACTCAACAGATTAGTTAACAAATATCTTCACAATAAATCACAGTATTATAAAGACTGGCCTTATATTGGCTTGAATTTTTAATGTTTACCAGTCTTTACTGAATTTTTCAGTAGCTCAGCAAAGTAATTACTGAAGAAATCTTAACAATGCACTATAATACTATTGAAAGTGCAAAAGAAAAATATAGTTGAGAATACTTAAATTTTGTGTTTTGAGCCACACTCCACTCAAAGCTACTTCAGTAACCTGCTTATAATGTCATCCTACTACATTGAAATTGACTGAATTCCACAAATATGACACCTACCTTTTCTATTAGACTGTCCAAAGCAAATGCTATCACATTCACACACTCACACATTCAAACATAAGGACTACAACCAATAAAATCTCAAGGTTCTGTATTACATTTGCTGTACTTCAAATCCTGTTGTTTGATAGCTATACTGAATCTATCCCAGTCTCACAGCATTACTCCTCCTCCAAGTTACTACATACTGCAATGCTCAGTGCAGGTGGCATGCCAGACAATTTGGGACAATTGCAAACCTTCCTCAATGCTAATAATCCTGATATTCTACTGATATCCAAACTACAGTTTAAGCCTGACATCCTAAACCTTAAATACCACCTCCCAACAGCTCCTACTTATTCAAGACTAGGCCATGTTAGACATCAGAAGACAGAACACATTTTCTCATAAAAACAGCACTGCAATTAACTCTCATAAGCAAAGCTTTACTGCCAATTATCACAATTCTAATTGATTAAGCATCAGCTTAACAACCGGTAAAAACTATAGCTTGACAATAGTAGTCATCTACCTCTCCTACTCTCAAATTTATTTATTTTATTTTACATTTGTTGACCGGGAGTGTTTGACTGAGGAAAAAGCCCTTTTTCTACCGAGGCCCAGGGAGAATAGCTCCAGGCATATAATATAAGAAAATTAAACAATAATAAATTAGACATTCAATATAAGAGAAAAGAGTAAGCCAGGTATTTTTTTTAGATATACAATGATCATTGCTATTCAATATTAGAGAAAATGAATAATAAGCACTATTTAAGTGTACAATCATCTTTAACAATAATTGTCAAGTTATATCATATATAAGTATTGTTGGGCTGCATACAGCTAAGTAAAGGGGACAGGCTGAATAGTAAAGTAAAGTAGGTAGCATAAGAAATCTAACTTGGTTACTTTGAAGCTAAGGAGGGAAGGATTTTGGTCAGGGATGGTGTGAGCAGTGGCAGGTCAAGTGTTTTTTTTAAAGTATTCTTTGGTCGCTATTTTGAATTTTTTAGGGTTTGTCAGATTTCTTATTTCTAGAGGGAGTTTATTTCATACAATAGAGGGGTGATAACTGTATAAGTTGGAGCCAGATTTAGTTTTTGGTTTGTGAACATTTAGTAAGTCTTGGGCTGTGCTTCTGAGATGTCTGGTAGGAGAGTAATTTAAGATGAGAGATGATAGAGCAGGGCAGAATGATGGTTGATATAGAATGGAGTAGATCATTTGTAGTTGAGATTGGAGTAGCAGGTGAGGCAGTTCAAGCCAGTTTAGGAATTTAAGGGAGAGGCAGTGGTAAGATTTATATGGATGTTGAGCTGTGAATCTGGCTACCTTGTGATATGTTGTTTCTAGTTTGGAGAGTAAAGATGAGTTTAGATTAATAAGTATTACTATATCTCTAAAATATCTATAAATTCAAATTTGACATTTAAATATCATAGATATTTGCAAGCTTTACAAAGCATAGCCATCCTAAGTAACTTCAGCAACAGTCTTCTTAATCCAAAATATTATTGTAAGACAGAAGACATCTTAACAATCCTCAGAGTATCTCATTTCATCTAGTAAAAGGTTCTACACATCTAATTCTTTCAAACAACCACTCATGCCACCCATTTGTATTTCATTACTTGTTGTTGCTGTTGTTGTTTGGGTTCTGTCCCTGCACCTGTTTCAGTACTCCCTACTCTCACAGATAATATAAGTTTTCTTGACATTCCAAATACTACAACCAGTGTGTTATTGATGTGCCCTGCCTAGCTTTGCATTGATACATCTATTCTCCATGTCACACAACCAACACATTAACTCTTTTACATTCTAGATATTTGGAAAGATTTATTTCTTCCATTTCCTTCTATTAGCTTTTAAATTACTATTAGAAGCAGGTTCAGGAGCTACACCTAGTGAATAGCCAAACTTGTAGACATGAAGAGTCCAAAAAGTTAAAAAACAAATCTGTTTAAAGCTGTCTTGTCACTCCGATTACTTGTAATCAGGTACCTCAAGTCCATTCTAAACTGAATTAAATGCTGTTAAATTCCCAAAAAACATGCAAACAAGTTCCTTGTACTTCTAGTCTGTAACATCTGTAGCAGGAATGCTGCACTCCTGGTAGGTTCTAGCAAGCTGTTCAGAGTAGAAAATCTACTGCTCAACTTCTTTGAACCTATTCATCAACTTGGATAAATTACTGGGAACTTTCTGGCTATCCTGACACCCACAGAAAATGGGCTTGATTTTAAAACTTTACTTGAATGTGCAGGTACTGGAAGTTGTAAGATTTACAGAAAAAGGTTACCAGGAGTAGAATGGAGTTGATCAGTGAAGAAAATACATACTGCCTACCCTGCAGCACTCACTTTCTTAGCACCACATAATAACATCAGTTCAAATATATAAATGGTTTAGTTTCAGTGTCTCTTACAGTGAGTCGGACACAGTTGTGCAGGGGCATGAAGCTCAGCAGAAATGAGCACTAGTCCATGCAATGCAGCTGAGTTTGAAACAGACAGTTCAAGCACACAGCCAATGAAAACATACACTGCTATATCAAATAAATACCCTTATTGTTTCTACTCCTCCTCCTTTCAACAGGAAAAAGCAGCACTAATTCCAAAAGAAAAGTACCAAAGACAGGTCAAAAGAGTTGCCAAATCACCTAAAAATTCAATGCCCACATGTAAAGAGATTGGATTTGGTGTCTCTTCCAGTGACTCAGGCACATAGATATCCAGCATAGGGACGATCAGCACAGATTTGCATCATACTGTGCAATGCAGCCACATTCAAACACATGGTCAGTGAAAACAAGCAGTGTTAAACAGTCTATAGTAAATAAACCCTTACATATATATATATATATATATATATATATATATATATATATATATATATATATATATATATATATATATATATATATATATATATATATATATATATATGCTCAAACTATCTCACTTTTTAAATAGGGAGGAAAAGTGAAGTTTATGAACTATAACTTTGCAGCATAAAGAAAACTGAAGGCAGATAGCTTAGCTGCACTGAGAGATGATTTATATTTTTATGTGCTGATTTTTCATTATCTCACAGATACACATGCACACACATACACACACACACACACACACACACACACACACACACACACACACACACACACACAAACGCTTGTTTGGTATATCATTGTTAGTCAACAAAATGTATTTTTCCTTCTCATATTACACTTTTTCTCTGTCATATGCTTCTCACACTACTTTGCTTAATTGGCAAAACTGATCATAACCGTCTTTCATTATTACAGCTTGTCAATCAGGTAATTATGATTAGATTTTCTACTGCTATGTTACTATAAAATCTTACAGTTCATTTTTCTGCAGATTATTGTACCCCAAACTAAGCCTGCCAAATATTATTTAATGCTGTCTACATTATAACTGCAGATTTTTACAGCAGATAAATTATCAGAAGTAATTAAGACATTTATCTTCACAGAGTAAATGCATTTGTCCTATTTCTGCTATCTCAGAACCACATAATAATGTAGCTTGGAAATGCTGTGCATTTCTTGTATACATAAAGCAGGTCTCTGCATGTTGCGTTCTTACTGAGGCTTGATGTTTAATAACAGCAACAACATGTTGCAGCAGTATTTATATCAGAGGAATTAGCTGACAGAATTACAGTTTTGTATTATACTATGCAGACCTTGTCCAGCCATGCTTTTGTTTATGTTATAATGTTCTACAGTTACATGCTTCAATGTTATAGTTAAAGAACACTAGGTAAGTTCATGCTGTAATCACTGTCTTGGAAAACTAGCATTCATTGTTAATGAACTGCAGAACACCACAGCTTAAAGCTGTAATATTGCTGCTATGCTTAATATCTTAACTCCTACATGCTTCAAAGTGATTTTTGTCATTCCAAAATTGTGCAATGAACATAGGGTACTTTTGCTGCTTGGAATAATGTTAAATATCAGCCATATTTCTTCTTCTGACTTGGTCTTGACAGGTTTGTTTAAGCACTTAATATAATACTGTTAGAAAAAATATGTATTAGTAATATGCTTAGTGCATTTGAGGTTTAAAAAGAGTTAACACATTTATTCTATTTCACACTGCATAAATCTGCACGAGCTGCAGAAGCATTCCAATCCTGTTATGTCATGAAATATGCGCAGCTATGATCTCTGCTTATGCTCTGGAAATTTACAGGGAAGCATTCAATTTCTGCTAATGTCAGGGAAATAATAATAGATGTTTCACTTCTACTAATGTCATGAGATTTAAACAAAGAGTTATTGATTTTCTGCTTATGCTATGGGAAAATACACAGCTGCTGGAGCTATTGATAATGAAGACAAAGGCTGTTTGAAAATATGAACCACAACCACCATTTACTTGTACCTAAGCTAGAAAAGTACCTTGAAATGTAACATATGTATTAGAGCTGCACAACTGAAGAATAGAAAGCTTGTACTGGGCTAAAAAAATACAGCCCCTAAGGTCAGGTTGTTTTTCTCAAATGTTTTTCATAAATCCAGTCATGTCAGCAGGAAATCCAAGTAACATTTTCTATGTAACACATAGTGAGTTTTAAATCTGAACATGTCAGCAGGAAATCTGAGTAACATTTGCTGTAGAACAATACAGAAAGCTGTGTCTAACTACGTCAACCATAGAAAGTAACATTTTATAGAACATAAGAGAAGCATACTGCCTGCTAGTAATTAGGCAAAATCCTGTATTTGCATGTTTTTGTCTCCTTGCTTCAAGTAATAAAAGGTGCCATACCTGAACCTTACGTGAATTGGTCTTTGAAGTTTTTTCCTTTGACAAATACATTAATAGTAACAGTAGATCTAGTCTGCCTGCTGACTACCTTTTCAGCAAATACTGCCTTCAGTGTATGTTGTATGAAGCAGAGCTGCCCCCTTTCTAGGTGTTACAAACACTGCATAAGTAATACAGACAGAGGCATGGCTGTGGTGGACCAAAGGGAGGGTGTATCCACTCTGGGTGCAAAGTGTTAAAAGTGCGATCAGCAGCTCCTGATCAGTCTTCAATGCATTGCCAGTATTACTGAAATGCTGTAGCACTCTGTGTCTTCAGTGCATTACACTGGTGTTTTATATGCAGTTAGAACTGAAGGCCTTTAGTGTTCTGCGTGTGAGTGGCATAAAATGTAAAAGCAGATTTTTTTTTTAATTTGCTCCTCAAGTCCAAAGAGCTTTTGTTTTGACCTTCAACTTAAAGTTAGGTGAGTACAGATTGGGACATAGCACTGGACACAAAAATTGCCAGCTACACCTCTGAATACAGAAAAGACAATGAGTCATCACTACCCCCTGCAGCATGCACTATTCCCTGCTGATGCTGCATATTTTAAAAGTTCCTAACATTTATTTTTCATACAAAATAAAGCCTGTCCAGGTAACTAGAGTGTATGTGTGTGTGTATGTGTGTGTGTGTGTGTGTGTGTGTGTGTGTGTGTGTGTGTGTGTGTGTGTGTGTGTGTGTGTGTGTGCACGTGTATGTTTGCATATGCGGGTGCTAGTATTCAAAAACAAATCGATTTAAAGCAGAAAAAAGGCATGCAAGGTTTCATTCCTTTATGTAAAAGACTGTATGTTCAGATAAACTTGTGAGGAGGTTTTTTTTTTATCTTACCTGTTCTTCAATTCATTTTATCTGTTCAGCTAACAACACAGAACTGTAGAGTTACAGCTTAGTTCTGAGAAGGAACCTGTCTTGGTTAAATGTTACTTATTATTTATTTATTTATTTGCATTTGTTTACCAGAATGGTCCACTGGGCTGAGAAGAGACAATTTTCAGTGAAGGCCCAGAGAGAAAAGCTCCACATAAATACACACATAAGTACACATGACAACACAGTTGGATATACAAGTGAATGCACATTTGGATACACCTCCAGAGTAACAGTTGAATATATAAAGGTACAACATGCCAGTTTCATAAGCGTCAAATAACTAAGTGTAGCAACAAAAAAAAAAATAGGTTCTGCATGATCAAAAAAGGATGTAAGCAGTAATCAGGTACAGGCCACATGTGTCAATATTTTTAGTACAATATGGATATCAATTGATATAGTATATATAGTAAGAATAGCTTTTCTTTCTTTCATATCGTTTATAAGAGTAGGTGAAGAGTAACACAAGGGGGAGTATAACCTGTGCTAGTGCAGCACTGAGGAATCATGTTTTGAAAGGTACGGAGTTGCTACATGTACAGTGCCATAGGGTGGGGAGGTATTGCCATAGAGACATTTTGAAATAGAAGCATTCATAATACTTCTTATTGATAGGGGGAGGGTATCCACTGTTTGACTACTGTGAGGGAGTATAGAATCTGGCCAGCTGGAAGGCTTGTTTTTTCTACTTTCAGGACAAATTTTTTCTCTGATTGAGAGGCCTATTTGGATAGTAGAGAGTGAATATAGAAGTGAGGTCTGGCCAGTCTGAAGGTTTGAAAATAATTTTATGTGCAGTAATTAATTTTATATATGTGAGGTAATTAGGGAGTTTAAGCCAGTTCAGTAAGTGTAGGGAGGAACAGTGATGGGAGGAGTATTTAGCATTAGTTACAAACTTGGCTATTTTCTTGTAATAGGTCTCAAACTTGGATTTCAGGGAAGATTGAATATTTGTAAGTAGAGGAGCACCATATGTGAGAGAAGATAGTACACAGGTTATAGTGAAGGTTTGTTTTGTGAAGAGGCTGAGGAAATATTTATGTCTGTAAAGGATACCCAGTTTTTGATTTTTTTTTTTTTTTTTTGCTTTTGTGCACATGCATGCCAAATGTCAATTATTCATCTAGCATTACATCTAGCAGTTTTGTATGACACACAACCTCAATAATAATATTGCACTGAGAGTGTATAGAGTGAACTTGGAATTGTTTAGGGGAGTGGTTTTCTTGGGGTGAATAATATAAGTTTTGTTAGGGTTAAGGGCAAGATGATTATTGGTCATCCAGATTTCAGTTGAAGAAAAGGCATTTTGGGTAATTTTTTGTATTTCTGGTATGGAGTTAGCAGTGCAGATAATGGTTGAATCATCTGCATATTGTATTACAGAAGCTTGACTCACTGCAGAGTGTAAGTTGTTGGTGAAAATACTGAAAAGGAGCGGCCCTACTATGGAGCCTTAAGGAACCCCTGTGGATGTGTTAAGGAATGGGGAAAGACAGTGCTGCCATTTGGCAGCTTGTTCTCTGTTTGATAGTAATTAGAGAATCAATTTAGTGCTGGAGGAGAGTTGTCTAGTTTTGAGAGTTGTGTAAGAAGAAAGGGGTGGGAGACTGTATCGAAGGCCTTAGAGAGGTAGTGCAAAAGCGAGGATACAATTTTCCCTGCATCTTGAACTCTGTTAACTGTGCCCATACAGTATATAAAAGATTATATGGTACTGTAGCCTGGCTTAAACCCATGCTGGGTGAGGGAAAGGAGTTGCTTATGAAGCAGAAAGTTTAGGAGTTAAATATGAATACATTTTTCCAGGATCTTAGAGATGGGGGGGGTTAGCAGTGTGGCAGAAATTGGAGATGTCTGTGCTGTTGCCACCTTTGTGAAGAGGAAGAATATATGCTTTTTTCTAGATGCTGAGAACATAGGACTCCTGGATAGATCTGTTAAGAAGTATACTAATGGGGTAAGCAACAGATTTGGCTACCATTTAAAGGTATTCAGAGGGTATGTTGTCAGGACTATTACTGCCAGGTATGAGTTTGAGAAGCAATTTTGTTATTGTAGCGGTAGGTATAGGAGAGAAAGAGAAACTGATTGGGGTGGGAGTAGATGTGTTCAATGAAGGTTGGTTTGTAGCTGTAGGGTTAGGAATGTAGTTAGTTTGAGGGAAGATAGGAGTGAGATTAGATATGGCATTGATAAAACATGAGTTGAAAAGGGTGGCTATTCCAGTAGGTTTTTTGTCTGGATATGGACAGAAACTATTCTTTGTGCTTGGATTTAGCAAGGCACAGGACTTTTATACAGCCTACGGTCTTGTAAGGGAACTGAGAACTGTGATATTTCAACTTGCTGCTTTCATGGAGCTGATCTTCCATAGAGACAATGCGATCCATTTCCAATGAAGAAGACAAGATTTATCTGAAAAGAAAACTAGGCAATTATACCTACAATTGAATGGATTTGTGCTTAAGCAGTAACCAGTATAGACTTTCAAGAAATCATTTCAGTTTCCTGGATTCTTTTGAGCCTCAAAACTGAATTCAGAACTGCTTCCCCTGTGCATACAAAGAAGCAAAGACCTATAAAAAAACTATTTCAACACAGAAGGGTCTGTGGAACCAGAACAGGAACTAGAGATTAACTGAAAAGGTTATTTCAGACACAGAAGCTTTGGGATATGAAACCACCTTTTTTTCTGGGACTTGCAAACATTATTTGACATTCTTAATCCATCTTCCTGGCAATTGAAATGTAAGTGATTTTTGCCTTGTTAATGATGTACATTATTTTAATTAATGTCTCTTCATTAAGTTATATTCATTCAATATTTTTATAGTATAATATGATCTATTTTTTGTACAAAATCAACTTGCTTCACATTTAATTCATAGATTAATATGAACCTATAGCAATAGTTTTGGAAAAGTTAAAATACATACTGAGTAAACCTATTCTCCACCAATCTCTGATACTGCACCATAGACCAGATGCATAGCTGATAATGTACAATATTTTATTCCAACTCATTTGCTGTGACAGATTTGTGTCTGACCATATATCAAAATAAGTACTTCTATCTCTGCTCTTCTTGATGTCATGCCATTTATGCCAAAGAGATACATTTCAAAAGCCCATATTCAGAAAGGAAATGTGTCCTGACCAATAGATTTAAGCTGATGAACTGTATACCATTGTGAGTAAGACATATTATATCATTGCAAAATTATAGGTAGGGATTTAAAGGCTGGAAAAACGAAATCTTGTATCAACTTGTTTTAATGACTAATGTTTAATTCAATACGTATTAAACCCATACAATGATTGAAAGATAAACATCCAATATCGATCCCTTCATCTGAACACTTTTCCTCTATATATGTAAAAAAGCCCTGCAACATGAGTGTTTTTCTTTCTTCAAAGTCCCTTTCTTTCTTTTAGGGGTTCCTCGATGATAAATTCTTGCTACAGTACTAGTCTTCATTTTTATAAATAAACTGCCTCTTGACCTAACTCATCTATAACTCTTCCTTTATGCTGATGATATGGTTATCAGTAGAGCCAACACTTCTCACGGCATCATTCAAATTAACTTCAAACTTGAACTTCTGCAAGTAAACAATTTTTTTCTTAAAAATTACTTACCCCTAAACAAAGAAATAAACAATAGCTCATGTCATTTGATATAAAGGAAAGACTCACTAAAGCCAGAAGCCCTCTCCATATCAAACAGCTAGACAGCGAACTAATTGAATCCACCACATCACTGGAATACTTTGACGTTTGCGTAGACCAAACCCTCAACTTCTATGACCACAGTCATATCCAAATCCAATTGCTATCTATTCTGACCCAAAAATATATCTCATTTTCCTATCACAACCTACTGGAGCACTGTTAGGCAAATGTGTTTTTCTTGCACAACTAGAATATGGCCTACCCTTTTTTGCCACTGCATTTCAAAAAATACTGCCTTACAATCACTTTCTAATAAAACTGGCCATTTCTTCACCACCACCACCCTCCCCCTGGTGTGAACATCACAGCAGTACCTTGGAAAAGGCAAACTGGCTACTCATACAAAGCAGTGAGCCTGTTTCTTGGCTCCATTCTCTTCAAACAGCTATGCCAAGACACACAAACACCCTAACAATGAAACTAACTACATCCAAACCACCCTTTAAACTTGAAAAGCATTTCAGCCATTGGCCTTAGTCTCATAAGCCCTTTCACTAAACTTCAATATATAGACCACAGCTTCTCAGCTTCTCTGTAGATCTGCTACACTGTGCCAGTCATCACCACCAGATCTTATTGAAATCAGACCTCAGTTCAAGCAATATTTAACTAAACAATAAAAGTGCACATGTCAGAAAACAGGCTGTTTCACCCAACTACCATGGTTGCACTATTATATTCATCCCAGAAAACCTTGCCTGCTTAATCTCTAAATATTTACAACATATAAGCTCATACCCACTGCTTTCACATATCCCCATATCCATTCCCTACTATCTATTTAGTATATACTTCTCCTTTTATCATCTCTTCTATTTTTCAAGCTCTTTGCAGTCATTTCCCTGGCTGTTCTTAATAAGCTCTTGAGAAGTGGGAATGAAGAGCTGGCTAAACATCTGGGAACTGGAGTAGTAAACACCAACAAAAACTTAGTTAATATGAATTTATTAGACCATAATACTTGCAAAAAACATTGATGTTTCTCCAAAAAGGTTATAGAACTTTGCAGTTGTAAACTGTAAGCTGCCAGTCTGCACTGATTAGGGATTTACACCTCTAGCAACTAATACTTTCCTTTTTGTATACAATTTTAATCCTATGTAGAGTGATAAATGATCTAGTTTAACACAGGAGAATGCATTTTAATATAGCTGATTAGTACGAGATAGCCAATTATTTGGAATTGAATTTCTTGTACTTTAATTAAATAAGAATAGCTTACTGAAGCTTTAGCAAGAGTCAGTCTAATTATAAATAGTTCTTGTTTATTGTTATTAGCATACTTAACAAAAGGACAGCATTTAGAAAATTTACCACAATGTGTACGTGATAGGTTCACCTTGTGGTAGCCTTTCCATACACAGAGACAGTCCTATGATGGTGTTGCAACACACAAATGTGCAGCACCATCTTGGGTTGCACTCTGCAGCCATACCAAATGCTATTGAGGCATTCTGGTGGAGAGGCATATGCAAATTAGCCAAGTGCTCTCCCTCAGGACTGCCTGTGTGAAGGCATTTACATAGCTCACTCAGCTGCTTTAAGTTATCAAAGCTCTTCCTGGTCACTTGTGGTAATGAACACACCAAATAACTAATGTTCACCCATCAAGATAGAGGTACGTACCCAAGAATGTAGTGGTCATGTATTTTTAGGGGGATTGTTCAGGGGTGTATGTGTGCAGTTGCATAAGTGAGTGTATGTGTGACTGTGTGTCTGGGAGGTCACAATAGAGATATTAGTGAGGGAGAGTTTAGGTAAGTGTGTGTGTGTGTGTGTGTGTGTGTGTGTGTGTGTGTGTGTGTGTGTGTGTGTGTGTGTGTGTGTGTGTGTCTGTACGCGTATGTGTGAGTGTGTGTGTGTGTGTGTGTGTGTGTGTGTGTGTGTGTGTGTGTGTGTGTGTGTGTGCGTGTGTGTGTGTGTGTGTGTGTGTGTGTGTGTGTGTGTGTGTGTGTGTGTGTGTGTGCATATATTTATTTGTGTGTATGTGTGCATGTTTGTATGTGCATGTGTGGATGTATGAATATGTACGTATATGTGTGTGTGTTTAGGGGTTAGAGTAAGTGATGTCATACCTGCACATTCCCTTAAACTAACAAGAAATTCCTGATGTACTGGGGGATCACTAGCCACATAGGAGTACTCTTATAGCTCATGCCTTAATGACACGAAAACATGGGTTAAGAGACCACTTGCCTCCAGGGAGTACTCTTACAGATCTGACAAATATGGATGGGCAATAGCCTGTGGACATTACATTGGCCCTGTCCCTTCAATAGCAGGAACTCAGCCACATGGCACACCTCTGTTGACTTTTCAATTAGATTATTGTCATTGCACAATTTAAGCAAGTTTTAACCTGAAAACCATTGCTATACATTGACTTTATCTAGTCAGATATGCGCCTTCCCTGTGTTAGAAACTGGCTGTGACATCACCCCCAAAGGAGTTGTTCTTGCACTCTAAGAACAACTTACCAAATTGATTATTGTTCTTTAACTTGACCATTAGATTACACTGTGTGAGACAGTTACTTTGTATTCCTAGCTTCTTTGTTTCTGCATTTAGTAAATGAAAGAAAACCTGGTCTACTTTGTGTCTCCTTGGTAATTACTAAACACCAACTGCAAACTGATTGCTTTCTCCCACCCCATCTTACTCTATCAATATTCTTCCCACATTCACCAATCACTCACTCTCTATAACTTCCCAAACAACTTTAGTACTATCATAGAAACACATTTGTTTTTAATCACCTATTCCTTGCCTCCATCTAACATTTAGCATAATTCTCAAAGTCCTTTCTCCCTCACATACTGCTTTGCAATAAATCCACTCCTACTGAGATCCCTCCCAACAGTACCTCCAAGTTGTTCGAGTAAACCACCATGTTGCATCATCTTAATAATCGTCTCTCGTTTACTACAATCATATAAGTACTTATCTCCGTTCTCTTCCCATTATCTCCCCTTACCTCTCTGTACTGCCTACACCACTCTACTCTCAACCTCACAACATCCATATACAATTAAATCAATATTTCTTGCTTTGCTACCCTTCCTTATCCATAACTATTCTATGCTGTTAATGGAACCCTCACCACATAAATTTATTTTCATTCATATCAATATTTCTTATAATTATACTCTTAAACACCATACATCTCAAAATTAGCTATACTCAGTTTATTATTTTGCATTTCAACTTCTATGTTTTTCAACTAAAACCTCCCTACTTCCTATTTTAACTACATCCCCATCCTGTATCTTTTAAATTCCCTCTACTTTTTACATTTCAGAAGCATGGCTCTCCTACAATTCCACATACTAGTATCTCTTCTTATACTTACACACTTAACAGGCAAATGACATCCATTACCTTCACAATTCACATACAACTGTTATAATGTGTCCTCTAATTAAACTACTTCTAAACCTCATCTCCTAGTCATACCCTATCCATATCAGCCAGTAGTGCCTTCCCAACCAAACTCTGGAGGTAAACCCCCTTCCCATGATTGGGAAACCAACCCAAAACACCTCTGTGACAAACCTCACCAGTCTAAAAACTCATGGCTTACAGGGAAAAAAAACTAGCAAAGTCCCTATTGAAGTACCACATTCTCCAAAAGAATATGATAGTGGCAAGATCCTTTGCAATATCACACAAGAGAAAGGTGGTTAAAAATGAAAGTATGACTCTCAAAGCTACTTCTTGTCTGAAGACATCTCTTTATTTGTAAATATGACTTAACAGGCAGGCAGTTGCTCAGTGAATGTGTTAAAGCTTGTAACAATACTTCTTTCAACTGTTCAGATAGGGGGAGTTCTTTTATATGTGCGTCCTCAGTGGTAGTACCATCAGTGGGGGATGGATAATCACTGGGGTTGTAGTCTAGAACACTGCATTGCCAAACAAGTTTTACTTGATTCCATAGACTTAACAGCTATGTTCAATTGCATTTAATGAAAAATAACAAATCAACTCAAAAAATCTTAAAACATAAGTGCAGCAAACAGAGTTTGAAAAGCAAAGTCATGCCCATTCAAAAAAAATCATGCCTTAATCTATCACCTTTTACACTACAGTTATTTTCTGTATTATAAAATCAGTCTAAGTATTGTATAAGCATGGATGCTGCTTTCCAGCAAATTACTTTCCTAGCTTAAATCATTATAAACTGATAAAACAAAAGAGAATAAAATTTGCTGGGTATGTTGGCATAACTGTAAATACAAAGAAAGAGAATCTCAACTTTTGGGAGCAAATTCTGCAGTGCTTTAGTATTCCATCATCAGAACTGCCTGTGGGGGTTGGGTCTACATTCATCTACTGATTCCTATAGCTGATAGTTCTAGTGTTAGATGTGTTAATTTAAAATGGGTTAGATATTGCTAATGATCCAGGGTTGATTTAGTGCTTTGTGGGCAACGTGGAGTTCATTTGGTAGCTATTCAGGAAAGCAAGAGATACCCCATTTTTGTCATAAAAAGTGATCTGAATAAATGCAGGTATGTGGATTCCCTTCACAAGCTCAAAGTTTCAAAACTTCAAATTGCAAATAGCTGAGACCATAAGATCAAAGTTTTGAGACTTCAAATGTTTTGAATGGAGATCGCCGTACAGCATGGAAGGGGACATTTACCATTTTCCTCAGTGTAGTGCCATCTTGGAGTTGGTATATTTATTTAGTACGGGGTGTGGGGGAGCGAGGGAGTTTGCACCTGTGCAAAAATGTAAAAATATATATTTTTATTTTTATTTTTTTAATTACAATTTCAAAGTTTCAAAATTTTGATCATATGGTCTCGACTATTTGCAGTTCAAAGTTGTGAAACATCGAGCTTGTAAAGTAGATCAATATATATATATATATATATATATATATATATATATATATATATTGGTCATTCTCTCAAGTTCAGCAAAAATGTGGTGATCCAGTTTCCTAAGGTTCAGTATGCATTTAAGAGAAAATGCATTCAGGCCTAGTGATTTTCCTGCTTTCAGGCAACTCTGCCATTCTAATTCCTTTATCTCTAGTCTGTTATTTCTATTGCCATCCATATCTTTATAGTGGATCCTGTCAATGACATGAAAAGTGAAGGTGTTGTCTCCAATATTTCCTTAGCATGCTTAGCCAAGGAATTGGTAGGGGTGACTTTGTATATGTTGGTGCAGTGATGTGCTACCCTGGTCAGTAACACATTGATAGTCTTTCCCACATAAAAAGCTGGAAAAAGTTTGCATTGTGCTCTGTAAACAACTGTGGTAGAGTTGCAGTAATTGTAGCCTGTTGACAGAAAAGGCTGGTTATGTGGAGTATCTTATTCAGATCATGTTCTCACTAATAATCCACCATTTGTTCACATTTGCTCTGTTGATGCTATTAAAGCCAATGAATAGGTGATAATAATGCCAGCCCTCTGCCTATCATCATCCCTATGTCTGGTGAGGTTACAGAGATATCTGTCAGTCTGGTCTAAGGAATGTTCCAAACTGGGGTTGTTGTTTTCTTTACAAATAATGATGGGGTCTATGATTGTTGGATGAAATAGTTGCAATATCCTTGGGTCAACCAGTCTTTTTGTAGCTCTATGATGTTTCTTGTGAATGATTAATTTTCATTAGTTGCTCTTTTTATCCTCAGTCTTTGACATTTAATTGCATTCATTTTGTTATCCATGGATTTATGCTGCTGTAGTGGAGTAGCAAGTTGACCCAGGTTGGTTTTTAATACAAGTCATTGGTGAGTAATCATGTCTCCAGATTTTTACTAATCTGGATGTCAAAAGATAATTGTATGGAGGCTGTGGATGGTGATAAAGTGGAGAAAACTTGCACAATTGTTGATGTGTTCCAGAAATTGGTCAAGAAGATCCAGGCTCCCATTCCAAATAATAACAATGTCATCAATGACGCAGAGGTAACAGGTCATCTGTTAGTTAAAGGGGGAGTTGTACACATTTATCTCCTCCCATTTTCCCAGTGTGGTTTTAGCCAAGCTGGGGGCCATGGCTGCTCCCATTGAAATCCCTCTGGTTTGTTTAAAATATTTACCTTTGAACTGAAAACCATTATTGTTAAGCAAAGGTTTTAGCAGCCTTCCTATGGATTAAGTTTCCACAAGCAGGGCTTCTCACTCTTTGTTGTAAGCTTCAGTTACTGCTTGTATGCAATAATCATGTGGGAGGACTGTGTACAATGCTTTAACATCAGTTGTGACCAGGATGGAGTCATAGTCCATTCGGATTACCTTGATCTTTCTCAAGAAGTCCACGGATTCCACTATGAATGATTTGTTGTGTTCTGCTAGTAGCTTAATCTGTACTTCCTAAAATATTGAGATAGGTTTTTGTGATAGAGCCTCCAGTTGCTTTCATGGGTCCGTAAGAAGGAGCAAATGAATTCTTGTGAGGCTTGAGAATGGTAAAAATGTTAGGGAGTCTCAAATGTGTGACTCAAAAATTCATGTAGATCTTAGCTTATAAGTCCTTCCTCACTTAGGATCATGATTTCAGTTAGAATCTATTCAAAGGCATGCTCAATCCTGCCCAGATCCATGTTTTAATAATATTTAGCTGTGTTGTGCATATTCAGAATTTTATCACTATAAGCTGATGTATTGTTGACCAAAATGCCTCCCTCTTTGTCCGCTTTCATGATTCTGTTTGTTTTATCCTTGCTTAGGTTGATCAGTGTTCTGGTTTCCCTTTTGTTAAGATTGTAAAATTTCCTCTTAGCAGGTTTGTTCAGTATCTTGCAGATATCTGCTTCATACTTGTTCTTGAAAGTGGTGATGGTGAGGTTAAGAGGGAGGAAAAAATTGCTAGTTTTTTTTTTCTTATTGGGATAGTGGGTATATTGAAGCCAGTGAAATTCCTGTTGTCATGAAAAAATATTTTTAGGTTAAGTTTCCTTATAGAAAGTTTGAGTTCAATGATTGTGCCCACCAGCTTGCTCCTTTGGTGATGTACAAAGGTCAATCCTTTATTCAGGACTTTGTATTCAGTCATGTTTAGTGGCTTTTTGGTGTGGTTTTACATTGTGTGTTGTTTCCTCTGTTGCTCCAGCCTTGATTGCTGTTGAAGATGTTAGGGGGTTGCCAGAGATGCTTCAGATGTTTTTCTTCCCCTTCCATGTTATTTCTGTCCAGTGGTATGTTCCTTGTGGTAATCTGTCCATTTCTGTCTGGTATTGGTCCTGTGAGTGGTAAGCTTGTGGTGTAGGTTGTTTAGTGTCCTTCTTCTGCTGTGGAGTGCTTCGTGGTGTCTGATTTGTTTGTTTTTTCCTGCTTGTGCTTGTGTAAGTTGGTGGTCTATTCTGCTGTGTTTTTTGTGGAGATCCATAGAAGTGGGACTAGTTTGGGGTGCTTTTTGACATGTGGGAAAATCTTAGTGTTCGTTACTTGCTTGCTGGTATCCAAATCCATTCATGTTGCTCCATGTTGAGGAATATGAATAGTATTGCCTATAGTGGGGTCTCTGTCTGAGTCTTCTTGGAAAATGATGCATGGGGCAGGTGTTGTGGGGTCTTTCTGATCTAGTATGTCTTTATAGATTTTTCAAATTTTTCTTTCTTTGATCATGGTTTCAAAGGTGTTGGCCATCTCTCTTATTTCTTCTGTTGCCCTTGCTTCAACCATGTTTTCCTCAGTTTGTGCTAGTTCCTTTTGGGTGTATTCCAGTTGTTTCTGGTTGTGTCTTAGTAGTATTTCCACTAGCTTCAGTCCTGTTTCTTTCAGGGCCTTGTTCCACTTGGTTATCAGCTTGAGGTTCATGTTTTGCCAAATGTTTTATTTTTATGAGCTGAAGAATCCAACAAATAACTTTTTTTACTAAAGCAGTGATTTAAATAAAGTTCTTCCCATTTTAGGCTCTTGAATCTTTTAATCATTTTTCCAGGTTCACATGGCTGTTCTGTCTGGATTCACTAGCTTAATGGTTGTCTGTGTCAACTTCACCAAATTCTTCGGGGCCAATTGTTGGTTTGTAAGGGAAATTATTGAGCCAGGATGGTCCACTGGTCCCTGTTGCCATGGTTGTGCTGTCACTGAAGATCATAGGTTGGTGTGAACATAATCTTTAGCCTAAACAGTTAAGGGCCAAACTAAAGGAAAATCAAACAAATAGTGCCTTCCAAATCAAATTCTGGACGTAAATCTCCTTAATGTTGTTGGGGATCCAACTCAAAAAAACCTCTGTGAAAAACCTAAGCAGTCAAACATCATGGATTACAGGAAAAAAAACTAGCAGTGACCTTGTCGAAGTACCACATTCTCAAAGGAATATAGTAGTAAAAAAAATCATTTGCAGTATCACACAACAGAAAGGTGGTTAAAAATTAAAGTATGACTCTCAAAGCTACTTCTTGTCTGAATACATCCCTTTATTTGTAAATATTATTTTACAGGCAGAAGAGCACTGCTGAGATAATGTGTTAACACTTGTAACAACATGGACTTATTTCATTTGTTCGGACAGGGGCATTCTTCAAGATATGTCTGCCCTTATGGGTAGCACCATGTCACTTCTCTGAACAACTGAAATAAGTGCATGTTGTTACAGGCTTTAAATACTATCCAAGCAGTGCTCATCCATCTGTAAAGTAATTTGTGCAAATATTACACTCCATACATCTTAGTTGCCATATAAATGTGGCTCTCTCAGGAAAAGAAAGAAGAAATTGGACCCCCAGGTTATAACATTATCAGATTAGGCAATGCCAACAAAATGCTGGCAGTGTCACTGTTTTCTAGAAAAAAAACACTGTAGATATCTCCCTTTCCCCCCATATCCTGCCAGCTTTCTATAAGGTTGGCAGGATATGGGGGGATGGTATTCTCTTCAGGGCCTCCTCAGAAATCCCTAATAAAATCATCATATTGGGTGACTTTAATGTAGACTGTCAGACCATGCAATATGAAAATCCAATCAATAATATACATCAATACATATTCACAAAACTTATAACCCCACCAACTAGATATAACAAAGCTACAACCAATCATCTCTCATTTGGATCCTAACATCCTCTCCAAGTATCATCCCATTGCATATTGTCAGGCAGCATACATGATCAGTTACCAATCTATTCCATAACCTAGTAAAGCAACAGTCCCAATCACATTGTTACTGTCTAATAAGAAAATTTGCTACTTTCATGAAGACACTTTTTTAATACACATCATCGCCTTAACTGAGAGTCACTGAAGACCCTTCCCATAGATTATGCTGTCCCAGATTTCAATAAAATCTTACTAGGTGTTCTAAACATACTAACCCTCCTCAGAATAAAAAGAGTAAAAACCAACGCTACACCATGGCTATCCATAATAACTATACAATCCATTTAAGAAAGGGATAAAGAATGGAAGGTTTGGACAAAAAATAAATAAAACAGATCCTACTTTACTAGCATATAGACAACTTAGAAACCTAACAAATGGCTTATCACCAAAGATAAAAGAATATTACTCAACCAATCAAAACATAAACACTTTGTTTGTGTCTTTCGGCTTTTCCCGGTTAGGGGTCGCCACAGCGGAACTCCGGTCCGCTAATGATTGGTAGTTGATTTTTACCTGCCGAGTTACCAGCCCTGATGCACAACCTTCAACGCAGGTATGCCTATTCACACATGTCTCCACACAGAAGACGCTCTAGCTGTGAATCGAACCAGACAGCGTCTTACTGTGAGGCAACAATGCTACCGCAGCACCACCACCACCACGGACAATCAAAACATAAACACTAAAAATCCCAAACTGTTCTGGGCTTCAGTCAAAACAACTATTAAGTCCAGAATATGTTACAAAGCCAGTCCCAAGCACATAGAAACAATGTGATACCATAGCCAATCAATTCAGTACCTACTTTATACCAACAGTACAGTCATTATCCAACCAGGCAAATAATCAAGCTCTTGTTGTCCTTATTTAATCAAAAAACCTCTTTCAACATATTTCCTTCCAACCAGTTCCTACAAACACCATCAAAAATGTGTCAGAAAATTTAAGCCTGCTGCACCTGTTCCTGACAATCTACCTGACAAGTATCATAAGTAGTAGCTGATGATATTTGCATAGCCAATTTCCATTCTGATAAATCAAACTATATCTGAAAATAAAGTCCACTCACTATGGAAAAAATCATTCATTATTCCACTGAGCAAGGATGGAATCAATACAGATCCTTCAAACTGTAGTCCAATTGCCATTTATCTCCCCTATCAAAAATATTATAAAAATGTGTTCATACACAACTTCTTAACTTTCTAATAGATAACGTGTTTCTGTTTTCAACCCATCTTGGCTTATATTCTCATTAGAGCACAACTTCTGCTATGTTGAATTTTGTTAACACTGTCAACACCCAGTGAAATGCCAGAAGCATAGTTACCACCATCTTCCTAGACTTTTTCATACTGTCTACTCTAACTCTAACTCTTACACAATCTGTCATCCATAGGGTTCACCACCTTTTCACTGCAATGTCTCCATAGCTAGCTCTCAAACAGAACAAAAGTAATGAAATGGAAACAATTATTTCTCCACCTTCTTGCCAGTAAACATTGATGTTCCACAATGATCTATACCAGGTCTCATAGTTTTCAATATATGAAATCTACACTGCTACAAAAATACTACCCTAGTTCAATACATTGATAATGCAATCCTAATCTGGTTTGCTAAATCTTTCTCTAAACTCCAAGACCTTAAACAACAATCCTTCAAATAAAATATGGCTAAACAATTACAACAACTACTAAACCATAAAATGATTACTTTTTTCCTCAAAACACACATTTACCAAACAACACTAGTCACTATTGTCTCTGCCAGCATCACCATGATAGAACATTTAAACCACATATAATTACTGGGTGTCATCCTAGATGACCAGTTGATATGTAACCACCAGCAAGTGGTTAAGAACATTCCTCAAAATCTGATTTACTTTAAACAGACTAAAAATCTATCCCAATGACATTGCCAGACAATGTGTAGCCTATAATCTGCTACTGCTATCTCTCCCCTATGCTGTCTCAATATTCATTAACCTTTGTGCTTCACAGCTGTCCAAACTTGAGCAATGTTATAATAAAATAGCCAAATTTGCAGTAAACTATAACAACAGAACACAACACTGCCTAGCCCTCAGAGAATTAAACTGATTAAAATTACTGCATCACCTAGCTCTTTCTCAATTAACTACAATATATAGACTCTCTTCTGTAAGCCAGAAAATTGCTCAACCCTTAATGGGTCCATATTAGAACATCGACTTTTTGAATGTTCTAATATCGACCCCTATTCAGCAAACGCTGACAACATTGAACATGCAGAACAGCAAATTTTTTCCAAGGCAAAAAAATTTGCTGTTTCGACACACATACACACAACACAAACACACCAAACAAACAGCAATCCACACACATACACCTAAAATCCTACATCTAACCCTACACTAAACTGTACACACACCACTAGCTATCCACTTACCTTAACCCAAACCCTAACCCTAAGGTCTGTCACTATCGCACACTCATCTCACCCGCGCTCTAACCCTAACTCAACTACCCCGCCCTAACCCTCATGTCCACACAATCGCACACTTACCTGACCCACACCCTAACCCTAACTCACCTACCCCATGCCCTAACCCTTACGTCCACACAATCGCAGACTTACCTGATCCTGACCCATAACTTTCCACCACAGTGCTGAACATAGCGAAGCCACAGGAACGGCCAACTGAATTCCTTCCCATGGAAGAAATTTTGCAGCTTCGTTATTTTCAGTGTTTGCTGAACAGGGGTCGATATTAGAACATTCAAAGTTGTGCAACTTCTATGTTTTAATGTAGACCCACCCTTAACCACTGAATACAAGACTATAGAATTTTTGACTCTAGAGAAAAAACACATTAACCAAATCATCTTATACTGCAGGCGAAACTCTATATTCAAATAGAATAGCTAAACTAAGGAATCACATCCCACTACCACTAAAATCCATTCAGAATACAAACTCATTTAAAAATAACTAAAATTTCAACTATTCGTCTATCATGTAGCAAATCTACTCCTTGAAAAAATGCCGCTGTTACCTTCAGCTTGCCATGTTGTCAAGCCATTTCTATTCATTTAGGATCATATGCCTCACAACCAGACTTCACAGATAGCTGGATATTTTTATCATCTCCCAGCCATATTTTTTGTGACACTGCTCTCCTCTTCACTACTATATTTCTAATAGAAAACTTACGAGAAGCAAATTTATTTGAAATATATACTCTATCAATTATTACCTGCATAAAACATTTAATAGAGTAGTAAGCTTAATAGAATATGTTTCAGAAAACCTTTTATCATTTATCAGATTAAATAAGTCAATTAAATAGAAACAAGCCCCCTTGCACACCCCCATATGGGAGGCTGTACTCCCCACACTCCCTGCTAATTATATACTCTAACTCTGAGATCACATACAGTGTTGAAAAGGCAAAACCTCCTGCAAAAACTGCTTTATACATACCTTTGATGTTTATTGATATTCTGAAATTTCGATGTTTCCAGTTTGCAAGAATTGTGCTTGTGCCATTCTACAAAATGTAATAATGTAGTAGTAGTTAGATAGCAGATATGGTTGTGGCCAGAGACATCATTCCCAGCATCACAGGCAGTGGGAACTGAGACAGCCAGAAGAGGAGCCAGCTGCAGGGAATGACAATGCCAGACAGAGTCTTGTACAATACACCAAAGCAATAGGTAACAGGCAGCAGACTGCAAAATTGATTTACTACATAACTATACAATAGCTAAGCAGACACAGACAAGTAATAATAATGCATACAAAAACACCCGCCTATATTTACCATGGGTGGGTGGGTTTGGCATAATGGTTAAGGTCTTAAGGTCTTTACTTCAAAGATACAAGGTACAGCATTTGATTCTGACCTCAGTTTTTTTGGTTAGGCTTAAAATGGCCATTCACAGCAGTTAGCCCAGTATTCTGCTATGAGTCTATGAGTATAGGCTGGCCACTGGGTGCATCAGACATAGGCAGCCTAAGTCAGAATGTGTTTACCATGATTTGCCCAGGTGAGGAATGGAGTTTTACTATATAACTACTTAATAGCTAAGCATATATAAATAAATAATGATGATGATACAAAAATAACTAGCCACTCTATGAATCAGATGTAGGCAGCCAATGTCAGACTATGCAAGGGCAGGACACCCTCATCATTATATTTTCTATGGGTGGGGAAGGCAGGTTTAGTACATACATAGACAACAGCTGAGTAGATACAGGCAAGTAAAATAATGCATACAAAAACACCACACTGTGCTTGCCCATACATAGATTGCTCACTATGTGCATCAGACACAGGCATCCCAAGTTAGAATGGACTAAGAAAATGATAGCATTATTATCATCTACACAGATGGGAAGGGTTACAGGAGAGCATGTCTTTCAAAGGGAAGAGTGTGTGTGTGTGTGTGTGTGTGTGTGTGTGTGTGTGTGTGTGTGTGTGTGTGTGTGTGTGTGTGTGTGTGTGTGTGGGTGTGTGTCTGTTTGTGTGTGCGTGCATGGTCATGCTGAGGTCTAACAAATGAAGTAAATGAATAATGAAGTTTATGGGATGTTACCGAGATGAAGAACCTGTCTCACTGTGTATGTGTGTGAGATGTGCTATGGGCTGTGGAAGTATGTATCTGTGTTTGCATGTCTGCAGGGATACATCATCAGCACGTTGGACAACACTGTACCATGATCTACTTGATAGGTCCAAGGCATACTTGACAAAGGGTTCATTTTCCCATGCATGCTCTCACCCATGAAAATTAGTTCTGTCAGGAGTTGCACTGGTTGTCCCACAATTCAGACTAGAGGTCACTGTTCTACCTGTATGCCCATGGGCAAGGCAAATCCTGGGTATAGAGACTTTCACAACTGATATAGCAGTGGAAGCATGGACAGAACCTTGTCTTTCCATGGAAAGTAAAACATCTGAAGATATACTAGATGACAGACCTCAAGGATGCCCCCACATCCCCAACAGAAGACTCATAACAGACACTGCATGTTTAAATGTGTCATTAATTTTGTCCAGTTATTTACATGCATGGTTCATGCAGTGCCATAAGTCAACATGTACTGCCTAGACAACCCTCACAGCATCTGCCAAGGCTATGGTGAAACTTGCCTGTGCCTTAACAATGGCCTTAACATATGTTGGGTGACAGCTATTAGAATCCCATCCTCAGGGAGGGTGGTAATCATGTCTCCTGCAAGCACTGACACCAACCCCCTATTTGTGATCCCTCCTACCCTTGAAGGCTAGGACCAGATTCTGACATGTCTGTACTTAGTATCACCACACTTCTCTGATCTACACTGTCCCCTTCTACCTGTCAACTCTTGGATGGTAATGTGTGATGGGTACAAGCAGGCAAACAGACTGTAGTCATACACTGTGGAAATGATATATGGGTCACAGTCCTTCTGTCCAATACCCATTATGCAGCCCCAAACTGTGCCTGCTCATCCCTGCCATCGCCAGAGGCTAAGGATCAGCCATCATCAGTCAGGGTAGTTCCTCAGTGCTTGGGCCAGTGATTCACCTGTGAATAAAACAAAACATATCTAGTGTAAATATGCTTCATTACCACTACACATGCAAATTGTACCATTAAAACTATTAATAAAGATAACATATAACCATGGCCTTACTTTGTGCAGATGTTGTCTTACCTTGGTATCAGGTGTTCATAGGTGCAATAGATGAGATAGATATTATAAACAGCAATGTGACTTACGGCTACAAATGGTGCATATAGTAAAGGTAGGACTGCATACCTCGGGTAACACCAGTATAAATCCTCTTTAGCCTATCTAAATTTACTCTAACATCCAACACCAGACAGTAGAACTCTGTCGAGCGGGTGTTGTCTTTGAGTGAGGCCAGAAACTTCTCTATCTCTGTAAAGGGTGATATTGTAGACAGCCCACCTTTTTTTTGTATTCCATTCCCATGCCACAACATCTGCTCTAAGGGTGGCAGCATGGCTCATATCTATGCACTGGACTATTTCATAGTTCTGGACCTGGCCGCTCATGGCCATCAACATTGTTCAGAAGCTCCTGCCAGGCATAGTCATAGAAGGGATTGACAGCATTTTGCAATGAGATGAGCTGTCCAGTATGGAGACAGAGGGTCTGTAGTTATGCCTCATTCTCTTCTTGAACTGAGGCTTTCAGCTGGATGGAGCTTTAGCCACCCATGTCTTAGGCATATTTCTTTTGGTATGGAAATTTACAGTCATGGTCCTACATGGGTATTTCACATTGCAACATTTTGAAACTTACATTAAGAGGCCATCTGACACAGTTTGCTAGGGCCTAACATCAGCATATGGGTATTCAAAAAAAAAAAAGCAGTGCCACTATATTAACCATTTCTGTTTGTCCTAACCCACCCAAAAAAAACAATAACAGGTGCGTGACTGCAAGCCATTAAAGCACACACCCTCACACAGATGGGTACAATATCCACACATGTGCTACATACTTTGTACAAACATACATTGAT
The DNA here is from genome assembly GCF_019279795.1 of Protopterus annectens. Taxonomy (NCBI): domain Eukaryota; kingdom Metazoa; phylum Chordata; order Ceratodontiformes; family Protopteridae; genus Protopterus; species Protopterus annectens. The sequence continues at coordinate 918,539,646 of NC_056734.1, forward strand.
GATACACAACATTACACTGTCACAAGGTTACCAACATTCAAAAAAACACAACTTTATTGTGCTGGCATTCTACTATGGCCAGTACATATGGGGCAATGAGCCTGCAGACAACTTCTACTTTTAAAGCTACACTGACAGAAAAACTAAAAAAGTCATTTTTACCCCTTGCAGTACACAGCACACATAAATGTTACCATTGTACAAAGAAGCCTGTGTAAGAAGTAACACATACCTTAAAATTGCCAGACTATACTACTGCAGCTACAGGTTTCTCATTATTGTGCTGTACAAGCTGGAAGTCATGTACTATGTTGATCCCTGCTTCATGTTGTACTTACATAGTATACATTTTCCCCTCTGGCCATGATATGTGCACCAATTAAGGCTCATCTCATTATTGCTCCTGAATTGCTCAAGGTGGATAATAGATAATACAGGTAAACTCTATGTTGAATTCTACACAATCTTGGGCACACACCTGAGCACCTATGCTGACCACTGAGCACACATGGGAAGCCCAGATAGCAGGAACTGAGAAATTCACAAAACAAAAGATATAAGTGTTCGCTGCAGCTGGCTATAAATGGAAAAGTGGACAATAAAGACTCCCTTAGAAATGAGCTTAAAATCAATATCTGAAATGCTTTATTATGGCTATTATTATAATCTATGTTTTCGCCTGGGCACCAGGATGAAATGAATAGATGGCACTCGGAGGTACAAATTGTTAAGGGTGAGCTCACTAGCCTAATAGAACTTATTAGCCAATCAGGACAACCCTTTTCCCTCATGCAGACACGAACTTTATCACCAGGGGGTGTGTCTCAGAGTGAAAGGTCAGGAATGACCAGCAATGTGTGTTTGCAGCAAGATGGTGTTTCTGAAATAGTAGTGAGCCCTAAAGCAGATGTTTCAACTAAAAAAGACACCAGAGGGGAAAAGAGTGAGGATGAATAACTTCGTTGTGGAGCTAAACCCAAACAAACTGTGCTGAAGAGAATGTATAATGCTGTAACAAGCATTCAACCCACTAAAGGTACTGTTAGTTGTTTTGGTCCTGGTTCTGAGGCAGTTAATAATGAATTTTACAAAATGAATGGGAACTGGAACAATAATTTAAAAAAGTTTATTGGAGATGAATATATTTTTAATACAAACAATGATGAGTTTAGGACAATAGAAGGTGATATGTAGCTTCCAGGAAACAGCAGTTTGAAAGATATGATTTTACTTATGGAGAAAAACCTGCATAAGATAAAACTGTTATAAATGGACAATGCATATTTTTTGAAATGTTTTACTTTGAAAATAGTTCCTCAAGGGCTAAGAGTGTTTAAATCGCCATTGGGTGTGGATGTTACTGATAGATTAATTAATGATTTTATTGTGCTTTTTGACAATTTTGGCTTTGATTATATGAGACTGTTAATTAAATATAATGATGTGAAACTCAGTGCTGTAATTAGAGATGTAGACAAACTTAACCATGACATTACAAAAGATTTGATTTTTCCTCAATGTGAGAATTTTTATTGGAAGCAAATTATACAAGTAAATAAAAAATGTGATAGAATATATATAGAGAAAGGGTAGAAAATAGAAAGGGATGTAACACAATGTAGTAGTAAGACCGCTTATTCATGGAAAAAAGTTTTAAAGTACCAAATTATTCTGAGCACTTAGAGAAAGGCTGTAATGAGTGATTTGAAGGGCAAGCTGGAATAGGGTATTGTAGTGAGGGTAACAACTTTAAAGATTTTCATAAGGGGAGAAAGCAACGAGTATGGAACAACAGACAAGACTTTTGGGATTTAGGACAAGAAAGAACATTTCTTGTTGTTGTCCAAAGGGATGAAATTTGTCCCCAGTACAGATTTTAAACTAGTGGATATTTTGGTGAAGACCAAATTATATTTTAGAAAATTGAATTTAACTGTTATTTTTAAGGATAACAATTATGAAGAAAATAGCTCAAACATTAAGAAAAAAGTAGTTTTAATCCCCCTATGCATTCCATATTATCAGTTTTGGTCATTATAGAGGACTTATATAAAATTCACGATATGTTTAATGAAAGAAAGAAGAAGAATGGATAGAATTTAACTAAGACTGAATGGGATGTATTTCAAAAGTTATGTAATGACTTGTCTATTTGGGTCATGAAACCAGATAAGGGAGGGGGGGTTTATTTGATAAGTTTGAGTACCTTAAAATTATGTACAAAATATTAAATGAGACAGAGACTTATCAATCACTTTCTAGTACTGAGATTAATATAGCTCAATGAAGAATTGATTTAGTCTTAGAAGAATATTTATTAGACCAACGGATACCCACAGACATTTACAATTTTTAAAAAGTTAAGAATCCTGTTATTGCTACTATATTTGGTATCCCAAAGGTTCATAAAAATGTCTTAAAACCACCTGTCTGCTCCATAGTTTCTGGTAGTAAATCTAAGACATTTCCATATGGAGTAGCTATTGATAAATGGTTAAAACACATATAATCCAATGTACAATACTTGTTGAAAGATTCTTGGGGCTTTTTGGGGTGTTTAAAAGACAATTTATGGGAAAAGGAATTGAATTTTTTTGTACGTCATTGATTTATTTACTTCGATTCCCAAGAATGAAGGGTTGGAATTCTTTTTATAATAGTATGGTTACATTTTTTGAACCTTGAATGGGAAAAGACAGATTTAATATTTGAATTTATGACAACAATGTTGGACAACAACTTTATATATTTTGAGGGGGAATATTTCAGGCAAATAAAAGGAGTGGCAATGGGGGCATCATGTGCCCCCATCTTTGTGAATTTAGTTCTTGCAGGATGGGAAACTAGTCAAGTTTTTAATAGTAAGTTCTCCAGAAATCTAAAGTTGTATGTCTATTTTTTGTTTGATATCTTTGTTCATTGGAAAGGAACTACTATAGAAATAAAGAATTTTGTTAAATATTTGAATAGTACTTGCGCATTCTTAAAGTTCACATAGACTTATAAACAACAAGGTATTTCTTATTTAGATATCTTCATTTTGCATTCCAATAATGGGTTTAAATCGAACATATATCGAAAACCAGCCTTCAGTAGCTCCTATTTCGAATATTCTAGCTGCCACCCTCCTAGTAAGAAAAAAAGTATACTTAAGGGGCAGTGTATTAGAGCAGCAAAAATGACTTCTACTTATGAAGAAGTCATTAAGGAGTTAGATAAAGTGGGAGGTAAGTTTTTGGAAAGGGGATGCCCCCAAAAGTTGGTCAAAGAAGTTACTGATTATGTATTGTCCCAATGGGGTAAAACTTATAAACCTTTATTAGGATTAGGATTTGAACCTCCTTCCAATACACTTAAGTATAACAGTGTCTGTAGGTCTTTGGTACTTGAATATAGTCCTTATGTAAGGGAGATTAAAAAAGTTTTTACAAAAAATTGGAATATTCTTAGGTGTAACCCAGAGATTTTTAAATATTTGGGTGAAACACTCAGGTTTGTGTATAAAACCGTTATTAATCTGAAAAAAAATTGGAATATGGGAAGTCTAACATAAAATCTAATAAAGTGACATCACAAGTTACAGGTAAATGTGGCTCATGCAGTCAGTGTTCCTTTATTTTTGAGGAGGCAAGTTTACTATTGGACTATATTAATAAGACCAAAATGTATTTTAAGAATGGAAATTGTGGTACGAGGTATATTATTTATTTGGCTAAGTCTGTGTCCTGTTCAGCTTTTTATGTTGGAAAAACAGACACAGCATTAAAGAGCAGAATATATAAGCACTTGTACCAAATTAGGAAGCAGAACAGTGATAACACCTCATTTAGACATTTGTTTATAAGTCCAGAATGCCACACTTTTAAATTTACCATATTGGAGAAGCTAAATAGTAACCCAAGGGGTGGTGATTTTAAATCACTTTTGGAAAGAAAAGAGGTGAGGTGGCAGCTGTTGCTAAATGCCACCTGACCCCACCCCCAAGGAATCAATGACAATATTACCCTACAACCTATTTTAGAGCTTAGGGACTAACAGGATTTTAATATTTCTTTATATTGAATTTTAGAAGTGTTTTGTGTTTGTTTATTTATTATTAACTATTGTAATTAATAGGTAATGTATATTCATTATTTCTTAGCAAAGAGTATTTTTAATGAAGAGTTTTAGATTGTATATTTGTATGTTTAAGTACACTGTTTTAAAATAGGAAGTATAATGGTTGTGTTTAAAATTTATTAAGTTACTTAAGTGTTGCTTGCCCTTTAAATACATTATAGGTGTTCATTGTTTAATTAATTCAATTAGTATAGCCTTATGGGTATAAAAAGGTTTTAGTTGTAAAGGTCTTTGATTCTGATGAAGTGCTGTTTTTGTGGAAGAAAGCAATTAATCATAATAAAGCATTTTGGATATTGATTTTAAGCACATTTCTAAGGGAGTCTTTTTTGTCTACTGTTCCACTTATAGCCAGCTGCAGCGAACACTTATATTGTTTGTTTTGTGAAGTTTTACTTGGTGTTGGTAACTGTGTGAGTTTATTTGGTGTTTAGGAAATGAGAAATTGGCAGACTTATACCTTCCAAATAAACCTCATTAGGACTAAGGTTCCACAAATTAAGTTTTAAAGAGCCATGTTCTTCACATTTATATATTGAAAGGGTCTGTCACATATTCAAGTGTTATAAATTGTTCAGTAACAGCCATGGTAAATAGTCTTGAATGCTATTTACACAGAAAAAAATTATAGAAAAGAAAAATGTCACATTTTATCCATTCTTTGAGATTCCTACTTGTAGATGTGGTCAGTAAAGTGTTCCACATGTTGTTCATTTGTTCAACAATGATGTGAGGTGGGTATTTCACATCTATAAATGTAACTTTGACAACAGTGATAAAGCTATCTCTAATGATCTGAAGATGGAGTTTCTGATGAGCATATATCTTTGATAACAAGCAGAAAGATGGAGTTCTGCCATGTTTCACTCTTTAAAAGTGCCAATGAAGTTATAATAGTACACTACCTAAATTTTATTAATATGCAATGTGACCTTCTGTTCTACCTTCTACTTGCTTCCTTTTTTCATATCTCTCCTCTCCTGCCATTTCCAACCTTTAATCTGGTAAAAATAATAGATAAATATAACACACACACACACACACACACACACACACACACACACACACACACACACACACACACACACACACACACACACAGACCCAAAAAAGGCTTAACAACTGAATTTTGTATTTATGTACTCCTACATTAAACAACAGTTGGCAAAGAGTCACATCACTGGGCAAAAACAAAAGTAAATTTCTATGCATATGTAAATACCTTTCTACTGGTCATGCACATGAGCTGAGCATTGGTGCATGTGAATAAACAATTCTGACAACTAAAAGTAAGGTTAGGTGATTCTGTTTTCAAAATCTGCTTTCATGGCTAAATGTAATATTGATGTGAGGCGGCCATTCCAGTGCACTTGATGCAGTATTTTAATCCGCTGAGGGTGAGGTGTTGTTTTTGCAATTTTGTTTTCATTCTACAACTGTACTCCAGTTCACTTTTGATCTTTTTTATGCCTTTCCTCGAAGAACTTCAGTTGTATACCTGGCTAATGTTCTTTTTGGTGGATTATGACAGATATATGTAAATGTTTGAATCCTGTCATGTGTGCACCTATTTTCTTGATATCCTGTATGGTGAGCTGCTGAAATGTGTTTTATTGACACATTTCCTGAGAAATATTTATGTGGCATGTGTATCTAATGCACCAGATAGGAAATGTTATCCATTCTCATGTATATGTTCTGCTGTTATATGATATATTATCATGGACTGAAACATTCCTATCATCAATATGTAAATCATGCCCATGGGCTTTTCCCTTGAAAAATGTATTTATGCATTTCTGTTACATTATGGCTGTAATAAGTTAATAATCTAATGCAGGACAACATAAAATGTAATGCTTTGACTCTATCTCATTCACTGGCACAGGGTAACTATCACATTTACAATGGAACAGAGAACTGTTTTTGTAGGGTGATTCAAAAATACTAAAGTATTGTACTGCATGCAGTTATATAATGTTGTGTCTGTAAGCTGTAAATATCCTACATTTCCCTACTATGTGTTCCTCATGAGCCCCATGTAGTCTGACTCCTTCTGTAACTACCCTATCTAATGCAATAGTATGGAGAATATCTCAATAACAATCATGGGTATATAGCCACTGAGGTCTTAATATGAACAAACACACATTCATCCTGCTCATTTGGTATTTATTCACATTCTCAACTTTTAACATGGTGCAAAATTAGATAAGCACAATCCACACATACCCACAAAGGACTTAGGAAAAAAAAAAACTTTCTGAGTTCAAATGTTGCTATAGAACAACATTGATTTTCATAGGCAGGAAATTATAATTGACAGTTCTTGTCTTATGGCAAAAACTAAGAAAAATCTTTCAGCCATCCTAATGGTTTACTTACATTCACATGAGTAAGCTTACACACATGTACAAAAGGAATCAATAATGATATAAGCATAAGTTGACATTTTGTGTCTCATTTTACTCCTGGTGTGGTTTATCTGATGAGTAAGATGCATGGAAGATTATGATCCCCTGATTGCTGAAGTCTGTTTGACATTGCTCATTCTGCAGTCTTTCTTACTGCTGCAAACCTCCCTGTATATGTACGCTGTATGACAAATATACTATATGTTCTTTTTTGGTGACTTTTGCAAGATAAAACAAAAAAAACTCAAGCCAAGAGACATCAGAATTTCATTTAATAAAACAATAAAACAAACAAGCAAAGCTTTCGGGCTTAACCCTTCTTCAGTGCAACATACAATGACAACAACTCTACGAACAGCTGTATCGTTATATCAAGTCACATGACAACAACCAAATCATATGATATTCATCTCATATACTTTTTTAATACAAAAATCTATGCCTAAAACATATTAAAACACATTTTATTTGTATTCCATTTTTTTATTAATACTGGTTTCAAACTGACAGACAGCAACATTAATTGCTGGATATTTATCTGTGGCCAGCCTAATTATCCACTCATATTTTCTCATTTCAACTATATTGTTAGTATTGCCCCCTCTTATGCTTTTACTAGTCACACTACGACCTTAAACTTAAAATCATGAGCTGTACCAAAATCTAAAAGATGTTTAGCTAGTGCGGTACTTACTTACTATCGCAACCAGATTTTCGTAGTTGTGGTAATATGCATGCTGGTATGAAAACGAGTGTGGGAATTAGTGTAAGCTGTTATTTTATGTCTTTACTGAGACCAAATAAGTTTGGCTTACATTTAGGGCGATAAACAGCTGTGAAAGTCTTCTTCCTGTTTTACATGCTTTATACAAGCACAGTTCAATTGGCTGGGATGCTGTCTTACTGTCAAAAGAATTACTTTAACTATGAAGATGGAATGCTGAAAAGAAAAACACAGAGACCCGGAAATGATTTTTGGTAAACTGTTTATTTCTAAAAGATTAGAAACAGACTTGAAAGGAAACTTTTATAGCAGAAGCTTGCAAAAAAAGAAATAAAAACGGTTTGTGAAATTGATGAATAACCTGGATTAAATGAGGTTGTGAATATTAAATGTTTTTTAAAACACCATAGGGTGTATGTTAAAAAATAATTTTGTGATATTGGTCATTTTTTTCTGTATTTTTACCTTGTTAATTGATTTTAATGATGTCATAATTGAAGTGCATTTTTTATAGGTTCATTATGATTATTTAAACCTGTATTGTTAGGGAATTAATGCATCTGTTTTTTCTGAAGAAGTGTCTGATGAAAGTGAGTAATAAATGGAAGTTTACACTAATTTTGGTCTACCTTTGTCTTTGGCTATTCCAGTGGTGTTTCTTTAGTTTTTGTTTTCTGGAATTCTGACAGCTGCCTCTACTAGTAACACCACTGATTTAGGAACTATGCCGATTTTTTTTTTAAAATTGGAAATGGAAGAGAAAGATCCCAAACCAGAATGGCAAAGAAAAAGGACAGAATGGCTTCAGACTCTTCCATGGACAGTTAAATGAGCATTACAATGTTGCTGACAATGTAATTAATCTATCTAGCTTTGTTCTGAATGAAAACCATTGCAAAATTTTAAAACTTGGTTTGAATTTTATATCAGCTAATAAAAAACAATGTAAATAACATTTGTTGGACTTGAAGAAATATGTTAGGTCTTTGAATTTAAATTTCATTTTAACTGATTTTAACATGAATAGCAGTTGTTTTGTTAAGCCTTTGTCTTTTAATCCTATACTTTCCCATACTTTAAAAGTATTTGAAACTGTTTGTGAAAGACAGATAAGGGAAGTGTTGAATCATGATAGTTTAACAAACAGAAATAAGTATTGTAATCTTACTAAGAATGATAAAAAGGTTTTAACTGAACTAATGAATAAAGAAAAAATAAGAATTATGAAAAGTGATAACCCTTGTAATAATGGACACTGAACATTATGTTAACAATATTGAAAACATGCTAAACAATGTGCAAGAGTATGAGCAAGTGAATTTAAATGCTGTTAACAGCAGTTACAGGATGATTTATTCATTCTTATTTGAGAATTCTTTTGAATGGTAATTTGGACAAAACTATGTATGATTTTTGTAACATTGAAAAACCCAGACTGGGGGTTTTGTTTGGAATTCCAAAGCTTCACAAAAATCAAACAAACCCCCCTTTTAGACCCATTGTATCTGCCCCAACTATATAACTGAAGGTATTTCATTGATGGTCGACTAATTTTTCAAGCCTTTAATATTTAAACTGGACTCTTACCTTAAAGACTCATGGGATTTTTTGAATTGTTTTAGAAATTTTTCAGCAAGTGTTATGTTTGACCCAAGTAAATACATTTTATTCACAGTAGATGTGGTATTTTTATTTACTTGTATTCCACACGATACTGGTGTGGAATATGTTAGACGTTTTTTACACATATTTTCTGAGTTTTCTAATGATCAAGTTAATTTCTACTGTGAATTGCTGGAAATTTTATTAAACAATAATTATTTTATGTTTAATAAAATGATTTTTAGACAGGTTAAGGGGGTAGTGATGGGGGCCCCCACTGCCCCCTCTTTTGCCAATATGGAAATGGGTTGGTGGGAGTACCAGATTTTGTATAGTTTTTCAACCAGTTCCAGGTTATTTTTTACAAAAGATTCATGGACGACTTCATTTTTGTAATAGAATGTAATTTAGATAGAGTGCATGAGTTTGTAGGAGCCTTAAATCAGGGCTCTGAGTTTTTGAAATTCACTCTTGGAGATGTGGGGTTGAAAGTCAATTTTTTAGATGTTAATTTAGAATGGGGTTTGTGCTTGAATAGGTTTGTCAGTCGAATACATCATAAGGACACTTTCACAAATAATTACTTACATGACCAGAGTTTACATCCTTCTTTTATGAAGAAAAATATTCTGAAGGGGAAGTTCATAAGAGCAAGCTGTTTGACTAGTGAAAATTCACATTTTTAGATGAAGTAGAATTTATTATTCATTTATTTCTTGAAAGGGGCTATCAAGAGGTTCAGCTAAGAAACACAGCTGAGTTTGTTATTAGCAAAAGGATGTCTCATTATCCCCATATTCTTGTTATTCTATTTGTTAATAATATTAATAATAAAACCAATAAAGGACATACATACTGCAATTTGAACATGACAATTGATTCAGTGCTCATTTAAAACATTATTAAGGAAAATTAGAACAGTTTTTAAAGAAACCAAGACCTTTTTAAGGTAATTGGAATTAGACCTTTTTGTGTTTAAGAAATAATTGTAATTTAACATTTTTATTTGAAAAAATGAAGTAGAAAATTTTTCTAAGAAACAAAGACCTTTGTAAGGTAATTGGAATTAGACCTTTTTTGTGTTTAAGAAATATTGTAATTTAACATTTTTATTTGAAAAAATGAAGTAACAACTGGTAACAGGTTAACTAACTGCAAAAGTGCCCTAGGTATGTTTAAATGTGGTTGCTGTAATACATGTAGGTCTATTTTGGAAGGACCATACATAAGTTTAGCACACTTGCCTTATACTATCAAAGTCTCTGGTCATTTCAATTGTAAAAGTAAAGGGTTGATTTACATTGGGGTATATTCCCACTGTGGTGCCTTTTACATTGGGATGACCACTCACACATTGCATACTAGAATTAGGGAGCATTATTTAATTATGATATAAAAAGAAAGATATTAAAAATGCTTTTTATAAGCATACACTTAGATGCCCTCAGTACAACAAATTTATGTTTTCAGTATTGGAACAAAAGTAACAGGATGTGAGGGGGTGGTGATTTTAAAATTCTATTAGAACAAAGAGAAGCTTTGTGGCAAATAACATTAAATTCTGATCAAAAAGCTGGATTAAATGAGGCTGTGAATATTAAATGTTTTTTTAAAACACCCTAGGGTGTATGTTAAAAAATAATTGTGTGATCTTGGTCATTTTTTCTGTAGTTTTACCTTGCTAATTGATTTTAGTGATGTCATAATTGAAGTGCATTTTTATTGGTTCATTCTGATTATTTAAACATGTATTGTTAGTGAGTTAATGTATCTGTTTTTTCTGAAGAAGTCTCTGATGAAAATGAGTAATAAATGCAAGTTTACGCTTGGCTATTCCAGTGGTGTTTCTTCTTGGGCTGGTTTTGGGATTACTTTAACTATGAAGATGAAATGCTGAAAAGAAAAACACGGAGACCTGGAAATGATTTTCGGTAAACTGTTTATTTTTAAATGTTTAGAAACAGACTTGAAAGGAAACTTTTATAGCAGAAGCTTGCAAAAAAAGAAATAAAAGGGTTTGCGAAATTGATGATATTGAGTGATATTGACAGGTGATTCTAGGGTAGTTTTGTACATGAGAAGTTGACAGTATTGCTTTGGTCTGGTATTGTGATACTGCTATCCTCAGACAAAGGCAGCTTGTGTGTCAATGATTTGGGCATGTATTACGGCTGAAAAGATGTGGATTGCTCAGTTGCTGCTTTAGTCTTTTGGTGTGGGGGAAAGCTGTCAGCAATTGCAGTCAGTATTGCTTCAAAACATTTTTTTGCTGTGAAAGCTGGGTTTCATGCCAGATGTATTCCACTAAATATGAGTCCAGATGGTGATGTTCAGTACCTGTTTGTCTTTTGTTCCTCCACTTTACTGAACTCCACATTCTCTCTACATGTTGTGTATTAACTCCAGTATCAGGATCCATGAAATTATATTTATGGTTAACCTTGTCATAGGTAAAGCCTGATTCTACAAGTTGTTTGGTGTGATAAGCTCACCAGGAATCAGAATAAATAGTGCTGCCCTCTTTGATGTACGCCATTTTTTTACTAAATAATGTTGAAGCACTTCTATCTGTGACTTATACCAGAAATGCCTCTTTGGTCTCCCTACAGATCCTTCCAAAAATCCATTGTTGATGGAGGATACAACCAGCATTACTTCTTCTATGAGTGAATAGACTTTCATCTATTTCTACTATATGCCCTAGCCCTCTTATTTGTTTCTTCTCTTGTTTTTCCATTTCCATGACACAGACATCCCTTAAGTAGTTATTCCAGTCAATGACAGTCTTGCCAGCCATGTCTAATTCTTCCTGACAGAAAGCAATTGATGCCAACTGCTTACACCAGCAGTAGATGAAATGTACCATGGTGGTACTGCCATCAAACCAGTTTCCAGCCCAACCCCCAATATGTTGGTAGCATTTCTCTGAATTGCACTTCCAAAGTATTTGTTTTCCGAAGTACAATTTCATTACATGTCCTGGACTACATTCCTTAGGTGCGGGTATAATTCCGCACTGTTGAAATAATGCAATTGAGTCCTTCTCTGTGGTAGGCAAATCCCTCAAATGCATGTTCAACTTAAAAAAACTCTTGTGTTGCAAGACTACAAGTAAATAAGGACAGAGATGTGGTTCCCAAATAAATGGATACTATAAGTTTAACAACATTTGTTGACATGAGAAAAGGAATGTGCATTAAGCAGACTTGGAATTGGAAAAGCAACATAACATGCTGGCAGTAAAGGGCCAACCTTAAGTGAAACATTATTATTTTCAAATTTTAAATGATAACCCTGCCTAAACAAACTTCAGTGTGAAAGAAAACACTTTCTGTGAGATATTGAAAGCATTATCAGTAACATTAACACATCAGGAGGCAACCGCTATTACAGCAAAAATCTGGTTGCGATAAGACATAAGTACCACTAGTGCACTCATAGAGACCTGTTTACGCATGTCTGAGTGATGCTCTATAATTCGATCTTTCAGCCTTCTAGTAGATTTTCCTGTATAGAAGGCAGTGCATTTTATGCAAATAGCAAGATACACTATATTCTCAGTATTACAAGTTGAAAATGAGTAAAAGCTATACTCCTGTAAAGTTAACGGGTGAACAAAAATATTATCAATAACAATATATGAGCAACAAATACAATTATAACATGGGAACATACCACTTTTTTATTTGTTGCTTTGCAACTATTTCTCATTTCTTTATCACATAATCGTTGCTTCAAACACCTGCGATTCTGTTATGCAAATTTCGGTTGATTACCAATAATCTTCTCAATACCTGGCATCCCTTTCAGAATATGCCAACTTCTTGCGATTATTTTTTTCACCCCTTGTGTTCTCCTATTATATGTTGTTACATATCTCGAATCCTCTTGTTTCTTACATAATTGATCTTGACTTCTTATATCATGTGTATTCTTCCCAAAGTAGGGTTTAGCTGTATCAGATCTATGTGTGATTATGTTGTGCATGTTCCTTTCCAATAAACTTTGATCATTTCCTCTCTCTTTAAATTCTTGGACCATTTCATCCATCTGACGCAAAAACATTTCTTTATTTGTGTTTAACCTACTTAACCTTAACATTTGACTCTTAACTACTCCATTAAACATATGTGGTACATGCATACTGTTCTTATGAACATAACAATTGGTATGAACACTTTTCTTATATATAGAGGTAGACAAGGACTGTTCATTCCTATCAATTTTCACATCAAGAAATTCTATTGTTTGCATAGAGCATTTCATTTTAAATTTTAAAAAATCAGTTGTACTATTAAGGTCTTCCACAAACTGCCTTAATTGGTTATCAGAACCTCACCAAATAAGGAACACACCATCAACGAAACAAATGTAAAAGGAAACTTTATCATAATATGGGGTCACATCATTAATATAAAGTCTTTCTCCCAAGTATTGAGTGCTAAGTTAGCACTAATACTCATTGATTTTTAAGTATTATACAGTCAACAAACAATAGGGAACTGCAGAAAGGTCATTACCTTCCCTGTGACATTATCATGAAAAAAAGGCTTTTCACAGTTGCAAAAATCATCTGTCTGTAGTATAACATATGTGACATTTTGAAGAGCAACTTCACTGTCATTATGTATGCACAAAGAAAGAACAATTCTCTTTGCATGGTAAAAACTTCAAAAAATTCTTGGAATACACTTATATCTTAGCTTTTGCTTTGAAATTGAAGTGAACATTGATGCACAACACCAGACAACACTGGCATAAAGTGATATTCATAGCTGCATTGACATAGTGTCCATGTACCTTTGTAGTCCTAACACGATATAAGCATTGTCAGTATATGAGATGGAGGATTTTGAGCCCCTGATTACTACATGTTGTGTACACTGTTTATTTTATAGCCTTCCACAGTGTTCTAAAATTCCTTTGAAATGTGTGTTTTTGCACAAACTTTTTCATAGGTTCCTCTGTGGCAACACTTGTTAAAATGCTGGTTTATAGATCATTTGTCATACATTAAGGGGTTCCATTCCAATGAGGTCTAAGTTGTAACAGTATGACAAGCAATCTGTGCATTTAGTACTTAAAATGCACATAACTAATAAAGTTAAACATAGTATCTATATGTGACAGCTTGTGATTGTTATACAAATTGTCAAAGCAGTAAGAAGTGGGTTTTGATACCTTGCATCTTGTATGCTGATTAGCATGATCATTGTTTAGTCTTCCAGTGTTATCATTTCTCCTAGACATGTGTGTTATCTGGCTCTTTTACTATCATTTCTGTTGTTGTGACTTCAGTGGATAGTGCAGTTGTATGGAGAATATTAGTTAGTCAGACAAGAGTTCAAATACATGATTCCAAGATGGCCGTCGGCTAGACTACTCCCTATTCACTGTGCTCCTCACTGTTATGTAACTACCGGCTATTTTTAACAACTTTTAAGTGAAGTTTCTCCACAGTTTTTTTTTTCAGAAATCTTCTCTGATTTAAACCCTTCAATTTGGGATTACTTATTTTTGGAAAAAGGTGAATTTTTAGATTAATTTACCTCAGAACTTTTTCTGGCCTCAACAGTTTTTGGACACGTGCACTCTAGAAGCTTATCTCTGTGTCAGTATTCCTGTTTTCACACCTCTTGACTAGGTATGGCTGGTAACTCAGACTCCATGGAGACACAGGCAACCAAGGCCAAATTCTCTTCTATGCTTTCTCCAGAGAAGGACACTGGCTCTAAGAGATTAAGAACCACCAAACAATCTTCTGAGAACACTAAAGTAAGTGCTAAAGATAAAAGTGACTCTAACTTTCATTTAGAAGATTTAAAAATTGCACTACAACCTATTCAAAGTGCTATACAGAGTTTTTCTGAACAATTCACTGATTTTGGTAAAACTTTAAAACAAATAAATGAAAGAATGGACATTCTTGAAAATAAATATCTAGCCATAGAAATAAGAACAGAGTCTATTGAAAGTGACTTAAAATCTAAAGACACTCTAATTGCTGACATGCAAGCTAAAGTACTGGATCTAGAGGCAAGGAGCCGCAGAAATAATATAATAATTAGAGGATTGCCTGAATCTTATGAAAATCAAAATTTAATTTCTGTGACTAAACAAATATTTGAGGCATTACTTAATTGTGAGACAAATACAAAAACTTGAACTATAGAAAGAGCGCACAGAGCCCTGCGTGCCAGACAAGACTCTACTTCACCTCGGATTATATATATACAAGATTATTAGACTTTCAAGACACCCAGCGTATTTTAGAAGCAGCAAAAAGTAAAAAGCATCTTATCTAGAATAAACATAAGTTGACTTTTTCACAGGATTTACCAGCACAAATAAAATTAAATAGACAAAAACTATCTCCATATTGTACTGATCTGATAAATAGGGGAATAAAATTTCGAATGCGTAAATCCTAATACCCTTTCTTTTAACTATAATGAAAGGACTTATATGTTTACAGACCCACAAGAATCAAAAGACATCTTCTTAAAAGTATTTAAGACCCTTCCTGCTAATGTTTCACAAAAATAAAGCTCCTAACTAATGTAAGTACATTTGATGTTTCAATTAGTGAGCTTAATTTTAATACTATGGTTTCTTTAATAACATTGAATATATGACATAGTTTTGTCAAGGAAAGATTAATACAGACTCTGTGTGGGTGAAACGTGTTTTAAGGTTATTTGGAGATGTCGCAAACTCAAATATTAATTTTTCAGTTCTTCACACCTTTTTAATGTCCCAATATCATCATAACATAGTTTACATGATAAAGTACTGTTTTTCTGTCTAAGAGTTCTTAAACAGAATGGAGGGAAAAATATCTGGTCTTTCATGCTGCATAGCGTCATCAACCTTGTTTGAATTGAATGGATGTATGTTTAGGAACACTCATGCAACTCTTCCCTTGAGGTATCCTTTCAAGATGCCATCAGCAGTGCTAATGGAAGCATTTCTGTCTATCATGTCAGAGTTACGCTAGTTGTGTTGCATGCCCCGTACTCTGCTGACAGGATTTCAAAAAGAATAATGAAAAGGTGTAACCCGTTATCCTCAACTGTCCATCTACTTAGAAAATGACTTCCTGATTTCTTGAAGTCGTACATCCGAAGAGCTGCAGATCTACATTCTCGGGGACTATATCTTTAATACAGTAGTAATGTCTTCACAAGATGTCATCAGTAGCGCTAATGGAAACATCTCTGTCTTTCCTGTCAGAGTTACACTTTTTGTGCTGCATTCCCAGTACTCTGCTGACAGGATTTCAAAAAGAATAATGAAAAAGCAGTATCTTATTATCCTTAGCTGTCCGCCTACTTAGAAAATGACTTCCTGATTTCTTGAAGTCGTACATCCGAAGAGCTGCAGTTTTAAATTCTCAGGAATTATATATTGATTACAGCAGCAATGTTTTTTCGCAAGTAAGTGTTTTTTTTTCTATTGCAGGTTGAAACAGTGTGTTTTGCATGCTGTAGGAAATCTCTCACTTGCTTAGGACTGTCTCTACATGTATGCAGAGGTATCCATGCCTCTATGACTGACATTTAAAATAGAACAGTGTTCAATTCATATTTTAAAAGCTTTTTATAAGTTTTAACTTTTCTTAATGTTTGAACATAACAATCCAAATATTTAGGTTATGGAAAGTTATATATATTTATTTGCTTTTAAATGCTGAAAAGTTTAAATGTTTCTTACAAGGTTAAATTATAAGGCTTAGTAGCAGGAGTTGGTCTAATGGCTAACTGAGAGAATTGTGTAACTTTTTGCTTATACAGTACATACACTTAATTTTTTTTTCTTTTTTTTTTTGTTACAAATACAATTGCCAGCATATTTTCATTGATATCATCAGGAGTGTTAGAGTGTAACATAACACTTAAGGGTAATTTGAAGCCCTTGGTAAGCATTTTAGTATGCCTTAATACATATTCACATAAGTTATATACGCTTATGATAGGAATTAAAATAACATCTTTCATAATTTATCTATGTTTGCTAAGAATGTGGGACACGTAATTTTAATTATGTTGGGTAACTTTATATTAGTTTTGATGATACTCACATTATTATATGGACTTTCATGTACTCAAGTTATACAAATTGGTATAAAAAATAGTAAAGAAGATTAGTCAGAGATATATTGTTCCTATAGTTCAGTAATTCAAAGTAATATAGTTTATATTTAACTGTGAAGATTTTATATTCTTAATAACACTAATTTTTTTATTTTTGGTGGAGACATTCGTTTATCTCTACACTTACACTTATGATTTTATATGTATAATTATATTATTGCTTCACTAATTTTGTTTATATCTTACTAACATCTCACATCACAATTATATATTATAGTACAAGAGTAACAACATACTCTTCATTTGACACAATTATATTTAACTTTCCAGGAGTTTGTGAGTACTTTTTTGAATGGGGTTAGTATATGTCGAGCATCTTGTGTTTGGATAGTTGTGTAAATATGTTTAGTTTTGTTAACTTGGTCATAGTCCTTTTTAGGACTTTACTTAAAATCTCTTCCTATATTTCTGTGACTTTGGTAACCAAATTTTTACAATGTATATATAGGTTTTTCTGTTCTCCCTCTGTAGATAAGTATAGGTGGGTAGGCACTGGGGTAGGGAAGAGGGAAGGTTATGAGATTAGGGTCAATTCTATATTGAAATATACACTTATAGGCTATAATTGTCATGTTGAGACAAAATTTTGTTTATTCTTCTTACTTATTCCTTATTTATACACAAATAATTTAAATTTTAGCTTTTCTTTTAACAGACCTCTAATAAGTACATGTCTAATTTATTAATAATTGATTCTTGGAATGTAAGGGGACTCCAAAACAAAGACAAGAAATCCTTAATACATCATTTAATATTCAAATCGCAAACCAATATATGTTTTTTGCAAGAAACACATATACCTAGAGTTGACTGGGATAAAGTAAGAAATAAAAAATGGATCAAAAAAATAATAGCGTCAGGGGATACTTCTAATTCAAGGGGGGTGGCTATCATAATCAAACAAAAATTTCAGGGAATTATCATAGAAGAAAAATTTGATAAGGAAGGTAGATGGTGCTACTTTACTTCTACCATGCAAAATTTGGGTAAACCATTGTTGGTACTAAATCTTTATGGCCCTTGTAGTAATCAACATATTTTTATTTTACAGATTTACAATATCCTTTCTTCCTACAAAGATCACTTTGTTATATTAGGTGGGGACTGGAATGCAGTAATTAACCCAGATATAGATCGTGCAAGCTGTTTCTCTGCACATAATCAATAAGCATCTTTTGCTCTAGAAGACTTAATATTGGAGTATAATCTTATAGACCCTTTACAACTCACTAAATACTCAAATAAAAAGGATATTTTCACCTATTATTCTAAATGCTATCATTCATGGTCTAGGTTGGATTTCTTTCTTGTATCTAATTCTCTTTCACATTTGTTAATGGATTTTATAACTGAGCCCAAATTTCTCTCTGATCACTCTAGAATCTTAGTAAAATTAAATCTAAATTTTAATCCTAGTCATAATCTCAAAAGGAATAGTTGGACATTAAACAATAACTTGCTTTCTAATGAAGAAATTAGTAAATTGTGTATAGAAATAATTCAGGATATGGAAAATAATTTAGATTCAACAGATATCCCCTATGATATACAATGGGCGGCATGTAAAGCGAGGTTAAGGGGAATGTTTATTTGTAAGGCTGCATATCTTAAAAAGCAATTTAATAGTAAAGAAAATTTTCTAAAACAAAAAATCCAGTCCCTTGAAAACCAATATAGGTTAAATCCGGACCCCTCATATGACAAACAGATTATAGATTATCAAAAAGAACTTACCTTATTACACCAAAACAACCTCTCAATACTAGAGCAAAGATTATTAATAACTTACTCAGAATGGGCTCAAATTCCTTCCAAAACCTTAGCAAGAATAATTAAAAAAAACGTTGATAGATCTAAAATATCACCCATACAATACAAAAAGCAAATATATAACACGGACAAGGAAGTTTTGCAACTCTTTTCATTAATTTACTCAGAGTTATATTCCAAAACTTCTACTTCTATAGAAAATAGTTATATAAATAGCTTTTTAAGTTCCATAATATTTCCTATTTTAAATGTAAATCAGCAAAATATTCTTTCAGCTCTCTTAGAAATCACGGAGTCAATTGATAGGCTAAAAATTGGCAAATCCCCGGGCCCTGACGGATTTACACCTAATTTTTTTAAATCTTTCCAATCAGTAATTGCTCCCTTTCTTCTTAAAGTGTATAATTATATAAAAATAAACGACATATCTGATCTCCACTGGAATACTTCAAGAACTATACTAATCCTGAAAAATAATAAAGATAAAATGGATCCCCGCAATTATAGGCCAATTTCATTAATCAATGTAGATATCAAGATTCTGTCTTCTATTCTTGCTAATAGATTGAAGAATGTCCTACCATCAATAATTTCACCAGACCAGACAGGTTTTATGTCCCACAGACATGTTTGGGACAATACCCTGACTTTGGATTCCATTATACATCTTACAAAACATGACAACAACCCATTATATGCATTGATCCTTGATGCATCAAATGCTTTTGATAGAGTGAGTTGGGATTTCCTTTTTCAGACTATGTCCTGTTTTAATTTCCCCATTACATTTATAAATTCTATCAAAACTCTATTCAAAGAATCCTTTACTAGACTGTATATTAACGGAATCACTTCACCTCCTATAAAGATGACTAATGGTATGAGGCAGGGTTGTCCTTTATCTCCCTTTCTTTTTAACTTGTATTTGGAAACTTTACTTTTATATATATCACAAAATACATTCCACAAGATTCCTAGGATTTTCAACACTAATTTATTTTTCTCAGCCTTTGCGGATGATTTAGTTATATTCTTTCAAACTCCTATCTCAGATTTTAAAAAAATAATGAATTCTATTGAGAAATTTTCACTTGCGTCGGACTATCACATTAACTCTCAAAAGACTCATATTTTCCCTTTGAATCATTTGGCGCACAAATCTTACTTATTCCCTGATTCTTATTTCCATATTACATATGGGGTTAAATATCTGGGTATTCATATGGAACATAATAGCTTATCTTCATTTCAAAATAACTTATATAAAATATGGTCATCTATAATGCTGGATATGCGTAGATGGGAACTTTTGAATTTATCACTTCTATCAAAAGCGGCCATAATCAAAATGAATATCCTTCCTAAATTTTTGTACCAATTTAACTCTTCAGATCAAATAATTCCTAAATCTTTCTTTGACAAAGTTAATAAAGAACTAGCTAAATTTTTGTGGTTTCCTAAGGCAGTTAGGATCTCTTATTCTAAATTATCAACTTCTAAAGATAAGGGAGGTTTAGGTTTGCCAAACTTATATCTCTACTACTTAATTGTTTTGGCAAATAAACTTCTGTCCATTTCTAAAATGAATAATATTCACTACAATAACTCATCAAATTGGGTTAGGATATGGCATCATTATATTATATCCAAAAACATAAACCCTGCTGCCATTCCATTCATCTCTATGGATATCATGAGTACTCTCAAAATCTCGAATTTTTTAAAACATAAGATCAAAGCATTTCAGGAGTTATTAAAACTTATCAAGATGGACAATATTTTACATTTACTTCAACCAATTCACCTGAATCCCAATTTTAAGCTGGATAATACACCATTTAACCTCACAAATTATCCCCTTATAATAAATTTGAAGGTTTGGACACTTCTGAAATATAAAGACTTGTCCTTGGCTGATCTACGGAAGACTCTAAATGTCAACTGTAAATATACTATAATACTACGTCAAATAAGGGATGTGGCTATAAACAATTCCGATTTTACTAAGCCAAGAGAACAGGATCTTAATAATTTAGAAACGATAATCAAAACATTATTATTACCTGAGAAAATGTTGTCAAAATCTTATAACTTATTATCTAAATTAATACAAGAATCTTCATGTCTATTTTCGAGCTTCTGGGATAAACACAATCCTCAATTTACAGAAAACCAAAAATCCTTGGTCATTAGAAACACCTTGGAATACTCCCACTTCAAGAAATTGGTCTATACTCAATTGATGATAAATAATAATGCGTATTATACTCCTTCCAAACTTAATAAGTTTGATGCGAGCAAGTCTCCTTCTTGCCCTTGTTGCTCCTTTCCCAAAGCTGAACTTTTACATATTCTTTGGTATTGCCACTTCTCACACAAACTTTGGACTTCCTTGAAAGTAAGGTTACAGAAAATGGGATATCACAAATCCACCTTATCATGGGAAATTGCAATCCTACATTTACCTATAATACATCTTTCTAAATTGGATACTCATGTGCTCATATTTATTTGCTCTCTTATAAAACTGTACATTACCAAAAATTAGCTTGATCGCACTAAATTAAATTGGAATGCCTTTAGATCAATGGCATACATGTACATTTCCGCACATAAAACTATGTGGAAAAGTCCTAGGAAAAGGGTTTTAAATAATAAAGCTTTAGAGAGGGTCCTCTACATTACCAATAATGACTAATAGTTTTCAAATTCATAGCCCCAATACATATTCAGGATTTATTTACCTTCATAATTCACTTTCTCATATTGACTATAGTCTCATTTCATATTTTGATTCTTGGTTGCCAATTGTATATATTGTATATTTTGTTGTATGTTGTTTGCTCTCACCTTCATGAGTTGTAATGCATTTTTACAAGGTATATAACTTTAATCAACTCCTATATGATAATATTCATAATGTTTTGATGTTTGTTTGTTATGTTATACTTTATAAATCAATAAAAAGATTTTTGAGAAAAAAAAAGAGTTCAAATACATGATGGTCTTCCTTGTAGCATATGGACAAAATTAATTATCATGTGCCTTGCTGATACAAAGTAAAGTAATGATATGTGCATGCTTCAGTCTCCTCATGTGGTCATATGTGCAGTGTTTGATGGGTTTTAATCTCCTCCCCTTTCAGTTAGTATGTGGTTTTCTGCTGATTTGTTTTCACTCTTCAACACTGTTCTAATATCTCCATGAAATGTGTGCATTCATATCTTTTCAGTTTATGTTCTACTGTGGTTTCACTAATTAATGCACTACATAAGTGTATTTTTGTTATCTTACAATCGTGCTCTGGTTCATAGGTTCATAGGTTAATACTAGGTTAACTGACCTTGCAAGCCATTGTAAGCCTAGCCAATTATCCCTTGTGAGACCCGAACCCTGCACCTTGTGTTTGTAAGGCAAACACCTTAACCATTAGGCCACCCTCCCAACCCTGTTAACCTAAAATATGTAACTCAATCACATTTATTATAAATGTTTCGACAGCATGCCTGCTAATAAACTGCTCTGGTGAATAGACCCTTGAAAAATGCAGGGGGTGAAACCAGGTAATTTTATTTTTGTTGTTTTGCTATTATGTGTTTTTTCCCCTTAAATGTCTTTTTTGGTGGCATAACTTGTTAGTACACTACTGTAGAGCATATCAGTGACATAGGCAGGGGTTCATTTTCATTTAGTGTTTCTGCAATCTTGTGTTCAGTTCCTCTGAAAGTAAACAATCCTATAATGAGTGTGTATATTTTGGGGGAGAGATTAAACTTTCTAACGTAATATATTTATGGATACTTCAGGTATTGTTGAACTAAGAAGTCGGGAGATATAGGTTCCTCTCCCACCTACAAACTGCTTGATCTGTATTTGTTCAACTTGTGTTGTATACTCTGCTTGCCTCACCTTTTCACCTCAACCTGCCTGATACTCCTATTTCCAGACTATGCAATTGTTAAAAAACAGTCTCACCACACATATGATAAGAATAAGCGTATGATTCAAAGTAATCTCTCTGGCCATTATGCTAACTTCTTTGATGGATCAGTGTAATTATACATTGATTTATAGTGGTTCTTTACAACTGTTTGGTGTTTTCAAATACCTCAAAGTCTGTATGTATTTTCATAACCTTTTTGTTTGGAGGCTGCCACTTCTTACATTTCCCAGTTATGTATATCATGACCCTTAGACACAGGCTGCTGCAGTTGCTGTCCATTCCTATGTGATGCTATGATATATTCAAGCATGAGAGATCTTGGTTCAATTATCTTATAAACTGTTTTCTGCAATCTATCTGCACATGTACTGCATTTCCCAGGTATGTTTTTCAGACCCTTGGTTGGCCACATGCATAGCTGATTAGCATGTGATTTTTGGAATGTAAATACTGATGGCTTGGCCATGATGTGGCCTTGATGATAACGAATCCTGAGGAATGTCATTTACCTCAATACATGTTAATGCATAACCTAAATAAGTAATCTGAAGCTAAAATACTAAGGTTGCTGCCTTTGGAAACAGCAGAAATCTAAGAATTATTTTCATCACCCTGTCTGCTTATGGTCACATTTCACACCTCCCGTGCTGCCCATGTTGCAGTTAAAGTAGCAAATGATACTCTGGCAGCACGATTAACTCAGTCCTGCCTCTAGGAATATATATTTAGTTATAATACAGAAAGTCTTCCAAAATGAAGTACTGGAAAGGAAGAAAAATCCAGATATGAAACGAACAAGTAAGTAAATCAACAGAGCAGCAATATCTGGTCACACAGCTGGAAAAGTCAATAAAGAAACTGTATAAAACAGCACAAAGTCCTTAAAAAAATTTAATATGTAAATAAGCGCTTTCACAGTAAAATTCCAAAACTGCTTCATCAGACAAAATAGTCAGTGCATGCTCACGTAATATAGAAATTCATATCCAATCACAGACATTGACTAAGACACACCCCCAATAATACATCAACACTGCATAAAGCAATACATACAACAAAACTAAAAAATAAAGCATAAAAGTATATGTATATATATATAAACATAACCATGCACAAAATACATTCATTTAAAAAGTCTTCTGGCTTTAATTAAATTTGAATTTGGAAGTAAGTTTCTCATATATTCAGCTACTGATTGAATTTTTTAAACCAATAGAACAGGAACTGCTGGAAGAGGTTCAGAAACAGCAGCAACTCTTGTACGTGGTAGGACCAACAGATGTGATTGATGTGAAACTTTGTGAAGTTATAGATAGTGTGTCATTGTATGAGAAGAAGCTTTTGGCACAGAAAAGAAAGAAATTAAAACGTGATATAAAGGATTTCGAGCTAGGACAGGTATTTTCCTGGCTTCGACAAACTAATAGAGCAGCTTGAGTAGAAGGCATTACTAAGAGTAAAAGTACTGATTCAACTGATATAACTGCAGGGACTTCTATGACTGTAGAGTTACACAATATTGCTAATAAAGACAGCAGTGACAATATTTCTGATGTTACTTCAGTGTATGCTATTCCCAAAACGGATAGGGTTATTCCGGTTGAACAACCGGTTGTCAGGAGGAGGACAGTCCCTGACAGTATTAGTTTAAATACAGAGCACAATAATGTGGATAGACAGGTTTTTTTTGTCTACCTCTACCTATAGGGATGAAACAGGTGCAGTCTTCGAATCTACTACAAGGGAGAAAGAAATGGAAACAACCGCCAAAATGGGGGGCAACAGGACTCTGAAAAAGATGTGGCAGAACAGTCTATAGTGTATAATCTCTCCAATGTACTGCTAACATCTATGGAACTTTCAGTGTTAGAGAAAGGCCTGTCTTTTATTCCCACTGGTGGGGTTGATGAAGTGAACACTTTATTTGATTTGAAGTTGTTCAGTAGGAATCTGATGCTTAAGTTACTGTTTCCGAATGCAGACAGTTCCTCTTCTCATATTTTTAAAAAACCTAGTAGTTTTGTACCATTGAATCATCCACTGGTTGAGGCCTTTTCTAGGCTCTGTGAGGATGATATTAGGACTATGTTTAATGATACCAATAGACAACCTGACTTCTATAATCTATCATCTGTTGAAAGAACAGCCCTGAATGGACTTATTAACAATGATAATATTGTTATTCACCCCGCCGACAAAGGCGGAGCAATTGTTGTCATGAATAGAAACTTTTATTTTGAAAGTGTTAAACATTTGCTTAATGACTCTTCTACCTATGTTACTATTACTGATGAATTGTTACATCGTATTATTGCTAGTGTGAATGATGTCATACAGGACTGTTTGCACAGTGAATGTATTGATACAGGACTAGCTGATTATTTAACTGTTACATCTCCATGGATTCCATCTTTCCACGGCCTTCCGAAGATCCACAAGGATCAGGTGACCCCTCCATTTAGGCCGATTGTGACAGGGGCTGGATGGGTCATGGAACCTTGTCCGATCTTTGTTGAGAAGCAACTTAGACCAATATTGGATCAATCTAATGTGGTCCTAAGGGACTCGAAACATTTTTTGCAGAATCTCTATATGTTTGTTGAACAAAATACTATAGCACTTGATTGTATGATGGTGACGATGGATATTCAATCCCTCTTCACTGTCATACCTAATCAAGTTGGAATTGAATATATATGAGCAGGTATTTGTCTCTACATAGTACCTATGATGATAAATTGATAGATTTGATTTGTCTGCTCATGGAGACTATTTTAGACAATAATGTCTTCATTTTTGATGGTAGCTATTATGCTCAGACTGCTGGCGTGGCTATGGGCACATCATGTGCTAATAGCTACACCAACGTGGTTCTGGCATTTTGGGAAGACAGTTTTGTCTTCCAAGGACATGAGTTTGTCAATTGTATTTACTTCTATAATCATTTTGTAGACAATATACATATATATATATATATATATATATATATATATATATATATATATTATGGAATGGAAGTGAATCAGATGTGAGTAGTTTTTTGGAATATCTGCATGGGACTACTCACTTTCTTAAATTTACTTGTAAATGTTCTAGATCTACCATTGATTTTTTTGGATATAACTATTGACTGAAAGATGGATGGCACCTATGGCACACGTCTATATAGGAAGGACTGCTATAGGAATACATTCTTACATCGCACTAGCATGCATCCACCGCACTTTTTTCATAATATAGAGAATGTCCTGTTTGAATGATAACGACCATATTTTTAGAAAAGAGATAGGTAATCTCAAAAGGCAATTTAGGGATAGAGGATACAGTAAAAGGGAAGTTGAACTAGGGGTGCATGCTGGTGCTGAATTGAGAGATAGCAGAGCCCATCCATACTTTGGCTCAGCTGCCCAAGTCTCTGGAGTTAGAGGGATACCACAAAATTCTCTGGCAGTACCCATACAGTTTAATAGTGATACAAGAACCATCACTGAGATCATTAAGAGGCACTGGCCAGTACTTCTGACTGATGAGAAAGTCAGAGATGTAGATGGTGATAAACCTAAGTTTAGATATAAAAATAAGAGAAGTCTGAAGCAGATGTTATGTTATCCAGACCGTAATAAACAAGTCATAAGGGATTTTAGTACTTTAGGTACCACTCCATGTAGAGACTGTAATTTTTGCAATTATATAGAGACTGACAATGTATTTGTCAATCCTAATGATGGACGTAGATTTTGTTTTAAAACACAGGCAGACTGCAACATGAAAGATGTAATATATCTAGCACACTGCGTTGAATGTTTTTCATTCTATGTGGATAAGTGTAATTGCAGAATGAAGGATAGAATCAGGGAGCATATCTATTCTATTAGGATTGGATATGAGAAAAATGCATTAGCGAAACATGTTAAGTCAACAGGGGAACATCATTCTTTTATGTTTAGGGTGATTGATAGGGTAAATGCAACACAGAAATTAGGAGACATCCGGAATTATACATAAATAATTGCATCTCAGTGGATTCTTAGGTTGCAATCACATAGAGGGAAGGGTTTGAATGGCTTTGTTCCACTTAAACCCACCCTTAAAGCCAGAAGACTTTTTAAATGAATCTATTTTGTGCATGGTTATGTTTATATATATATATATATATATATATATATATATATATATATATATATATATATACTTTTATGCTTTATTTTTTAGTTTTGTTGTATGTATTGCTTTATGCAGCGTTGATGTATTATTGGGGGGGTGTCTTAGTCAATGCCTGTTATTGGATATGAATTTCTATATTACGTGAGCATGCACTGACTATTTTATCTGATGAAGCAGTTTTGGAATTTTACTGTGAAAGCGCTTATTTCCGTATTAAATGTATTTAAGGACTTTGTGCTGTTTTATACAGTTTCTTTACTGACTTTTCCAGCTGTGTGTCCAGATATTGCTGCTCTGTTGATATATATTTAGTTTTTTTGATTTGTGCCTAAAATGCCTGTCAGTATCAGAACTAGTCTTCCCACATTGCCCATGGTACATCAGTGCACTGTCCACTTGCCTGCTTCTTATAAACTGTTTACGTTAATTTACAGAATCTTAAATATGGGAAAGTATTTCCGCTGTTAAGCTATTGTAAACTAACATTTAAAAGGTTGAGTTTATGTTTGAAAATTCTGGACAAATTGTTCTTTTTCAGAGGGTTTTCCACAGAGTAGTTAACACACTAGCCAAAGCTTCACTAAATGTATTTTTAGCTAGAGACAAGGAACCCTAAACTTCATAATGCAACTACTGCAGTAAGTGGAATGAAATAAGTGATCAAAATTACTTCAACAATGAGGTGTTTTACATTTTTCTTTAGCTGAGATATCTGTAAAATTTGGCTACAGTTGCACCCTAGGGGTGTGCACTTCCCTATTGTCAGACATCTGTTCCTGTGTGTCACTGCCACAGCTATGTACCTGACAATAAAAACAGGGCAGTTTAGTGATTCTTCCCCTTTTATTCTGATTAAACAATGGAATATTATTTATTTCTTGACATGATCACTGCAACATTTTCTGAACATGTATGTGCTTTCTAATTATATAAAGGTTAATACATTGCCTCATATTTTGTGAGATGAAGAAGATTCCCTTGTATTTATTTTATTTTTTTGTGTGCTTTTTGATATGAAGTTGTTTACTTTTGAGAGCTGCAATCTCCTATCATCCATATTTATCTATGCATTCTCAATTATACCTCTCAACTTCTTCAAGCAAGAAATCTGGACAAAACCTAAAATAACAGGGGCACAAAGGCCCAAAAAATAGAGACAGATTTTAAATATTGTTCTTATCATGGTAGAAATTTACTAGAATAAATAGAATTTGCCGTTGCATGCATTTTTCTGAAGGATATGAAGGCTGAAACTCAAATGTTACGATTAAGCAACAGAGTAGTATTTATGTATTTATTCATTCATTTATTTATTGTTTACAACAAACACAGCAGCATTTTTGTACAGGTAAGCATTTTCTAATTACTTGAACATGGAAGCATTACCTCAAATCCTGCAAGGTGAAGACAATACCATTGTATTTATTTATGCATGCTTTGATCTCAGTGTAAACTGGAAACTTACATACCAAGCTCTCCAATCAGATACATCTGTTTATCTTTTCTCATCATACCTGCCAACTTCATAGCACAAGAAATCTAGATTAGGCCTAAAATAACTGGGATACAAAGACTCAGAAATAGGGACAGATTTTATCTGACCTAGTCAAAACTTAGAATGTATGCTGGAGATGTGGCTGCTGCACACCGTTATAGCTCAGATATTACAGTGTGAGGTTAGTGTCTTTTTCTTATTTATTTGCTGTTTGATAAACGATTGATCCTGTGCACAAAGCATAATCAATAATAGTTACAAAATTATGCAATTATTGCAGTGAACAAAAATAAGAGATGTTGATATTAAAGTGAAAAAGATAACTGCACAGTGTAGAAACATTTCATAAGCTACACTAACTTCCATTTTATTTATTTTTTATTTTTGTGATATTGCTCTTATTACATATCTGTGCTAAGTAGGCTACTGCTCTAGTCTCATGTCTCATTTTTCCCAGGGTCGTTGAATATATTCACTGATGATATGCTTCTACACGGTCTTGCATTTTCTTTTTGTTGCAGTTTGGTCGTGTTAATAAAGTTGTATTTTGGATCTTAAATCTATAGTGATTAGTCGGTCAAATCAAAACATAATGGTACTTTAAATAATTAATTATAGGATTATTTTGATTTTGTACCTGTTCTGTGCAATATAAATTGCAAACAAATAAACAGCAGAAGGAGTATTCATTATTTTACTAATGTATCTACAGCTAGGCATTACATTACTAAAGCCTGGAATAAAAAAGGGGCAATACTAGCAGAGCTCACAACCTTCCCCCTCCAAAACATGGGATATTATCTCTCATAATGTGGAGTAGCCTATCTGTCCCTGGAGGACTGGCTTTCAGCTCAGAATTTGTAGTTTATTGGCCATTTTGGGCTAATTTCTATCCCTTTTACCTTCATAATATAAAAACCCGCTTTTGCACGGTTTTGCACACTGCGCAGCACTGGTTAGCTGGGGTTAACCATCCCCAGCTCCACAAAGTCTGCTCTTCAGTTTTTCCCTTATAACTTGTCAGTCTTTCAGCCTAAAGCACTCAGACTCATACCTTTCAGCCCAGCACTTGTTCTAAATCTACTGCAGCACTAGATAAACCCCCAGCACTCAACCCCTGCATCTGCCAAGAAGGGAATAGTCTTTTTATTTTCCAACTTATTCAGGCATGTCCAGGAAACAGCTCCCAGTGTACTCTCTAGCCTACCTGATGAGCTTGGGCATCTTGAGGCAATGATACAACTGCCTTATATACACAGACAACCCTCTCCTCCTACCACCAAACACTAACACTTGTGAGAGATGCACGTATACAGCCAATCTAGAAGCAAAGCTCTCTCCAACCAAGACTGAAACAGACAGTCAAGAGGAGAAGGTAACAACTTGAAACACCTCACTCACTCATAGACCAACCAAACCAACACCTCTAAAACCCACACATAAAAACACCAAGACATAATACGGAGGTTCTGATTAAAAATCTAAATCTGCCTAGGCAACAGAGATCTCCAAAGCCGACACACAAGCAACCTCCTCCCACCAACACACCCCAAACAACACATAGCCCACAAACTCAGTGTGCCACACAACCACAGCCCATAAGCCAAAACAACATACCCAACACACTAGTGATAGGTGACTCTATAGTCAGGCACACTGACGTCCCACTCACGAGGCTAGACAAAGAGAAAGTTACTGTCAGCTGCTTGTCGGGTGCTAGAATCCATAACATAATGCATGCACTCAGGTCACCACAAGGCAAGTACAAATATGACTCTGTCATAGTCTTTTTCAGTGTAAATAACCTGAGATGTACCTCCCTGGACTACATGAAAAGAGACATGGAAGAGCTCTCTGATCTTGTAGCCCAGGCAGGTATTACCCTAGCCCTGAGTAACATCCTGCCTTCACCAAAAATGATACCACAGTACAAGGATAAGATGATTAACTTTAACAATTGGCTAATCTTCTAGTGTCATTCAAAGGGGACTAGTATCTGTCTGCCTGGGATGACATGCTTGACAGGCCATGATGCTTCACCAGAGATGGCCTGCACCTGTCACCCCTGGGATTCAGAATATTGGCCAAGGCTCTTGCCGCCCCTATAGTGCCTTTTTTTAGGCAAGGCTCAAAAAACAAACCCATCACCATAAGAACTACAGGAAACAAAAAACTGAGGGCAATGTTACTCAATGCTAGGAGTCCAAACCTCAAAATGCACTCACTCAAAGTACTCCTCAAAATGGAGAACATCAATATCTGTGAAGGGACTGAGACCTGGTTCAAGGTTCCTGAGAACACCCCAGCACTACCAGGCTATAATTCATACCACACGTTTCGGCCACAAAACTCGGACCAAAACACGAAGGGCAGAGGTGTGTCAATATTCATCAAGGACATCCACACTTCCAGGCTAGTTGCAAAATACAATGCCTCTGAAATAATCCAAGTGCAACTAACCCAGGGCAAAAATGCATTCCAAATTGTAGCTTGTTATAGATCCCCCACCAAGACCCAGGACGCTCACTCCTCGTTCCTGAAGACACTGAAAAAAATGAGGGTCCGACCAAATACCATAATAATGGGTGATTTCAACTACCCCAACATAAGCTGGGAAAACTACTCCTGTACTAACCCCCTGGATCAACAATTCCTGGAGTTCATAAACTCTAATGCCCTGGATCAACTTGTCAATGCCCCCACCAGGGGCAACAATATTCTGGACCTGGTCATTGCCAACATGAGTGACCAGTGCTCATTGCCTGAGATCAACACCTTGCTAGTCAGATCAGACCATAAACTAATCACCCTAGATATCCACATCCCAACCCCACCCCTACAGAAGGAAATCATTGTAAAAAACTTTTCCACAGCGAACTTCATGCTTCTCAAAAATGAGGTGACTTTGCGACGCCCCTGCAGATGGATAACACAGTCAATACAGTCAAGACTGCAGAATCCTACACAAATGCACTCTATAAGCACCTGCATGAGTGCATGGATCATGCAATCCCCAATAAAACCAAGACACTATCCTCCAAAAAAAGGAAGTCGATCTGGTGGTCCCCTGCCATTAACAAGCTTTACAACAGAAGGAAGAAACTGTTGCAAAATAGAGTAAAAACCCAATATGGAGGAACTCACCGATGAGCCTCAGTAAGAAACTAAGATCTCTCATAAAATCCTCCAAAGCTAATTTTGAAAGAAAAATTGCCACGAATTCCAAAGACAACCACAAGGCATTATTTAACTATGTCAAGAATCTCCATGGCAACACCCAGATCTGCACCAAGCTACAACAGAATGGCACAAAATATACAGAGCCAACTGATATTGCCAACATATTGGCAGATAGGTTCAGTGCAAACATTACTCCCCCCTCACCCCCCCAAAGGGCCTATAACTATACCAGATGGTTGTAGAGCCCCGGCAATCACAAACGCACAGGTAAAAATAGCACTGTCTAAAGCCAAAAACACAGCATCCATGAGACCAGACAACATCCCAGGCTGCGTCTTACATGAACTCCAAAATGAACTAGCCTCCACCTAAAATCTATGTTCAACCACAGCCTCACCACAGGCTATGTGCCCACAGAATGGTGCACAGCAACAGTTATCCCACTCCACAAAGGAGGAACCACTACAGACCCTGGGAACTATAGACCTATTAGCCCGACAAGCCTGGTCTGCAAGACCATGAAATGTATCATCATGGAGCTCATAAACAAAGATATAGGTAACCTGCAAACTCTTGAAGCTACACAATTCGGATTTGTAAAAGGTAAGTCATGTCTCCTAAACCTGGTAGACTTCTTTGAAACAGTTACTAAGACCATAGACGAGGGCAAGGTTGTCCACACAGCCTACCTGGACCTCGCTAAAGCCTTTGACACTATTCCTCATTCAGAAATCATTGATAAACTCACCAACCTTAACATAAACCCTTACATCACAAGATGGGTGGCCAACTGGCTCACGGACAGAACCCACATGATAAGCGTTGCTGACTCCAGATCTGACTCCAAGCCAGTGACAAGTAGAGTACCCCAGGGTTCAGTCTTGGGACCCCTCCTGTTCAATACATACTTCTCTGAAGTGCAAGTGAACACCAAGGGTCTATGGCTAACTAAGTTTGCAGATGACTGCAAACTAGGTGCAATTATCGATTCCCCTGCTGACATAGACATCCTGCAAAAGTTCCTCAATGAGACTGACACCTGGTGTCAAAATCATGGCCTCAAACTAAATGCCAAAAAGTGCATTGTTATCCTCTTTGGCAAAAACACTGTACCCATGAATTACCAAATAGGGGAAGTACACTTAACACAGAAAGTGTGATAAGAGACCTTGGGACCCAAGTGGATAGTAACCTCTCCTTTGATAACCACATTGCCACAGTGGTCAGAAAATCTTTCTACATGGCCCACTTAATTACAAAAGTGTTCGCATCTAGAAATAAGGAAGGCATCATTCCCCTCTACTCATCACTTATCAGACCCCTCACTGAATACAATGCAATGTTTGGGATGTACCTCACAAGACACCTACAATAACTTGAGAAGCCCCAAAAGTACCTCACCAAGAGGATCTCTGTCCTCAAACAATTGCCCTATGCTGACCGGCTCAAGAAACACAAACTCTACTCAGTCACATACTGCTTACTCCAAGTAGACCTCTGTCTGACATGCAAAGCTATATCAAACCTGGAATTGTTGGACATGCTCCACTTTAAGAAATCCCAATCTCCCCGAGCTACACGCTCTAGAGACCTAAACCTCACCACAACAATGAATAGGACATGCTGGAGGGATAGATTCATGTCTCATAGACTTTCCATGCCCTGGAACAAAATTCCCATCCACGTCAAGCAGAGCTAATCATTAGCACTATTCAAGAGAAACCTTGATAAGTGGATGGGTGATAGGAAGTTCAGCCCTGGGATTATGTCTGGGGCACTGCTTGATAGAGGGACAGGAATTTAACAATACATGGGTGGCGAAAGCCAATACACTGTTGGCTAGGCTTGCTTTGGCCCTTGGGCCAATAGCCTAGTACCTACCTATGAACCTATGAACCTATGAGCACTATATGAAACACTTACTAACAGCTTCAACTGTGAAGCTCTCAGGATGGCTATGTATTATTTATACCTCTAGAAAATGATTGTGAGGAATTAATATGACTCACTATTATTTGCCACAGGTATCATTTAAAAAAATGTAATAATGATTGTATGACAGATCCTTTCAATATGCTAAAGAGAGGAAAATGGACTTTATAAGACTCCAAATGAGGAACATTGTGGCATCCTGAGATGTTTGATAAAGGCTAGTTACGTCCTCTATTTTACACCAAACTATGCAGTTGTTTATG
The DNA here is from genome assembly GCF_019279795.1 of Protopterus annectens. Lineage (NCBI taxonomy): Eukaryota > Metazoa > Chordata > Ceratodontiformes > Protopteridae > Protopterus > Protopterus annectens. The sequence goes on from NC_056734.1 coordinate 918,573,405, forward strand.
GTTATGAAATTTAGTATAGCTCATATAGTGGTGAAAGGTGAAGTAAAGGTTTTAGTCTGATAAAATAGTATCCAGGACTCAAGTCAAGTTATGTCCTCACATTTTGCTCATGTTATTTGGGGCTCTGTTTTTTTTTTTTTTTTTTTGTGGGATGGTAATTACACTACTTACTATATTGCAGGACTTGTGCTGCTGGTTTCCTCACGAGTCCTTTTATATGCAAAATCTTTGAAGATAATAATTGTTTTCATACATACACACATACATGCTTATATAGATACCAATACTTCAAGCACGGCCATTAATGCCCTTCTAGCTTGCCAATATACCAAAAAAACTTGTTCTCATAATAAGTATCCAGGTTGTTCTTAAAAATATCTTAACTAGTACTTGCTTTAATGTAATTTGGTAGTCTGTTCCATGCGTCAGCTACTCTGTCAGAAAACCAGTTAGTACACTTCTCATTCCTATAGAATCTTTATTTTTAAATTCCCCAAATCTTTTGGGATTCTAATACCATGACAGGAATGGACACCATTCCCAAGTCAAAGTATGATTAAAGTTCATGAAATCAGTATTGTCTCATTCGTTGATGTCAGCCAAAAGTACTCTTCGCAGCACTCGCAATGTAACCAGTAATGACTCCTTCTGCAATTCAGTTGGGTTTACATGTATTGGTAACATACCTAAATATGATTGTAAATTATTTTTTTATAAAACCCATTGCTCCTACTACTACTGAAACTGTCTGGATATCTTTCTTCCACATTGCTCTCATTTCTGACTGGAAATCTTGATATTTTATGACTTTGTGTCTCTCTGTACACAAGACACTGTAGTTATTGGATGCAACGATTTCAATGATCAATGCTATTTTTGTCTCTTTTTCATGGGCCACTATATGTAGTTTTCTCACATATATCTTTTGAACTGTTGGTAATGGGTGATACCATATGATATAGACTTCATCATTTTCTATGATGCTTTGTGGCTCATGTTTTCATTGATTTTCAGCCTGTTCAATACCATAATGTTTGCACAATCCCCAGTGCAACAGTTTTGACACATTATTATGCCTTTCAGTATACAATCCTCCTACCATTAGTATATCACAACCAGCAACAAGGTGTGTGACTGCTTCCAATTCAGTCCTACAAAATTTGTCTTTTTCTCCCACATGTTCAATGGACTTTGTAAAACAATGTGTACATAGCCCACTGTATTGGGCCTCCAATATTAACCTTTCATATTTTGGCTTTAATTCGCCTCTCCTTAACCATTCCTTCATCCTGATCAACATAAGGTTCTTCCAGACGTTTTCTATACTTGCAACTATATTTATGCATTTTCCACATTTCTTGCCTTCTCATCTGATCTTTCTCCTTATATTCTTTTTTTTTGTTTTTTGGCACATTCAATTGCTGCCTGATTTTTATCTACTTCTGGTTTGATTTACATTCCTGCTTGATGCCGATATGTTTCTGCTAGACTAAGCAAAGAAGTAATCTTATATTTATTCTCCTCATGTTTCAAAACTTTCACTATGTTTGGGTCTTGTGAGGTCAGCATATATGTTTGCAGTCCCACAATTGCAGGTCTATACATGTACTCAGTTTCAAGGAGGCCCATACTGCCTTCAGAACTGGGAATATATAATCTTGGTGTGCACTAATTTTTATAAATCATTTGGTGACCATGAACCATCTTCTAAATATGTTGTCTGATGATTTTCTACTATTTTTTGATAACCTCAAACATTACCAGAGGTAGTTGTCTCTAAATACCCTATATACCTAAATAACATCTCCTCTTAGATATCTATAAGAGACACTGTACAAGTTTAGATAGTTTAGTCTTTCATAATAACTTAAATTTTCACATCTGTGGATGCCCTCAGTATATTTCCACTGTACTGTTTCCAGTTTACTCATGCTTGTTTTCTTATAGGGTTTCCATATTGTTATTCCATACTCAAGTTTGGTTCTAGTGTAATTAACAAATAATCAATGACTTCATCATTTTAGATTTCCTAGACTTTATAATTGTTTTATACAACCTATAGTTCTATAACTATCATTAACCAATTGGTTGATATGATTAGAAAAACTCATAGCTGAATTTACCCATATACCCAGATCCATAAATGAGTCTACAGTTTCAATCACTGCATGCTGTATTAAAAATTCAACTTTCAATTTATGTCTCCCAAATCTCATATGCTTAGTTTCTGATGTATTTATCAACATATTATTCTCCTGTGCCCAAATGGTCAATTTAGTCAAGTTATTTTGCAGACATGCCTTATCTGTAACACATGTAATCAGTTTACTCAATTTCAGGTCATCTGCATATAAACTGTAGAATACCTCAGATGAAAAAGTTAAGTTGGAAATGTACAATCTAAACAAGTAAGGGACTAGGATAGAGCACTGTGGGACACCCTGACTGCAACCAAGAATGTCACCTGTCCAGTTGCTGTATATTTGCCATGCCCTATTTGCAAGCCATGCAGCCATCCAACTTATTAAGAGTACATCAGTACCTAGTTTTTCCAATTTATTGATCAGTGTTTTGTGTATGACCTTGTCAAATGCTAAAGTTACATCTATATAAATTACATCACAGCACAATCTTTCATTCATAGCTGTTATTATATTGTTATAGAACATCAAATTACAGGTAGTAATAATCTATTTTCAACATATGCATGCTAATATATGGTTTCTAGTCTCAACCTATCCAATTCTGACAATAACTTATTCAGTATTACCTTCTCCAGTATTTTTCCACAACATGAAAGTAGACTTAATGGTCTGTATGTCTCTGGGATTGTCCTACTCCCCTTTCCCTTAAAGACAGGTATAATAAATTCATCCCAGTCTTGAGGAATCTCCCCATATTTATATGACCTAGTGAATAATAGCTATAATGATACTGTAAGTTCTTGCTGAAGTGTTCTCAGGTCATTATTACTAATTCCATCTCTCCCCTGTGCTTTGTTTTGATCCTGTTTGCGCAGTTCTTTTTCAATATAATCTAATTTGGTTCCAGTATCTGAGGTTACCTGGATGTCACTAGAACAACTTATCACCCCTTTTGTGAAACCAGACTGTTTTGCATAAGATTTTTTAAATATATCTGTAATTAGTTGTGTCTGAGAATAAATTTTGGAATCTGCACATGGTTTATCAATTTGTATATCTTTACTCCTTCCACAGCTTATGCATCTATAAAAAGGTTTCATATTATACTTAATATCTTATATAAATTTTCTTCAATTTTTTTTCTTGATCTTGTCTCACACTATGCTTAATCTGTTTGTCCAGCTTATTTCAGTTTTCAAAGTTGTATTTCAACCTCTCTTCCATTTATTATATTCTTGTCTCTCACCTTAATGAGGTATCATGTTCTGACATAAATATACCCCCCCCCCCGATGTTGTATGCATAGATCCTGATGTTAAATATGTTTTGATTTTTTTTTTTTTGCAGTCAGAAAATTTCTCTTTCAAAACTTTCCACATTCCATCTGGATTTTTTCCATGGAACACCTCACTCCAGTTAATTTTACATAGTGACTGTTTTGCTTCCATATAATCTGCAATTAACCTTGTGTGGTTTGGTTTAGATTTCAGTTTGGAAGAATTATCTAGCAACAAATTAACCTTTATAACCCTGTGATCACTCCACATCAATAGTTGTAAAACTTGACTTGAAGTAACAGCAATTTAACACAAACAATGTCTAGTATGTTCCATCCCCTGGTAGGATTTTTTTTTTACATTCTGAAACAATTGTTGTTCCTGAATATACATTGTGAATAATTCCTTTAATAATGTTGTTGAATTAATATTATTCCAGTCTATTTCAGGTAAATTTAAGTCCCCATCTAATATTATCCTTTCCTCCTGTGTTTCATGCAAGAAATGAATAAGTAATGTGTCCTATACAGATTGCCTTAAGGCCCTGCCCCTGTATTCTGTCTCCTGCATGCTTTTGAGGGGGAGATCTATGCCTGGCATACAGGGGATTGTCAGACCCCACTCTGATTGGGGGGGGTGCAGGGGGGCATAGCCCCCCCTGCATTAACAACCTTTTGTTCTTTTTCCTTTTTTTTTGACGGACATTAAGGAAAATGCTTTTTCGGTAAAAGCGCTTTCGTTAAAGTGTGTTCGGTGATTTTGGATTCGGACTGTTGAACTTTCGTTCAATAGTCCTAGATCCCAAGAGACTACCCCATCAATGGAACATGCTCACCTTCCATGTGAAGTAGAGTTCCTCCCTAACCCAATTCAAGTGCAACTTGGACAATTGGATGGGAAACCAGATATTCATCCCTGGTTTGGCACCTAGTCTCTAATGCAAACAGGTAACCTGTAAATGGTTAATCTCCCAGGCCCATGCTTACACTTATCAAGGGTATCAGAACTTGTCAGAGATTTGAGATGCATGGCTAGGCTTTAAAAGGTCCTTGTGGTCATTAACCTAGTAAATACCTATGAACCTACATATGAATTCCTCTAGGTCATCTGCACTTGACTTTGGTGATCTATATACTCCCAAATAGTTGTATGTTCCAGGGTTGTCTTTATTGTCACAGTTATGTAGCCTATAGTATTGGTGTTATCATTGAACATGTAATAATCACAGGTCTCATAACTATCTTTAATCCCTATCATAACACCTCCACTTGATCTTTTATAGGAATGTATGTTACAGTAAAAACATTTATAGCCAACAGAACAAGTTTCCCATCATTGTTCTTTAACCATGTTTCTCAAATAATAACAACATCAGTGTTGTGGGAATGTAGCAAATTTTCCAATAATAAAACTTTATTATTAATGCACCTAGCATTAACAACCATCAGAGATGCATCAAATGCTGCTATCTGTGAACTGTTAAACTTTCGACCTGGCAAAAATCCTGCCTAATGTTTGTCAAATATTGCAAAATATCTGCTGCAGAAATTCTCTTCCCTAATCTTAACAAATACACCCCATGCTGTCTGAACACGTGTGCCCAAAATTAGGCTTGGTTGCGCTACACATTTCAATTTTTTAAAACATAACATTGTTTCCATGAAGTTATTTACTCCAAAAATCTTTTCATTTACAGTGACATGACTATCCTTTATGTAGGTGATTTGTGAAAAATATATCCTAACAGCAGTACAAGCTATACTATCTAAGAGGGCTGTCAGTTCCCTACTAACAGTCAAAGAGTCCTTGCGGATAAGATAATTTGTACCAAAATGAATAAAAGTAGATTGCACTTCCTTACCTAAAGGTGTCCTAAGGCTTGTACCAGCTCTGAAGAATCTTCAGCTTCTAATACAGTAATATCTGCTCTATCAATTGCTGTGAAGGATAGATCTTCACCACCATTAGTCTTATTAATCCCAGTTTTCATGGTGTATTAAATTCTCATCCAGCTGGTACTGTAAATCCACAGATTGAGCCTTGTTGTCGATATCTGTCTTTTTCTTCTGTTTCCTTACAATAATGTTCTTCAATCCTTCCATGTTCAGTTTTGATTTCTTCCTTTTCACCTGTTCATTGTATCTTTTTTCTACCTTCTCTTTTGGAAACATGCTGCCCTTTTCTGTAGACTGAATGTTTTCTGATAAAAAAATATCATTCCCTGTAATTTGTGTGTTGCATAACAAAGCAGAATCCTTTTTACTAAATATTCTCTTTCTTTTACAGTCATTAGTCAATTTCTTTTTCTTCCTTGTTATTTGTTGTGAACTTCTTCCTTTCTTTCTTTTTTTGTTTCCTTCTAAACAAATTGGATCCTCCGATTGCTGAATACTTACTTCCAGAATTCCAAAGTTCTCAGGGGCATCATCTTGTTTCATAGGGGTTGAATGATCCTTGCAGACAATAGATGCATCTTTTCCTAAATGGGTTCTATTTTTTTTTTTTGCGTAACATTATACAGTCCAGTCATTAATATATGAAACAACAGTTCTCCAAGCCACGCCTGCGCAAGTGCAATCATCATCAAGTGTAGAGTTACTTCTAACAATGGCAAGCAAATCATCTACATTTTGACACAAGGAACACAGATCACCAGTGTTATCAGCTGTTACCTTTAAATATGCATAGCATTTATTACACTGTACAAGATATTTGTGCATTAGCAAATTATTAATTGCATACTCATTTAAGGAATCCATATTCAGCTTCAAATTAATAAAATATTATAAAAGAAAAGAATAATCAAAATCAATAACCAGAGAATTCAAAAAGAATTTAACTCCTACAACAAAACTCACACAAGCGATATACAACTAAATACTAAAGTAAGTACAGTAAAGTTGTTCTGACCGTACAAGTTCTGCAAGCAGACAAAAGCTGTAATTCCTTTATGTCGGGAGCAATAGCTTTTGCTCACTATCGCTCTCAGTCGCACTTACTTTTAACAGTAAAGACCAATAAATCACAAACCAAGGTAGGAGTGTTTAGATATGCTCTGGATTTCCCCTCTGCTGTCTGTGTGAATGCATAGCTGTATAGGCCCCTTGGGATGCCTGTCTAAAACTTATCCCTTTCTAATAACCAACAGTGAAATTAAAGGTAAAACAACAAAATATGAATCAAAGTAAATCTTGCTAACAAGTTATCACTTCCTACCTATAAACAGTGAAAAACAGTGATAACAAATAAAATATAAATTCAAATAAAACTTGTCTTATTAGTCAACTCCACAGTAAATCACAAACCAAGGTATGATTGTTTAGATATGCTCTGGATTTTCCTCCCTGCAGTCTGTGTGAATTTATAGCTGTCTAGGACCTTTGGGGGAGCTTGCCTGTCTAAAACCTATCCCTTTCTAACAACTAACAGTGAAATTAAAGGTAAAACAACAAAATATGAATCAAAGTAAATCTCGTTAACAAGCTATCCCTTCCTACCTACACACAGTGAAAAACAGTGATAAACAAAATATAAATTCAAATGAAACTTTTGCTGCAGAGTGGAGCATATAAATAAATGATATTGTGGCATGTAAGCTGCAGAAAGAATTTGTCATTACTTTAATAGTCACTGTGGCAACATACAGTGGCCTGCTTAGTGTTACTTTCCAGTTTGCTCCTCCTACCTGATTTTGAATTCACAGAGCTTGAGTGTATAATATTATAATGGTTTTGTAACTGCTCTGCTTCACACAATTGGAAACTTTTATCAACAATCTAGTACTTAATGGTACCACTTACACTGATCCTGCTGACTTAGCCAACCTGCTAGCTGATAGGTACAGCACAAACTTCACCACCTTATCATCATCCAAAGGCCCAGTCGACATCCCAAATACTTGTCCCACACCTCACATCTCCATAGATCAAGTGTTAAAGGCACTATCCAAAGTAAAGAGCACAGCTTCCATGGAACCTAATAGTATCCCAGGCAGTATTCTGCACCATCTCCAGCAAGAACTAACTTCACCATTGAGCACCCTGTTTAACCACAGCCTAATTATAGGCTTCATTCCAGCAGAGTGGAGAACCACCATTGTCATCCCCTTGCACAAAGGTGGTGCCACTACTGCCCTAGGAAACTATCACCCCATTAGCTTGACAAGTCTGATCTGTAAAGCCATGGAGCGTATTATTATGGATTTCATAAACAAGGAAATAGGCAATCTCCAAACACTCGACCCTACCCAATTCAGATTTGTCAGGGGCAGATCTTGCCTTTTGAACCTAGTTGACCTCTTTGAGACTGTCATCAAGGCCCTGGATGAGGGAAAGTCAGTACATGCAGCTTACCTTGACCTGGCAAAGGCCATTGACACAATCTCCCACTCGGGCATCATCAAAAAGCTAACATAACTTGATGTTAATCCCTATCTTGTCAGGTGGGTGGCTAACTGGCTCACAGATAGAACCGGCAAGGTCAATATAGGTGCTACCACCTCTGACAGCAGATCTGACACTAGTTGTATTCCCCAGGGATCTGTCCTGGGACTCATACTGTTTGGGATCTACTTCTCATAGGTCCAGGCAAAGAAAAAGGGCCTATGGCTGACCAAGATTGCAGATGACTGTAAGCTGGGTGCTGTCATTGACTCCCCAAATGATGTTAATATACTGCAAGAGGGTCTCACAGCTACAAATAACCAGTGCCAAAGTCATGGCCTTAAGTTAAGTGCAAAAAAAAAATGTATTATCATACCATTTGGCAAAAACACAATCCCTACTGATTACCAAATCAATGGCAAACCCCTAAGCACACAACCTGTGGTGAGAGACCTGGGTACTCAGGTTGACAACAATCCCACATTTGACCATCATGTGGTGGCTGCAGTCAGAAAAGCCTTTTACTTGGTTCATCTCATAAGTAAAGGGATTGCATATAGAAAAAAGGAAGTTATTACCTCTTCCCTTATTAGACCTGTAATTGAGTATAATGCCCTGTTTGGTATGTACCTCTCCAAACACCTGCACCAACTGGAAAGGCTACAGACATACCTCACAAAAAGAATCCATGGCCTCCAACAGCTGTCCTATGTGGAGAGGCTCAAATCACTATTACTTTACTCGGTATCATACAGATTGCTCAGAGGTGATCTGTGTCTCGCCTACAAGGCAATATCGGACCCTGTCCTACTAGAGATGCTCCATATCTGTAAGTCTAATTCCTCACGCATTACCTACTTGATAGGCCTAAATCTAATATGCAACATCAACAAAACCAGCTGGAGAGACAGGTTTGTCTCCCAGAGGCTGCCCTGTCTCTGAAATAGACTTCCCATACATGTCAAAAAAAGTACCTCGCTGACCCTCTTCAATCGCAACCTTGATGAGTGGATGGGAAACCACAAATTTATCCCAGGAGTTCCACTTTGTCCCTCATTGACAGGGGTTACATGTGCTGACTGAGGTTTCTTTTTTGGGGCTAAACTCTTGGCTAGGCTTGTATACATATACATATATATATATATATATATATCTTGGATTTATGATCTTTATGATAAGTGTATTTATAATGCTTATATTGGGTGTTGTTGGAAAAAGCCTGTTTTGGTTATTTGTTTTTATACATTTTGATATTTATATGATTGTATATAATTTTTATCTTTATGATTTGTTTACTTGATGGTGCCATTGTGTAGGGGTGCCTCTGTCTAGGGAGAGCAGGTGCTGACTAGGGAAGGTTGCCTATGTCTAGGGAGCACAGATGTCTATATATTGTGACCAATGCCCTCCAATTGATTGTTTTGTATAGATGTGTGGAGCACAAGCCTTTTAGCTGTGCTTTTATCCTAAATTTGCTGTATACCAGATTTTGCAAAGTAAATCTACTGGCTGCTCCATTAGGATTGCATGCTGAATACTTACAATATACAGCTAGTTTTCTGTACTGTTACTAGAGTATGCAGTTATGCTGAATGTCTTGTTACATTATATTTTTCCATAACTTTGAATCCTATTGACACATAAGTCCATATATTGTGACCACTGACCACCAGTTGTTTACTTTGTGCAGCTATGTTGACCACTGGCCTTTTGTCTATGCTAACAGCGTATATTTGCTGTATGTCAGGATTCAGAAAGGGAATGTACTGATCACTCCATTAGGCTTGTAGTCTACATACTTGCACTATACAGTTAGCTTATCTGTATTGTTACCAGAGTGCATGGCTACACTGAATGTCTTGTTCCGCAATATTCTTCAGTAACCTGATGTAGTACTGACACAAATGCCCATTTATTTTAACCACTGCCCTCCAATTATTTGCTTGCTTTGTGTAGATGTGTTTACCATAGGCCTGTCATCTGTGCTTCCATCCCATGTTTGCTGTACATCACAGTTTTCAAAGGGAATACACTGGTGATTCCAATAGACTTGTAGTCTGCATACTTACACTTTACAATGAGGTTATCTGTCAGTTACCAGAGTGCATAGTCATGCTGAATTTTGTGTTCCATTGTTCCAGCATTTCTTGCTGTCTGGGGGAGGCATTTGTGTCCAGGTATGGGTCCTGCTATCTGGGGGGGGGTGCATCTGTGTCCAGGCTCAGGTTCCGCTGTCTCAGGAGTTGTCTGTGTCCAAGCACTTGTCCCACTGTCTAAGGGGAGTCTGTATCCAAGCTCAGGTCACATCTTCTGTGGGGAGGTATCTGTGTCAAGGATCAGGTCTCACTGTCTGGTGAGTTGTCGATGTTCAGGCTCAGGTCTCACTTTCTGGAGAAGGTATCTGTGCCCAGGCTCAGGTTTCATTGTCTGGGGGAGGCATCTGTGTTGATGCTCAGTTCCCATTGTCTGGGGAGGTATCTTTGTCCAGGCGTAGCTCCCATTGTCTTGAGAGAGGCATCTGTGCCCAAGCCCAGGTCTCTCTCTGTCTGTGGAGGTATCTGAGTCCAGGTTCAGGTCCCATTGTCTGGGGGAGGTGTCTGTGTCCAGAATCAGGTTCCACTGACTGGGTGAAGGCATCTGTGTCCAGACTCAGGTCCTGCTGTCTGTATCCAGGCTCAGGTCCTGCTGTTTGTGGCTGGTGTTTGTATTCAGGCTCAGGTCCTGCTGTTTGTGTCCAGGCTCAGGTCCTGCTGTTTGTGGCAGGTGTTTGTGTCCAGGCTCAGGTCCTGCTGTCTGTGGGAGGTGTCTGTGTCCACGCTCAGGTTCTGCTGTCTGTGGGAGGTGTCTGTGTCCAGGCTCAGGTTCTGCTGTCTGGGAGAGGCATTTGTGTACATGTACTGGTCCTGTTGTCTAGGGGATGTGTCTGTATCCAGGCTGAGGTCCTGTTGTCTGGGGAAGGTCTCTGTGTCCAGACATAAGTCCCACTGTCTGTGAGTCATCACTGCAGTGGCTGTAATCACTTTGTCGGGAATGTGGTCTCACCTTCCCACATTTAAGAAAGTCGCTAAGATCCATGGCCAGTATGAATAAAGTCTCTCATATGACCATTGATAAATGTCCATGGTCAAGGAGTGACAGGAACAAGAAGGGTTCCCTACAAAGCAGTAGAAAGTGTCTACTATACACTGACAGTGAACCAGTGCAACCAGTAGCACATCAGAGCAGTCAGTTGTTGCAAAATTACAGGTTTGGTCAGTGAAGTACATTTTGTACTCACAAAATCGTATTACTGCCCCGAAACCAACTTGGCATTTACAAATCTCTCAAGCTGTTCCTCCTAGAATTTAATGTGGGTAACATTTTCAGCTGCTCAGTCAAAAACTATTAGAGATATTGCTTTTAATTTGCAATCTTCTCTGTAAGCAAGCTTAGAGGTACTAATTTAGAAGGTTATTGACATAATATGGCCTAATAAAGTCCCAATGTTTTTAAATCATGCTCAGAAAAATGTACTCTGTAGTGTACAAAGAGTATGCCTGGCTACACCCTTGTTGAAAAGTGCTGCTGGTCTGTAATTAGAAAGCTCACAGGACTCCAATAATTCTAACTTGCAAGATGCAACTTTTGTCAGCTGGAAATATCAACTAGAACCCAATGGACTGTGCTGTTGTGGGACCATGTGCACAACTGCACAGGATGGCCATGCAGTCTCAATAATATGGTCGCTAGTAAACTCCATAGAGGAGACATTATTCAGAAGCAGAGTGGAGCACTGTTTTCAACAGCATGAAAAGATAACTGCACATTCTTTCTGCTGTTAACTAGCACTGATCTGATAGAATGTACTTCACTGTCTGGAGAACAAAGATGGCACTCATATTCAGATACTCTCTCCATCTCTTTCCTAGGTGCAATGAATAAATGAATGCTGTTGATGTTGCAGTATAATCAATAGCACAATTTACCACAGGAAGAAGAGCAGTGAAGTGAAGAGTGTGTTTCTTTTGGCTTCTGAAGGATGTGTCTAAAGCCAATAGCTGTCTTATGTTTAGAGAGCGAGAGTAATCACCAGGTATATATCCCAGTATTGAAATGTTCATCTGTAAACACAAATGGATTTCCATGAATAATCGTCTTCACAAATGCTAGCTCAATATCTAGGACGATCTCAGGTGATCAGGAAAAGGATCCCTGCACTGAAGAGAATGAACACACAATTGCAATGGGGACCACATTATGCAATGACAATGCAGAAAAACAGATGCCATGGCTGTCCGTTACAACAGACGGGAACAGAGCCATCACAAGGATGCATGATGTATGAAGCAAATTTGAGTTTTAACTGTTTTAAATCCTTCCACAGTTATGCAGAGACTGGAGAGTTACCATAGTGGCCAAAGCCTAACTGAACAAAACCATCATTTCACACTTACTTCCACTATTCAGCAGCAGAACTGATACTTTCTTGCTAGAGCATAGAAAGATAATCTCAATCTTTCTGCTGTGAAGTAGCCCTGATTCAATTGAACCAAGAGCAACTGCAGGTGGTGGAAGGCAGTGAGATGGCACATAGATTCAGATTCCCTGTCCATCACACTCATCACATTATAAAGATTCATGAACGGTATTGATATTGTCAACTAACTACAGGACTGGTATACAACAGGAGGATTATCTTCAAAGTGGTGGGTATATCTGACCTGGTTCTTCTGGGATATGGCTATTGCTAATGCATTCCTTCTGTTGTGAAACAGTTGTAGTCAACAGGTGTGTTTAAGGCATAGAAACCTTTGACCAATGAAGCAAATTGATTTTCTGTGAACAGTTGTTGACACTAATGCTTAGCATCTGTCCAGATCTCTGGTGTACCATAAAAAGAATCCCTCACTTAGAGGAATGAGCATGCCAAAGCAAAGGGGACAGCTTGTTATCCTATAAAAATGTAGAATGGCAGGTGCAGTCATTGTGAAGTACACAAGAAATGCACGCCCATCACAGGGATGCATGACATGTGGTGTAAATCTGTGTTTGGAATGCTTTGTACCATGCCACAACTGTGCAGTTAGGCAAGTCATCATAATTACTGCATTCTTAGGAAAATGATGAGTGATCGAGCACAGATAAAAATATAAAGTGATATTGCACTTTTTGTAAACACATACTTCTATAGGTATGATAGAGGACAACTCAGACCAGCTAATTCCAGAATGATCAATGGCCATATACTTCTACAGGTATGGCAGAAGAGCACATGGAGATAGATACAGAACACAGGTGATCCAGCATTCAAATCCAGATAACACTTATTTTTGCAAAGGGTGTCAGAGTGCAATTTCTCACAACACTTTGATTAGGAAGGTAATTCTATATACAAATAGCTATCATAAGTAGGTTGATTGCAGGAAATGTATCAGTAATGGTTTTGTACCTACACATTTCTAGGTAGCATATCTCATTACTGACTTACTTATGAAATCCAGTTGATTGTGTGTGCAATTATTTAGTCATGACAATTATGATAATTAATTAAAATGCACTTGCATATCTATGATGGGCACAATACTTTAGTTAAAATCATCTTGACCCCTCACATAGCCCATCCCTGTGTTTAGGACAGTATGTGTTGTGAATTATGTATGTACCATACCCCAGCCTGTATTACTCACCTCAAGAAAATCTATCCATCTGACATATATTTGTAAACAGTAATGCTGCCTCTTTCATGGGAATGTAGTTCCCAGGACTTCATAAAGTCACACACACATACAGGCCTATCTGAAGTATATCTCCATTCATATTGAATGCAGTAGATCTGTAATGACCATGACTGAAAGCGACTTGTGGCACTAATAAATAATAGCTTAGCTTAAAATGTATGTATTACTTATTTCATAGGTTTGATTCCAACATTATCCAGCTGCCTTTTTACAGTGTGCAATTCCCCAGAAAAGTATGTCCCAAGTCATCTTATTTAACCTTCCAAAGACTAAGGCTTACAAGACAAGCAATGAAGCATGTCGGTGTTGACCACTGAAAATGGTGGGAATAAGTTGAGCGTCACACATTGCAAGTCTCGCTGCCATGTTTCACTGCTTCATTACTATTTGCTAAAATCCCTTCCTCTTTGATTGGCAATGGTTCTCTCTGTTTTCCATTGTGCAAACACAATTGGCATGAGTATGTGTGTTTGTACACTGGCTGTTAAATGCAATATTGTAATTTGGCACCAGTTCAGAAATAGAATTATTGCCTGACTTCTACAGACATGGCTGGTGAGGGAGATGATGATGCTAATTTTGGAGAACAGAGGTAGGGTGTTGAGATATCCAGGATTTTTGTGGTACTCCTCATAAAGTGCTACAGCCATAAGCTACTTCAGGGAGAAAATACTGGGTCTCAGTATAAGCCTAAGGCTTGGAACAGCTTAGCCAAGACTGTCTGCAGTGCAACTGCCATCCCATGCACTGGAGATAGTTGTCATCACCACTGTAGTGACCCAAAACGGCATGTTAATAACCTCCTTGGCCAATGGGAGGATGAGTTTAGAAATGCTGGCACCCTTCCATTGTGAGTATACTCACCCATCAACATTCAGTTATATAGAATGCAGTAGACAGCCAAGACTGGTATTTATTATGCTTTCATGTCTGTTCTTTTCTTCTCTGTTGTACAGTTGCTGGAGACATTGGAGTGAACAGGGAGTTGCACCAGGAGAGGTTAAATCACAGCAGAGAAGCATGGGGTACATATGCATCAGGTCTTTCAAAAAACCTTATAACTATTGTAATTATGTGCAATTATATGCAATAAGGCAATACTGGAATACATCCTTGTATTTGTGATATCATAGCAGTACAATTGATTAATGATATACAGAGTAAGACTTTCACATCATACCTGGATGTGGCAAAGGTGTATGGACTGGATAATCATAAGATGTGTATTTCATGATATTATATAGTCATGTGACATGCCATGGGTCTAATTTCCTTTCTTTTTTGAGTAACATCCCACCCTTTCAGTCTCAATTCTTTTAAGGAATATTTTATTTGGCTTAAAAATGCTATGTTAACATTCATTTCTGCTTACAAAAACTGGCATTTATTTATTTATTTATTTACTGACATTTGTTAACCGGGTTAGTCCAGCTGGGCCAGAGACCCATTTTCAGTGGAGACCTGAGGAGAAAAGCTCTAGTTACAAATAGTTTAAAATGCAAAGAAATTCAATTTGCATTACATAACAATGCAGTTAGTAATACATAAAAGTGAAGTTTGGAATGCAATTACATAGCAATTTACTATGTGCACAGTATAACTACATATAATATAAATACACTGTGTGGGATAAGGACAACAATATAAGTAAGGTAAATCACATCAGAAGATGTATAAACAACGATATATATATTTTTTGTGTGATGCATCCTCAGAGAAATAATACTGTCAGAGCAGTTACTCAAAGTTTGATGTGAAGTATAATTGTGAGAAGAGAGAGATGAGAATGCATTGTATAAGGTGAAAGGGGTGGCAGGAGGTAGATCAGGATGCTAAGGCCTGAGGGAAGAAATTAGAAAAAAAATAATGGGACGAGATTGTAGTGGAATTAGGTAGGGTCATGACATAAACAGGTTTTGGTGTTAAGTAAGTGAAGTCTGGGTTCTTTTTTAAAGTGTATGGTGTGGGTAATGGAGCATATGTGTGTTGGAAGTTTATTCCATGGTTGGGATATAGAGGATTTGTACAGTAGTTTACCAATAGTTTTCCTTGGTTGGTAAGTGTCTAGGAGCTTTTGGTTTGAAGTGCGGAGTATACGGTTGGGGGTATAGGATGAGAGTAAGGAGGAGAGAGATGGACAAGAGGATGGTTTGTGTAGTATGTGGTTAGTGATACTCACCACATTCAATGCAGAGAAGTAGACCAACCACTGCAAATCATCCCACCATCCCTCCAGAGGTTGCAGCATTGACACCCAGCACTTCAGAGACCTAGTCTGTCAGTGCTGTCTCCCCAACACCTGCCTACCTGCTCCATCTGTGTCAGATAGGTCTGACCCAGCTGCTGGTGCACTGGTACCCCCAATAGTAGTAGTAGTGGAGATGATGATTTTGTTACCCAGCAAGAGCTGACAGGGCTGGTGTAGTGTATCATGGAAAGGAGTCTCAGTACCTGATTCAGCTGTGTAGAAAAGTTGCTTCATCATATTGCCAAGACAATGTCAATGTTGAGCACAGACAGTGACAAGATTTCTGAGGGTAAGGCCTAGATTCACACTGTTCCCAGGCTTGATAAAGGTGTGACTCTGATGTATTCTACCTATCCCCAACCATGGTTCCCACAACCTTTTGTATCCATCACCATCCGTATCTGTTTCGCATGCTGTATATGTCTGCACCTTTTTCCTCAAATACCCTACCTATCTGGCCCTCACATTCATAATCCCTTTCCCCAACATTCCTCTCGCTTTGAAATAACAAAAGCATGGGCATCTGTCCCACAAAAATGTAAATACCAACACACAGCTGTCCACTTCACCTGTGTGTCTTCTTGACAGACTTGATTTGGTAGCCATAACTAAATAAATAAACAATTTAATTTAAGTGTGCATGGATGCATGAATACATACTGTGAGTTGCTTGCCTGCTGGAATGACTTGAATTCCAGTTGCATAGAAACTGAATGATTTCATTGCAGAGGCAGTTTGCATGGATTACCGTTGCCACTGCTTTTTTATCTTATTTGTTTTGAGACCATACCAAAATGCTACTTCTCAATGATGTAAGCAAATGCTTACCTAATCAAGTAGGCATAGTGCTGCTAGGTGACCAAGGATTCAGGGTAACCATGTAACTTTCTTAGGTACTTCCTTTTTGTATTTTATTTATTTATGTATTTGTTGACTGGGTGAACCAACTGGACACATTACTCTTTTCAAGGATGGTCTGGGAGCACTGTCAGGTTAAGTGACTTGCTGAGACTCACATAGTAGGCAAAGGATGATGGAAGGATTCAAACTCTGTACATTTAGCACAGGAAACAAGTCATTAACATCTTAGACCCTTAATCCTCTCCTCTTACTGTCAGACAATACAAGGTAATCTTCCTAATCATAGTTGGATAGCGATGGAAATTTACATTGGCTTCAACAGACCGGGAATTTTGCATAGAGTTGTAGTTTGTTTTTGCATTGGCTTTGATTAGCATTACTAGGTGAGATTTCAATATTTGATGTTATGTGATCTAATTATAGTGCAGCGGTGATAACACTGCCTGGATTGTGCATATGTAAATAACTATGAGATAGAAGAGGCTAAGACAGCAGCTATGACACTTGTGTGTTAGAGCCTGTGCACGTCAGGTGAAGTATGAACCTACTGCAATGTCTAAAGTTACTACAGTTATTGAGCCACATAGAGCCTTTTCCTGCTTCATTTTCCACAACACACCAGGAAGCAGGCACGAACAACAAAAAAAGCATGATGCTGGTCTAGAAAGAAATGGTCGCAACTAGGCTGTAATGAAAAGCCATTTATTAAAACAAGAACACATTCGTAAAATCAAAAATTACGCTCATAAAATCAAAGATTTAGAGCTTTTGTCTGTTTATACCAATGAAAGTGCTAAATCTTTGATTTTATGAATGTTTCTTTCTAGACCAACATCATGTTTTTTTATTTCCTGCTAGAGTTTGTTGATGTAATAATGTAGTGTCTGAGACAGAATTACCTGTGCCTGCGGAGGACATAGCAGAACATTCTGACCTAGAATTACATGACACATTTATGCTTTAACAGCATTAGCTACTTTCTATTTCTACTGAGTAATATTCCTGATCTGTGACAGCCCTGTCTTTAGAACCGTAAATGGGAATCCCATCAGCCGACTTTATGTAAACCGCACCACAACTAACAGGGAATACAGGGTGACATTCATTGCTGAAGCCAGAAGCTACCAGATAAGTCCTTGGAGAGGCTTATATCAACAGGTTAGTAAAGTCATGACAGTGTCTGTCTTGATATTACATTTCAGTGACAATTTAATAGTCAGATTCAAGCCCCTGAAAAACAAAAATATTAATGTAAAATCTCCTTATTTGTGAACTGAAATAAATGAAGTCACAAAACCATGTAAACAAATGCTCATTTTGAAAGTCAAAATACTGTACCACCTCCAGTTTTTACATGGTGACTTTCTACCTTGTGCACTCATGATTAGTTTTGTTGTTCAGTTCTTCAGTTGGCTTCATACGCACATCATTAATTACCACAGAGTTTTGCGATAAACAGAAATTTGTTTTCAGTTGTCACCTGCTTTATGGCTTAATTTTGGTGCAACTATTAACTGTTCTGCATTGATTTTTATCATTAAGGCTGGCACAATAACTAAAATTTGAGCTCAGAGACAGTATGTCATATTTAAAAGCAGGCAAATTACCTTCAGATATTCACAAACTATGTAACCAAGCCTTAGTAGCTATATATAAAGCTTTCTGCATACTGGTATATTTTTTTCTTTGCCTGCAGCTATTTAAGCTACAGTAATCTGAAACACTTGCGTGACAAAAAGAAGTGATGACAATGCAAACTGGCCACCTTGAAATTAACAGGAATGACAGAAATGTAGAAACTGACAAGACAGATTGACAGAAAAAATGTAATTCTCATTATATAATGTATTTTAAAAGCAACTTACAGCACCCATTTATATAAGTAAATATGTTTAAATATGAGCCATGTGAAATATAAAAGATCAGTTATACATAAAACACCTTTCCTATTCATTTACATTCTTGACAGTGTACTAATCTCTGTATTTATGCAGTTCTCTACTATACTTAGGTTCATAGATGTGTACTAGGCTAATGGCCCTGGAGCCTTTACAAGCCTAGCCCATAGATGTTAGTTCCCAGCGCCTCTATCAAGCAAAGCCCCTGGAGTGATCCCAGGAGGAACTTTCTATTTCCCATCCACTCATCAAGATTTCTTTTGAAGAGGGCCAGTGAGATGCTTTGCTTGACATGTATGGGAAGTCTATTCCAGAGCATAGGCAGTTTCTGGGTTATGAATCTGTCCCTCCAGCATGTTCTGTTGATTGTGGTAATGAGGTTGAGGTCTCTGGAGAGTGTGGTGCGGATGGTTGAGATTTCTTTAGATATAGCATTTCTAACAGCGCTGGGTCAGACATGGCTTTGTATGTCAAGCAGAGATCGCCTCTTAGCAGATGATATGTGACCGAGAATAGCTGGAGTTTTTTTAGTCTGTCCATGTGGGACATGTGTTTAAGGCCTAGGATCCTCTTTGTGAGGTACTTTTGTGGCTTTTCCAGCTGTTGCATGTGTCTAGTGAGGTGCATGCCAAATGAGGGATTATACTCGATGACTGGCCTAATGAGGGAAGAGTGGAGAAAGATGATGACCTCTTTCTTTCTGGATGCAAAACCCTTGGTAATGAGATGTGCCATATAGAAGGACTTTCTGACCACAGTGGCAATGTAGTCGTCAAAGGAGGGGTTGCTGTCAGCCTGTGTCCCCAGATCTCTTATTATGCCTTCAGTGTTCAGTGGTCTCCCATTAATGTGATAATTAGTGGGAACTGAGTTTTTCCCAAAGGGGATGATGATGATGCATTTTTTGGCATTAAGCTTAATTCCGTGGTTTCGACACCAGTCATTGGTCTCAGTGAGGCCTTACTGTACGATGTCTACATCACTTGGGGAGTTAATAATAGCTCCCAGCTTGCAGTTGTCTGTGAACTTGGTCAGCCAGAGTCCCTCCGTGTTGGCCTGGACTTCTGAGAAGTAGAAGCCAAACAGGAGAGGATCCAGGACCGATCCTTGTGGGACTCTACTAGTGACTAGTCAGCAGTCTGACTTGGAGTCAGCTACATTCACACTGTGGGTTCTATCTGTGAGCCAGTTTGCAACCCACCTAGTGATATAGGGGTTGATGCCTAGCTTAGTGCGTTTATCAATAATTCCTGAGTGGGGAATGGTATCAAAGGCCTTGGCCAGAATGAGGTAGGCTGTATGAACTGCCTTGCCCTCATCCACAGCTCTGGTGACTGACTCAAAGAAGTCAACCAGGTTAAGCAGGCATGATCTACCTTTCACAAAACCAAATTGCGTGAGATCTAGAGTTTAGAGATTCCCTATATCCTTGTTAATTAGGTCCATGATGATGCACTCCATAGGCTAACATATCAGACTCGTCAGGCTAATGGAGCAATAATTCCCAGGGTCTGTAGTCACTCCCCCTTTATGGAGAGGGATGACTGTAGCAGTGTGCTATTTGGTAGAGACAAAGCCTGAGGTGAGGCTGTGATTGAACAGGGCACACAGATGTGGTGCCAGTTCACTTTGTAGTTCATGTAGAACACATCCAGAGATATTGTTGGGTCCCATAGAAGCTGTATTCTTGGTCTTGGACAATGCAGCTTTAACCTGTGCTGCGGTAATGCTGGGTGCCTGGCATTCCTCTGGTATTGTGATTGATCCTTTAAGGGGGGGAGAGAGGGGTAAAGTCAGCCAGTACATTGGTAATATCTTTTAGCTCAGTATAGGACGTACCATTGTGCAGTAACTCAGAGCAAACCTGAGTATTGCTGTGGAGATTCTTGATATAACTATAGAAGGCTTTGTGGTTGTTTTCAGTGTCTGCTGCAATTCTGCCTTCATAGCTGGCTTTAGAGGTTTTGATGAGGGATCTCAACTTTTTTTTGAGGGTAATAAGGGAGTTTTTCCAGTTTCTTCCTTCTGTTGTAGAGTTTATTAATGGCAGGGGACCACCAGAATGTCTTCCTTGTTTTGGAGGAGATCATCCTGGTTCTTTTGGGCATGGCTAGTTCCATGCATTTATGTACTGGCCACTGGTGTATGATTTGGCAGTCATGCATCTATTTTCCATTGACATAGGTACCGTAAAGTTAGCCACCTCTGATTTTAGGAGCCCAAAGTCAGCTTTGGAGAAGTTTTTTTATGTGGTTATCTTTGCAAGGGGTGTGGGTGAGATGTGGATTTTCATGGTGATTAGTTTAAGGTCATATCTAACCAGGGAGGAATTGACTATTGGTGTAGAGCAATGGTTGCCCATGTTTGTAATAACCAGGTCAAAGATGTTGCTTCCTGCAGTGGGGGTAAGAATGAGCTGGTCCAAGGCATTGGAATTGATGAATTCCAGGAAGCACTGGGTCAGTGTATTGGTGCATGAGTATTTTTCCCAATTGATGGAAGGGTAGTTGAAGTCACCTAGTATGAGACTGTTGGGTTTGACCCTAATAGTTTCCAAGGTGCTTAGTAATGTGGAGTGAGAGTCTTGGGACATGGTTGGGGACCTAGAGCAGGCTACAACCTGAATTGCCATCTTACCCAATGTTAGTTGTACCTGAAGTATCTCAGATGTGTTATGCCAGGCTACTATTCTGGAGGTGTGCATATCCTTTATGAATATGGAGACACCACTGCCTTTGGAGCTTTGGTCTATGCTTTGGGGATGAATGGTGTGGAATGAGTTATAGCCTGATAGTGCAGGGGTGTTTTCTGCTGCTTTAAACCAGGTCTCCATTACAGCACAAATGTCAATGTTCTCCATTTTGAGGAGTGCTTCAAGCAAGTGTACCTTGAGATTTAGACTTCTAGTGCTGAGTAGCATGACCCTCAGATTGCATTTATTTATAGCTGTTATGGTGGTAATTTGGTCTTTGGAACATCATCTAAAAAAGGCACTATAGGGGAGCCAAGAGCCTTAGCCAGTATCCAGAAACCCACAGGTGACAGATGCAGGCCATCTCTGACAAAGCATTGAGGTCTATCATGTCTTCCCAAGCAGACAGATACTGGATCCCCTTAGAATGACACCATAAACTTAGCCAATTGTTGAAGTCAAGTAATTTTCAGCTTGTACTGTGGTATCGTTCTGGGTGATAGTAGGATGGTGGTCAGGGTTAGGGTCCTGCCTGCCTGGGCCACCTAATCCTGGAGCTCCTCCATGTCTATTTTCATGTAGTCTAGGTAGGTGCATCTCAGGTGATTCACACCCACATATACAGTAACAGAGTCATACTTGTACTTGTTGTGAAGTGACCTGAGCACATGTGTTATGTGTCATATTCTGGCATCTGATAGACAGCTGACTGTTACTTTCTCCTTATTCAATCTAGTGAGTGGGACATCAGTGTACCTCATTATCAAGTCACCTATGATTAGTGTATTGGACAAGCTGTTTTGCCTTAGGGGCTTAGGTTGATGGGGCACACTGTGTAAGTGAGCTATGTGTCTAGTGGTTTGCGCTGTGTTGTGGTGGTCGAGTGCGTTTCTGCCTTGGAGGTCTCTGCTGTTTGACTAAATTTCTATTGAGAGCCTCCACGAAGGTGGGTGTGTGGTTTGTGTTTTTATGTGAGAGCTGTGATGGTGGGTGCTCTAGAGAGCTATGTGTTGCATGTGGTGTGGTGCAGGAGTTGACCTCCTCTTGACCAGCTATTCCGGTCTTGGCTTGAGAGTGCATGGCTTCCAATTTGGATATATAAGTGCATTTTTAACAAGTCTGAGTGTGGGGAGGTAAGAAGTTTGTCTGTATAAGTGAGTGAGTTGCTACACTGCCTCAGAATACCCAAGTTAACCAGGTTAATAGTAGAAAGCACAGGGAACTGACCTTTAGACATGCCAGGAGGGATGGTCATTATTACTAACTACTGGAGCTGTTTCCTTATATATACATTTCACAGGAAAATGTCTCTCAAGGTGTCTGAGTCTATACAGAGCACTGCCAAACACTTGAGGGGAAACTAATACACAGACCCTGAAAATTTAAGGATAATGTATTTAGGCAGATATTCTGAAGTTAGAAAAAAATCAAGCAGTACTTACTGAAAAATAAAGAATTAGCTTGTCAAAAATGATGAAAATATGGGAGTTGCATTAATGGCTACTGCCTGGCTACTACTAATGCTGGTCTCAGCACAGCTTCTCTCTTTTGGGATGAAATACTCCTTTTGCTTCTTCTCTCACCAGAAGCAAAATGTTAGCACCAATCCCAAGAAGAGAAGCGGGCACGGCCTGTTTGGTGATCCACAGTCTTGTCCCAGATGATGCAAGGATCTGCAGGCTTTTAGCCTTTTTCTGGTAGATGCTCAAATAGCAACCAGACCAATCAGGTGCATTAAGCACAGACACTTACTCTCCAACCAGAAAAAGTCAGGAATCAATGCACTCCCCTCCTACTCTCACAAGGGTCAGAATATAAGCATTGATTCCAAGCTGTCATCTATAAAGCAGTTATTAAGCTTTCTGGTAATCAGCAGTCTCCAGGAAATAAGGTAACTGCACTCCTTCTCTCACTAGGAGATAACAGAAGCACTAATCTGAAGATGACTACTGAGGCAGAATGTGGGCTCTCCAATAACTGGTGGTCTTGCAATAGATGCTTAAAGATAAAATGAAAAACAAATGGTTTATCCTAAACACTGTAGTGTGCACTAGAGGAGTTAGAAGTGAAAGTAGGTAATTTAAGTTTTACCTGTCCAAAAAGTTAACTTTTAATGGAGAGTCACTATTTTTAAAACAGCAAGATAGATTAGGGGGTGGTCACTTTTGTATTCTGGTACTATGGAATACAGTAGGATAGTCAATAAATTTAAATAGTTGAAGAGGAGTGATTTCACAAAATGATAATTTTGTGCTTACTCACACTAGCCAGTAAAAGCAGAGAGGAAATGAGATATATGGTCAAATTAACATAAGGGGTAGGCAACTAGAAAGACAGTGGTGTTTAAGTACACAACAATAACCGGGTGGGAGGGTGGAAACAGTTTCTGCCTGACTCACAAGAGACAGAGCTGTGGTCTCTTTTCAAGTTTTAATATGCAGTTAAAAGCAGAATACAAGTACAGCAAACTGTAACATAGTTTGGGTGAGCTGCTGTGCAGAAAGCTAACATTTTTTTAAATACTCATGCTGCAAGACTTTTCACTACAAGCTTTGGAATTACAGCCAGCTGAGTTACACTGGTGTGTTTTCTATGTTTATATACTTCTTTTGTTCCTTTTTATTCACAGTGTTGCTTTTATCTTTGAATGCTTAATATGTGTCCTTATATTTACCATTGCTTGCAAAAACTGTATATTTGCTTTCATGCATGATCAGTTGCTCACCTCTTAATTAGAAGGCAATGATTATCAATTAACTAATTCATTTTTAATCATATTTTGTTGAACTGGTAATCAGTGGCACCTCCAGGTTTATTTTATGGTATAAGTAGGACATGTGAAAAAAATGTACCAATCCAATGTTAAAATGAAAGACCATTGACTATGAAAAGATAGTGAATGCCATAATCTTAACAATCCTGGAAATACTCACAACACAGAAAAAAAAACCTACTAATTTGTCATGCTCAAGGATTTTGGATTGAATGAACTTTTGGTATGCTATAGTGTAACAACTACTCGCTACAATAGAAATATGCACCTCAGTAGAAAGAGAAAAAATATCATTAACCCATATACAAGAATAGAAACTCAGATTTATGTTGCTCTGTGTAGCATTGTAAGGAAAGCATTTTCAAATAAATACAGTACATGTTGTCCATTTTGTCAACTTTTAACACAAAACACACATAATCCAACTGAAGAAACTGTGTAACAAATCAAGTGTGTAACTACCAATATAAAAGAGGTGGGAAAAGTAATTCAGAATAGAGATATGCAGCTCAGTAGAAAGAAAAAATATATCATTAACCCATATACAAAAATAGAAACAGATTTATTTTGTGCTGTGTAGCATTGTAAGGAAATATGGCTGCCAAAAGTTATTTGATGTAGAAGAAAGAGTGATTGTATAAAGCTCCTTGGTTACAATGATAGTTTTGACACTTTGGGGAGAATGTAGGAGAGTGTCTATCAGCACCTGGACTATTGTTTGGATGCCTTAAACCATGCATTTCATATACTTTATTTTATCGATCATTTACAACTATTGGTGCAATGCTTGGAGAACACAAATAAGTGTAATGAAAGTTGGTTTCAGAAGCTCTTCAAAATACCTGTGACTCACACTACTGCCATTCTATTTACATGGATGTTAAAAAAATATTTCCTTATGTCTAACATGACTCGTATGAAGGAAGCTTGAGGTAGATTCTGGGCCAAAACCTCCAAGATTACTTTACAGTGACAGATCCACTCAGATATAATAACTATAGCTACTTAATGATTATGATGAATTGAAATAGAGTGCAAATACATAATGAAATAATTGAGATACAGTAGCAACTGTAATTCATTTATTTATACTTTTTGTTGACCGAAATTCATACTTACTAGTGGAAATTTGGCCAGGAAACTAAGGAACTTCCCCACTCACTGAAGGAGAGGAAGTGAAGTGCCCTCTGGAGCTGCTAGGTGGTGCTGAAGAGCTGCTACTACATATATGGGAATTCCAAGATGGAGGAGAGTGCATCAGAAATAGAGAACGGAGCAGAAGAAAGCTTACAGCAGGAAGGAGAAGGAGATGAAACTGTTACAGAGTTGAAAATTGGAGGGCTGGTGGTAGATTTGATGAACCAGACAGAGCCAAGGAAGGAAAGGAAGCACAACAGAGTGACATGGTAGGGAGAGCATTACAGGAGGAAGAAACTGAGAGGCTGGAAACAGAGAAGAATCTGAAGAAGGGAAAACACTGAATTTATTCTTGGCTGATGGAGTTGTCAGTTTTAACGGGTACCTCTGCAACAGGGTTTTTGTTACAAGGAAGAAGTTATGCTGATACAGCAATGCAAGAAAGGATGGAAGGAGGAACTGAGAGGGGCAAGCATTTACAATTTCTCAACAGCCACAGAGAGGATAACCAGTGTAAAAATAAAAAAGTAAAAACAATGGCAGTGTGAACAGGTATGACATTATGGAAAGTATTATTTTGCCACTGGTATTTAATATTAAAGACATACTAACATTAATTTGTTAGAGAGCTGAACATTTTGTGAAATGTCATTTGAAAGTTTTATGTTCCCTGAAAGATTTATGAGTGATACTGAAAAAAGAAATACAGTAGCACCATGGAAAGACTTTATTTCTGAGCTTGATACTAACTGCATCTAAAAAGGAAAATAAATATGCAGTTTATGACTTCAGATACAGGTAAGCATGATTTTTTTTCTTTCACTGTCTAGTAAAGCACATGAAGTTAAAAGTATATGTGATGAAAGAAACATATGGACAGGGGTTGGCGAGTGTTGGTAACAATAGATACTAAGGATGGGAAATCTCAACATATTTCAGATACAATAATTGCAAATGGTAAGATAGGATTTGTTAGTAATGGAGCCAACCCAAAGCATGCTATTTCTGTGGAGATGAAAATCCTATAGTACAAGACTGCAGCCAATGAAAGTGTGGCCAATGTATGAAAAAGGAGACATACAGCAAAAAAAAAAAAAAAAAAAAAAAGACTGTAAGCACTTTGTCAAAAATGTATGGAATTTGGGCACATATGGTTTGAATACCCCATATTAGAAAAGGAAAGAGTAGATAAAGACAAAAGCTCAGAAGACAGCGTTAATAGTTAAATATTACTACAGAAGATGTTGAAAGAGTAGGGGAGAGGGATACTGAAGAAAGGTTTAACAATGCAGAGACAAAGAAGAAATAGCAGTTGAAGTGAGGTTATTAATTTACAAGCAAAAAAAAAGAGATTTAAAATTTTAGAAAGTGAAGAGAAACAAGACAGAGAAATGGAGACAGGAGAAGAACAAGAATGTGATAATTAAAAATCAGTTGGTGGGAGACTTAGGAGAAATAAAAGAAAAGAAAATGTGGAAGGAAAACATATGCAAATGAAGGGAAATAATGATATTATAATTTTAGCATTAAATGTGAATAGCATTAAAACAATATAAGATGCTTGGTGGTGATAGCAGAATGGTGTAGAAAAATGAAATAAAATGATGTTTTTTGCTTGACCAATAACAGATGTAGCAAAGAAAAAAGGACATGAATACTGACAAAATGAACAAGGCAAATTGTTTGGTCAGTAGGAAATGAGACATGCTGTAGAACAGGAATTCGTTTAAAAATAAAGAAATAAAAATCTTAGAAGTAAAAATTGCAGGAACAGTGATATGCAATATGAGAATGAAACAAAATGTATAAGATTAATATTGATTTATGCATATATTAACATGACAAACAGAAAATAGTTGTTTGAAAAAAATAAAATATTTTTGTTAATAAATATTTCAGTAGTGATTTAGGAGATTTTAACTGTAACCTGAGGAACAAAAAGAGAAAATCAAAACAGTATATTATGATGCTAAAGGAATTAATAAACTATGGAGATTTAAAAGTAGGAAAGAATCGATAATGGACATAGAAAATAGGATTTTTTAAGATTGAAATTGATTATACAGTTTACTCTAAAGAGATGTAAAAATAAAATGGGGAAAGATGGCAAAGCATTCAGATCATAGAGCAATATAGGCTATAGGGGAAGACAGTGAAACAAAGGCAGGAATAAGGATAAAAAGAGGAATTGCAGAGTTTAAAAAAGAGGAAGAGAGAAAGAAATATTATGGAAAGATTATCTGACAGAGAGACTATTTCATAAAAATTGACACACTGTTTGGTCATGAATAAATATAAATATAAAAATATATATTTAGAAGTGGAAATACAAATAAAAAAAAAGAAATAAGATGAAATATAAACACTTTTAAAAAATACAAGAAAGAAATAGAACAAGAAAGTGTCAAAATAAGGGAAAAAGAAAAACAAATATATGAAAAGAATAGAGGAAAAGTAAAAGTGGTGTTACATAGGCAAAGATTTCATTAGAAATGAAAGAAAGAAGAAGTTTCCTCTTATTTAGGAAAACAAGTAAAAATGAGAGAAGGAAGGATGGATGCTATTTTAGATGGCAAAGAAGACATAAAATGCACAAGAAGGGAAAATGGAGGTGGCAGAGAACTTTTGGAAAGAAAATGTATGGGAAGTAGAAAATAGGTGGGCAAGAAGAATGGGACATGAAATATATCTAAAATGTAAAATTGTTTTAGAAAAGTCTAAAACAATAGAAGAAAAAGTAAAGGTGATAAAAGAAGGTAAGAATGAATCAGCACCAGGATTTGATGGTATAATTTATGAGTATTATAAGAAAATGAATAAAGACAAAAGAGATTTTTTAATACTAAATGAATGGGTGAAGGTAGTTATAATAGAAGAAGATATGTAGTAGAGTGTTACAATTTACAAGGGAAGAGGATGGAAAAGATATTTAAACAATTGGACACATACAACAATAGGAATATTGACTATAAAATATTTCTAAAAAACATTGCAAAAAAGGATGGTTAAAGTATTGGTGAGGTATTAGGATAAGGGTTATGTGGTATAAAAGGAAGAGAGGTGAAAGCAATGTTAATTATAGTGAAATCAGTAGCAGAGTTAATACTGAAAGAAAATAAAGAAATAAGACTGATAATATTTGATATAAAACCTTTGATTATTTGGGTCACGAAGCTATGAGGCAGATTTTATAGACATATGTCATAGGTAAAAAATATGAATGTAATAAAGAAATGTTATGAAATTTCATGGGTAGAAGCTATGATAAATGGATGAGTGGGAAAAGAATTACTGTTAAGAGAGGGGTAAAACAGGGATGCTCAATTACTATGTGTTTATTTGTATTAATAATGAATGCAGTAGTACTGACAAGTATATATTAAATGAGGGAGGCAAGATTTGAGATGGAAAGAAATGTTGACGGAAAACCAAAAACAACTAAATCAATGGTTGGTGTAACTTTAAATATATGACACTATCAGAAAAACACTAAATAAATCAGAATAAAGAGGTTAAAAAATTAATATTAAGCGTTTTCATCCCAACATACAGACTTCATCAGAATAACAAACAATTCCATCATCTTTAATTTATAAAAAAAATCAAATTACACAATTTCCTAGTTAACTTAATTAATTAATCCATCAGTCTTCTTAGAGAAATATATAAAATCCATAATCCTTTAATAAGAATATTGACAATTCATAAAAATACTGAATTAAACCCATACAATTAAATAACACAATTTATAATTTCACAGATCACAGCTTTAAAACACTGTTAATTGAAACATTATTATTCAAGCCAGGAAATAAAGTTGCTTCCAATAAAAGTTGCCACCATAATTCTCTATATTCTAAATAAATCTGCCAGTCACCCACTTTTAAAGATGGAGAGACCTTTTCAGATATAAAAAACTAAAAGCATCAAAGTTAATACATGATAAAGAGTGTTTATAAAGGGTCTTATTAGCATCCTCTTTTCATATACTGTAGACGTGTTCATAAATTCTCTGCTTCAATGGTCTCTCAGTTTTACCCACATAGAATGTCTGACAAGACTTGCAAGGGGCTGAATATATGACCTCTGCTCTATTACAATTATATTTACCTTTACAATAAATATCTTTGAAATAATTGACTATATTAATTTTATCACCCACATAAACATATGGACAATATGAATCTTTACCATATATTACCATGGCTTTTGGGATGGATGAGATTGCATCCCCTATGCGGAATATTACAGTGATTCTAGAGGGTCTATATCACGGATTAGAACACACAGGTGTCTGAATGCTGTAATATCGAATCGGGAAGTTCAAAATGTGAAAATAGTGAAGTCATGGAACAGCAATTTTTTTCCCAGGGAAAAAAATCAGTGGGCTGTGTTCGCGGCTTTGCTACTTCCTCCACTGTTGTGTGATCTCAGAGTTGGTATATTTAAACAGGAGGTATGGGGGGGCAAAGCCCCCCACATTGGGGGGTGTGGGAGGTGAAGCCCCCCAGATTAGCATATGTTTAAAGTGTACATGTGTTTTTGTTTTTGTACCGGAACAGCGATATTCTTTCCCTGGGAAAAAAATCGCTGTTCTGTGTGTTCGTATTTGTTGCATTTCAGACTTCCCAGTTCGATGTTACATTGTTCGAGCACATGTTGTTTCGACACTGTGATACAGACCCGATTCGAGATGGTATGTTCCCTTTGGAGGGTATTAACATCATGATTTTGAACAATGCAATTTGTCTATTAAGCCAGCTCTGTTGCAATTCCACAGCCAATTCAAGTAGTATACTAGTGAGATAATCTAATAGTATTCCTGCCACAAAACTATGAGCACCTGAGGGATGGAAAATAGCTGCTGAATGTAGTCAACACCCGATTCATCCAATGGATTACTCCAATAATGATGGTGCTAGTGGTTTCCATGATTGGTTGAACCAATCAGTTAAATGTAATGGTGGTGCAGGGGGAGATGAAACAGGCACACATTCTTCCCTTGATGAATGCATTAGTAAATTTGAATAGAAAGTTAAGAATTTCAAAATGCTACAGATGGATAATGCTTTCCTTTGAGAAAGTATAAGGAACCAGGGGGTCCCAAAGGAATTATGTTTATACAAATTTACAAATGATGTTGCTGTAGGATCGGCATTTTATCTGGACTTGGTTGACTAATTAAATTGCTCTGGACATGATTTAATGATATTAATCATTAAGGACAGCAGTCCTATAATGGACAATTTGTTAAGATTAAAGAGCTGGATGTATTTATTACAAAGGATTTGCTGTTGTAGACAATGGGGGGGATTCAGTAATCCTCCGTGTAGGATGAACAAAGCCCTACTCGGAGACGGCCGTCTAAGAATATGATGTCAGCGCGTCATGCATATGCATGAGGGTGCGCTGACTCAACTGGAAGGCTAACACAGAGCGAGTAAGACTGCAGGGGGCATGTCGAACTGCAGAGCAGTCCAAATATCCATGCCCCTGCAACTATATAAATGTGAAAATGACAAGTGCAATGAGCGAGTCTGCTGAAATGTGCACATAGCAAACACTACACATCCCCACATACTAAACCCCTTTGTAATTGTAAAATGTAAACTTTTTATTTATTTTTTTTATAATTCCCGATATAGCTGCCCGTATTTGCTGGTGTTTGCACGGGTGTGCCCATTGCTTAGCTACAGTTAGAAATTTCGACATTAAAGAACATAATAAGAAATGTTTATGCAAATTAAGCCGAATAGTAATAGCCTAGTGGTAGAGCCTTTGCACAAAGAGGAGGCATTCCCGGTTCTAGTCCCACCACTCCCCTTTCTATTTTATGTTTTAAATTAGTATATAAAATAATTCCTGACATATATGAATGAAATTTTAGTAAAAAGCATTGAAATGGCCTATGTATTAGTGAACAAAATGTATATATATATATA
This sequence comes from Protopterus annectens, assembly GCF_019279795.1. Lineage (NCBI taxonomy): Eukaryota > Metazoa > Chordata > Ceratodontiformes > Protopteridae > Protopterus > Protopterus annectens. Next base: position 918,604,476 of record NC_056734.1, read on the forward strand.
TATATAAGAAGGGGAGCAGCATTAAGGATATTGACATATAATTGCCCATAGCTAAGCAGCGTTGTACCCAGCGTAATATAGTTGCCCATAGCTAAGCAGTGCTGTACCTAGCGCAGTATAGTTGCCCATAGCTAAGCAATGCTTTATCTAGCACAGTAGGTTTGCACGGAGCTGCACACTGCGCTAACCAGTGCACCGTCGGGCAACATCGCGCAACGTGGAGCAACGTAGAGCAAAGTTGAGCAAAGCCGCCTAAACACAGCCCCACCCCCTAGCCTGTCTGGACAGTAGTAAAATAAAAAGCAATGACAAGGCTCGAACCTGGGACACTGTGCACCATAATCAAAGTACTGAACCACTAAGCCATGACACTTAGCATAAGCATGCACTGTTAACATACATATACTTATAAATGGAAGTTTAACCATTACTAAGCAGGTTTGCTGTTAGCTGAGAATTTTCAAAAATGGCCAATCACAAATAAGTGTGGGAAATGAGGCATATTTAAGCTCCATAGGCAGGAATACTCACCATAACTGGTTGTAGCTCCCATCTGCAGTCAGAATGGCCGCTGCTGGAGAGGGTACTTGCTTTTGAGTGCAACGGTGGGGCATCGAGGAGTTAAAATACATGGTTTGGCTACTTGTCCACCATCATGAGTCAAGACTCCTGCAGGGCCAGTTTCAAGAGATGGAGTACAAAGTGGAGGCTTGGAACTGGTTAGCTTATGATCTCACCAGTGCCACAGGCATCCCTAGGACTGGTGAACAAGTCCATCACCACCATGCAGACCTGAAGAGATGGAAGCAGGACCAACTGAACCGATGGATACAGGAGGCCTGTGACATGCAAGATGCCCAACTACTGAGTAGGTAGCCATGGAATGAAGTATGTAAGAAATGCTATTGTAGTCTATATAATGGATGGGTATGTCTCAATATCCCTTCATTTACTTCACAGCTGCAGGTGTCCATGCTGAAAATCGGCAAGCCTATGCAGATAGGCTGCTAAGGCTGTGCCACCAGGCAGGTTAGTAATTATTCTACATGTATTATTATATAAAATAAGTGAGAGAGCCAGAGAAAGAGTGTTGTAATCCATTAATAAAAGTATAATAAGTCTTGAATAAAGACTCTGCATGTATTGTAATATAAAATAAGTGAGAGGGCGTGAAAAGGTGTTGTAACCCATTAATAAAGGTATAATAAGTCTGGAATAAAAGTATTCTGCATACACCAAAATATGAAATGAACGAGAGAGCCACTGCAAAAGTGTGCAATGTAATTAATAAAGGTATAATTCCTGGACTGTGTCCGTGTCACTTTCTTTGATATGTTTTTGTACCCTTGCATTATGGAAATAGTACAGTTGTATTAAGTGCTGTCAATCCACACTTGTGTAGGTCCATATAAAGTGGATGAAGGGAATGCCAGTAGCTCTTAAGCATATATACAGTCCTCAACTGTTGGTTCATGGCTAGCATGTACAGGTTAATCTGGCACATGAGTAGCTTGTGATTGTGTTCCCCACAAATGTCAGTGTGCTGCTAGAAATGTAGGGGTCTGTTTAAATGTAGCTGATAATGTCACCTGAAGACAGCCAGATATGTAGATATATGAATATAAATGAAATATATAAATACGTAGCAGTAACATCTGCATCTTGAACAGTTTGTATGTCAGATACAGGTCAGGTATATAAACAACTATAAAAACACATTTCACAATTTAATGGACACTGCCTAGTGTAATAATACATGTTGGGGATATATGCCTGCAGTCAGTAGGAATGTAGAGTAAAGTTATAAGTATATATAAGTTGTTAATGGAGTGATCTTTTTACACCCTACTTTATGGTCATAAATAATGCCATTCCACACCTAAATGGGTATGTGTAATCTGAAAAACTTTGTTGGTACATATGTCCTATTGGTTTATAAATATCTGCATGTACTTTGATGCATGTGCCCTGTTCACATACCACAATCTTGGTGGCCTGTTGCCACCAATCAATCCTGCATGCTGTTGGAATGTCCACTGTTGTTCTAAATATGCATGTGTTATGCTTGCTGTTCAACTGTTGGAATTCTTGTGTGTTGGGTTAATGGGAATACTACTACATGCTGTTACAACTAATTTGGAATGCTGTTATCTGTTACCAACCCATATTGTCATTAAATCCTGCTAAACATAGAACGTATGGGAAGGCCAGTCCCAGCGGACCCTCCTCTCCCACCTCAGCTGGCGATGGCACCTAGCACCAGCATGTCCGGTGCCCAGCCCAGGACCTCCTCCTCTGGTGGCCCAGTGCCACCTTCGGGTGGAAGTGCTGCAGGGGATGGGGCTCATCCCCCCGTGTAAGCGTGGCCAGAGGAGGGCCACCTATCCCCCTCCGAATGGTCCGGGCTGTGGTGCGTAGGGAGATCAAGCGTTCAGTAGCTGATCCTCTATGCCAGATCGAGGCAAGAGTGGCATGACTCATGGGTGAGCCTGCCCCTCCTACTCATCCCCCAGTACAGCCACCTTCTGGGCTGTGAAGGTGCAGTGGTGACTGCCCATGGGTGGAGATCTCAGTTCCACTGTTGCCATCTGTGGGCTCATGGGCTTGTGATTTCCAAACACCCTTCCCCGTCAATGGTGTTCACCCACGCCATGTGTCATATTCTGCCCCTGTATGCGTCTTGTTTGTCTTGTCTGTTTACCTCCCCAACCTACCTCCCCAAATATACCTACTTCCCCTACCCCACATACCAGTCTCACCTGAAAGAAAAATGTGCAATCTGCTCTCACAAAAAAATTACACCCCATACATAGCTGCCCATTTTGCACACATGTCTGCTGGACACATAAACTGAAATTTAATTGGCAGTACAACATACTTTGTTGTCCTCACCCCTCTCTCAGGGGTGGAAGGTTTCAAAATTCCATCCAAATTATTAGTATATGCACAGTTGTTGCTGTTAAAGAAATTGGCAGCTATGGACCTTCCCTACACCTGTCCTGCACATCCCGAGCTGTTTTCCCTACTGTCTTTCCCTCTTTGTGTCCCTTTTTCACCACTTTCCTATCTCCCCATTTTCTTTTCTTTCAAAGAAATGAGCGCGGGGGTTTGCGGAAGTAAGCACTTTTAAGCAGTAGTTAATGGGTTTGCACGAGTGTGCGCTTGTGTGCGCTTAGCTAAGTATTGCTAAGTGTCGCACAAACTCGCACAAACCCGCTTACAACTGCTTAAAAGTGCCTTAGTCACTCTGCATGGCAGGGCCCTTTTTCTGCTGAGCAGCAAAATAAAACACCTCTGTCAGTCTCGAACCCTGGACCTTGGACACACTACACTGCATGAAGTACCACTAAGCCACAGTAGACATACAACAAGCTGGTGCTGTAATAAATAGATCATGTATTACAATGAGTGAATGTAAAGGGAAAATAGGAATGCCATAACACAAATCTTGTTCTGTGGATCTTTACCAGCAGTTGTTGTGGAATTGCATGACATGACTGTGAAAAGAGAATCAGCCATTCTAGCAGGAAATAATGTTACAGTAGCACTTTACAAACCCCACACAGTATCAGAGCAGGATAAACACTGGCATATTTGAATAGGGCAGAGGCCATACTTCCCAACTGTGACTGCTTTTCAGGGATGTCCCTGATTCGTAAACAAATGTTAGCTTTGTCCCTCTTAATCCCTCCGAAAAGTACTGACGTTAGGCAGAAAAGTGGGGAAATACACTTAATGAATAATGTCAATAAGTAAGAGTGGACACTGCTTGCACATCAGAAAAGGTGTATTAATACATATGCTCTGATTCTCTCACAGTCTCAACTTAATGTCTGTAATATATTACAGATGTACCTTACTTATATGTACCTTTCCATGAGGCTGTTCAAACATATACCTGAGTGTATCAGAGGCCTGGCAGAGGCAGAAACACACAGGCATATCAGCTTTTCTGCTGTTACACACTCTGCAAATAGCTTTGGAATGAGTCCCACAAGCATACCCTTATGTAGGAGTACAACACAGAAATATCAAAGGATGTAGCCATGTACTGTTAGCAACCAACTGTGACAATGCCATTGTTCCAGTGCTGAAAAGACCGGTGTGGTGCACAGACAAAGAATAATAGGCTAACCTCTGGCTACCATCTGGATATGTCCACAGGTGTGAGCTACGCAGACAGACTACTTGCCTTGATAGACTAACAGGTACACAGCAACCCTGTATGTTCAGCAAGATAAACATCGCACAATAATAAATAATGCTCTCTGTACTTCTGCACCCCTACCCAAAAGAACAATATACCTGTGTATTCAGGCCCTACCAAGGATGTAGGTAGGCATACTCAGTACTGAAATTTGTCCAGTTGTCTTGAGCAGCCTGTGCTAATGTCAACACAAAAAAAACACAAACTGTTCAGAAGTGAGTAAATTAATATTTACAGTATAGTAGTTCACAAACAGTTCATGTGCTAGAAGAATACATTGCAATAACTACTTTTGTATGGCAGTTAATTGTCTAATTAGAAAAGAAAGTACATACTCCCATGTATCTTGTGTTAGCATTTGGAGGGTGAGTAAAATTCTACACTGACAAGTGTGTACTAGAAGCAGCAGCATTCAGGTTTGAGTACAACATGCAAATCACTGGCTACAACCCTAGCTTCAGATATAAGAAGTATACCAACCTTCTGACTGACACAACAGTGTCCACAGCAAACAAGCATGGGCCCCACTTTGGAAAGCTGAAAGGGCTACGCCCACCTAACTTAGCATTTTATAGCAGTGGGCTGCTATGACAGTGAGTACTGTAATTACCACACAGCAGGCTGAATGCAATTACTAAATAGTGGGCACCAATTGGTGCAGAGGCTATCACATGCACATGTGCAGATACCTAGAAAAGCAGGCTGTACTTGCTGTCCACACATGCAATAATATTGCAGCAACAGAGAGAGTGAGAGTGAGAGTGAGAGAGAGACAGAGACACAGACAAAGACAAAGAGACAGAAACAGACAGACACAGAAAAAGAAAGAGCAACATCAACAGACAGAATAAACCCAAAAATAAAAAATAAAAAATGATTTCCTTTAAAAACAGACGGAACAGAGAAATACAAAGGAAAGGTATGCAACACATATGTATTGGCTGGCATGTAGTAGATGTTTTTGAAGAGTACTCTACATACTGTGAATCATCCATATGTGGCAGCAGTTCGTGTCTATATGTATCTGTACATGTGCATAGGGCAAGGGACATACTGCAACTGTTTGTGAAGGGTGTATATATTTATTTTTTTTTATTTTATTTATTTTACATTTGTTGACCGGGCTAGTCTAGCTGGATATATGTCCATTTTCAGTAGAGGCCTGGGGAGAAAAGCTCCAAAACAGTATTAATTTAATTGAATAAAGATACAAAGCATCTACTTTAAGGAAAACATTATAAGACCAAATAATGTCAAAAAGCACTTTACCATATATTTAATTTTAAGTTAGTAGATGAGAGGGGGAAACAAATGGAAAGAGACATAACAAATAATATAAAAAGTGAGAAATAATAAAAAATAAAAATAAAATAATATTAGAGATGGTGCAAAGAGATTAAGAGCATGAGATGTAACTATGGAAGAGCAGGTATAGCAGATTTAGAGTAGTGGGTTTGACATAAAAAGCAAAAAGAAAAGTATAGCTGAATATCAAACAGTTTATATACATAGATGCTCACAGGGCATGGCATATTACAAAACTCTGACAAGGCAAGTTATTATTAAGAAGTAGTTTGATAGGGTACAGGAAATACTGAGTTAACACAAGAAAAAAAATGTAGAGGAATGTAAACAAACAGTGAAGGAAATAAGAAATGGATATCAGTGTTAAGGAAGTTTGGAGGTATTTTAGCAAGGGGAGAAGGTGTGAGTCAGGTTTAGAACAAGTACATAACCACTGGGATTTAAGGAACACTCTTAGTTGGTTCTTAAACAGTGGGGTAGATATAAGGGTAGTTAGATCTTTTGGAAGTTTGTTCCAAGTATTTCCAACAAAGTTAGTAAACAGGCAATTACCGGATTTGTTATTGGATTTAAGGGTGGGAACTAGTAGCTTATTTGCTGAGCGTAGAGTTTTGAGATTTGTATAAGGACTAATAAGATTAGAGAGTACAGGAGTATTAGTGAGATGGTATAGGACCTTGTGAGTGATAGTAAGTTGTTGAAAAAGAACCTGGTTTTGAAATTCCAGCCATCCTAGCTGTTTCAGATTTTGGCAGTGGTGGGTTCTAAAAGGGGAGCCAGTGGCAAATCTGGTGATGTTGTTATAGGAGGTTGCCAGCTTGTTTAGATTAGTTTTGGATAGGTTGGTATATATGGGGGTGGCATAGAGTAGGGTGGAGATTAGATGGGTTTGAGCAATAGTAGTCCTGGCAGAGGGTGTAAGAAAGGGTTTAAGCCTGTAAAGGAAACCAAGTTTTCTATTAACTGCTTTGATAGTTAAGTTTATGTGATTGTCATAGTTAAGATTATGATCAATTGTTACACCTAAGAGTTTGGTGGTTGTGTCGGGTGCTATTACAGTACTATTATTTGATGTAATTGTGAAATTAATATGGATAGACTTCTGTGTGGGAGTGAATAGTAATATTTTAGTTTTTTTTGGGTTAAGGAGGAGACAGCGTTGATGGAACCAATTTTCAACTAAGGTAAGTACTCTTTGGGTACTGGACTGGAGTTCAGCTGAAGAGGCTGTGGCACAGCTTAAAGTTGAGTCATCAGCATATTGTATGCAAGTGGTATGGGGGAGGGTAGTTTTCAGATCATTAATGAAAATAGAAAAGAGGAGAGGTCCCAGAGTAGAGCCTTGTGGGACACCCAGAGTGACTGGGAGCTGAGTAGATAGTTTGTTGTCCCAGAGGACTGCCTGTTGTCTGTTACCTAGATGAGACTTAAACCATTTGACTGCCTGAGTATCTAAGGAAAGTGATTGCAGTGTATCTAACATTAACTGATGATTAACCATGTCAAAGGCTTTAGAGAGATCTATAAAGAGAGCAGGGGAAAGCAGGTTGTTATTTCGATTTCTATTAATGCAGTCAGAGAAGGATAAAAGAGCAGTTGTAGTGCTGTGGAATGGTCTAAAGCCATGCTGGCATTCAGCCAGTAGCTTGTTTTGTAGGAGATGTTCAAGTAGCTGCTGGTGGATACATTTCTCTATGATTTTTGCTAAAGGAGAGAGTATGGCAATGGGTCGAAAGTTAGTGAGCTCAGTTGAATTACCACCCTTATGTAATGGAATTATATGTGAAACTTTCCAAAGAGAAGGGATGGTACATTCTATAATAGTTCTGTTTATTAAGATGGAAATAGGGTAAGATAGTGCACTAGCTGCCATTTGCAGATATTCAGTTGGGAGGAGGTCAGCTGATGGAGTACAAGGTTTAACTTTTTGGAGAAGTCTATGGATGAGTGATGTTGGCACTGGTTGTACAGTAAATGCAGGAGGATTATTAGCAGTTGAGGGTGGTGTAGTGGTGCTAGCTGGGGATAAGGTATTTGCTAGTGATTTAACTGATTCTGAGAAAAATCTGTTAAATGTGTCTGCGATTTGGATGGGAGTGTTTTGAGTCAAGTTAGATGGGGTAGGAGTTTTGGAGAGACCTGGATGAAATAGCCTGCTGATGCTTGACCAGAATTTTTTAGGATTATGTGGTTGGGTTTGGTGGAGTTTATGGTAGTATTTTTTTTGCCAAGAATAGTTAGTTTTTTAGTAGTGTTTCTAAGTTGTCTAAAGTTTTGATGGTCTATAGGGTCTTTTGTATATCTCCATGTTGGACCACATCTTATTTCTCTGTAGCATTTTGTGCCTGGTCTCTTTGGAGAGCCAAGGAGCAAGTTTGTTCCTGGTCCTCACTGTACGGGAGGGAGCTTGGTGGTCAAGAATTAGCAGGAATTTGGAATTAAAGTATGACACCGCTTCATCAAGTGGTAGGAATTTTAGGGGTGACCAGTTGCAAGCTTTGAGCTCAGCTAGGTAGTTATCTGGGTTAAGATGTTTTTTTTGTTCCGGGAAATCCTAAAGGTAGTTTGGTTGAGTATAGTGGTCTTTTGTCTACTTATAAAGATAAGAGAGTGGTCACTAATATCATCAGGCAATATACCTGTTTTATATAGGAGAGGATTACTATTAACTAATATCCAGTCTAAGGTACTTTTTTATTGCTAGGTTTTTGGGTTCTGGTAGTAGAGGTGATGGTTTGATAGAAGCCATAAAGGTTAATGTGAGTAGTAGGTTTGGGTGAAGTACAGGAATACCAATCTATATTAAAATCTCCAAGGAGTATTGTTTCTTGTGGGAAGGATGTGGACAGCCAGCTAAGTGAATTTTCAAGAGTATTAAAATTCTGATCAAGCATCAGCAGGCTATTTCATCCAGGTCTCTCCAAAACTCCTACCCCATCTAACTTGACTCAAAACACTCCCATCCAAATCGCAGACACATTTAACAGATTTTTCTCAGAATCAGTTAAATCACTAGCAAATACCTTATCCCCAGCTAGCACCACTACACCACCCTCAACTGTTAATAATCCTCCTGCATTTACTGTACAACCAGTGCCAACATCACTCATCCATAGCCTTCTCCAAAAAGTTAAACCTTGTACTCCATCAGCTGACCTCCTCCCAAGAAAACCAAACTCCTGCTCTTTAAACCAACTCACCTATCCCCCTCTATTAACTTCACACTTACATCCAATAATGGTACCCTCATCTCCCCAGACCAAACCACTAAGCTCTTGGGTATTACCATTGACAATCAACTGAAATTTGACACTCATATCAACGCTACAATTAAAGCTACTAACAGAAAAATTGGCTCTCTCTATAGAATCAAAGCTTTCCTAACTCCCAAAACTAGAACTACCATTGCTAGAACCCACTTAATCTCTACCCTTCTATATGCTTCCACCATTTACACTAATCTTTCTAAGCACAATCTCAATAAACTAGCTTCATCCTACAACAACATTGCCAGATTTGCCACAGCATCTCCTTATAGGACTCATCATTGTCTTAATCTTAAAAAACTAGGCTGGCTGGAATTACCCAACCTCATACAATTCCACCAACTTACTATTGTCCACAAAGCCCTTTATCACCCTAACAACACTCCAACTCTCTCCTCCCTCATACAACCCTACAATAATCAGAGGAACCTATGCTCTTCTAACAAACTACTGATACAAATTTCCCAATCAAATAACTCAGCAGGTGACTCCATATTCTCCAACTCAGTTGGCAGAACATGGAACAAACTACCTCAATACCTCTCTACACTATCTTCACTCCCACTTTTTAAAGCTAAAGTAAAACTCTTCCTTTCCAACCACTGGCTCTGCTCTTGTACCAACCCTAGTTGAACTTTTTTCTTTCCTGCCCTCTGTTTCCTTTATCCCCTTATTTCTTTTTCCTAATTTCTACCCCACTTGAACGTCCTCTTCAAATTAATTACATATCTATATTTATTTTCTTCTCAATTCTGTAATAGAGTATTCTTCTTGGGTATTCATTTTTTTTTGTTCTATGTTAAGCCTCATTCTGTACTCTGATCCTTAGGGAATTTGCAGTTGGTTATGTTAAGTTTCTTAAATACTATTATATATTCTTTATTTCTGCATTATTTTATATTGTTTGTATAAGTTTAACTTGTTTTAGTAGTATATAGCGGAGCTTTTCTCCCCGGGCCTCCACTGAAAATGGACATATATCCAGTTGGACTAGCCCGGTTAACAAATGTAAAATAAATAAATTACCTGGAGGGATATAGGCACAGATAATGTATAATGATTTATTTGTATTAATCTGGAGCTTAGCGATTAAGATTTCAGCATTGTTAGGAGTGGGAGGTTGAGTATCTAATATAGTAATTTGTAATTCAGATTTATACAATATTGCTACCCCACCGCCTTTTTTGTTTAGTTGATCACGCCTCAGGATATTATATCCAGGTGGTATTATATCATTGTTAGTTACTGGCTTGAACCAAGTCTATGTTAGGCATAGGATGTCAAAAGAATATAAATCTAATAGTGCATGTAGCTGTGTAATTTTATTGTTTAGACTATGTATATTGAGGTGAGCTATAAGAAGAGAGTTGGGGCCACTAATTGGGGTTTCAGAGGTGGTATGGAATGATTGGGAATTAGTGTTGGAGTTTTCTGGGCCTGGATTAGGATGAATGTCCCCATGTAGAAGTAGGTGTTGCTGTAGTGTATGTGAGTGTTTTAATAGTTTGGAAAAATTACAGTTAGGTTTTCTCAGTTGGAGGTACCTAATGTGGGTTAATCTATGAAAGTGAGGTAGAAGGTAGGATGATAAAAATGTTGCGTTACAATGAGTTAGTGAAGATGAAAGGGAGAGAGGAGTCGTTTGTTTTAAGGGATGTTGAAAACTAGTATGATTTAGGTATTCATAACTGGTGAGGATATGTGATATAAGTAGAGAGGGAAGAATTATAAGAAAGAGGAACACATAAAATAGTCTAGGTATGGCAGGGATAGGCATGTTAATAACAAAGGAAAGCAAGGTGAGGTTGTATAGGGAAGGTTAGATAGAGGGAGGTACTAAGTAATTAGGAGTTAAGTGTTAAGCATGTAACAAGATAAGGTAGTGTATAGGTTGATATTGAGTGTGGGTGTGGCCAAACATAAATATATGTTGTTGAAGGTTGTTATGTGCATATTTCTATGTAGGTTGTAGTGTGTGGCAAAGAAAACAGCATGTAGTGCTGGTATATGACATGTGGTGGGTATGATTTGTCAGTTTTGCAGTGTTGCAGCCAGTGAGGCCTGCTAAGGCTACATGGGCTGAGGGCACCTTCAATGCATTCTGCACAACACTGCGCAATATTATTACATAACTGTATATCTCACAGCTGTTGCATAATTGATATTCCCACAATGAAAGTGGACTGTATATGTGCCTATATGTACATCTATATGTACAGCAATGGATGTTTATATGTATGTGTGTATGTATGTGTGTGTGTGTGTATATAAACATATATATATATATATATATATATATATATATATATATATATATATATATATATAGAGAGAGAGAGAGAGAGACACGGGGTCATACTTACTGCGACAGGTGCCTGGTGACCAAGGCATGGACTGAAGCTCAGTGTTGACACTGCAGTGCCATCCCTTCTTGCCAAAACACTGTACCCATTAACTACCACATAGGTGGTAGTCTACCTAACACTGAAGGTGTGATAAGGGAACGTGGGACACAGGTGGACAGTAGCCTCCCCTTTGATAATCACAGTGCCACACTAGTCATGTAATCTGTCTACATGGCACACATCATCACAAAAGGTTTGTCATCTAGGGAAATATAGGTCAGTGTTCCCCTCTACTAATCACACTGAAAACCCATTATAGAGTCCAATGCCCCATGTGGTATGTACCTCACATGACAACTACAGCAACTGGAAAGGCCACAGACATACCTCACAAAGAGTAATACCGGCCTCAAACAGATGCCCTATGCAGATCAACTCACAAAACCACAGCTAGACTGTGTTGCATACCGCCTACCCAGATGTCACCTCTGCCTAACATACAGAGCTATGTCACACCCATAGCTGTTGGACATCCTCCACGTAAACATATTACAATCCCTCTGAGATACACGCTCTAGGGCCCTAAACTTGCCAGCTCACTAAACAGCACATGCTGGAGGGATAGATTCCCATCTCAGAGACATGCCATACTCTGGAACAAACCACCTATCAATAGCAAACAAAGCTCCTCATTAGCAGTTGTCATAAATACTCATGATGATTGTTTGGGAGATAGGAAATACACCCTGGGAATCACCTCTGTGGCTCTGGTTGACAGGGGCAAGTGAAATTAAGTTACATGTGTGTCAAAGGCCAGGGTAGCATATGGCTAGGCTGCTGTAGGCCCTAGGGCCAATAGCGTATTACCTACCTATGACATGATGCACACACACATGTACTTAGTGCAATAATTACTATGTGAGGTTGACTGAGTGTGATGGTGAATGTGTTGGTGAATGTGTGCAAGGTCTGTAAAGATGTGATAGCTTAGTGTGAAATTGTTTCTGTCATGGTAGTTTGTGTCCTAGCTGTAATCCCAGCAAAAGATGTGTATGCTATTGCTAGGCAGAAAAAGTAGTATGGCATACGGTGTGACGTAGTCCCTTGTTGTCGACTGTGGTGTCCCATTGTAGGCTAAAGCAATACATGTATGCTTAGTGAGTGGTACTGCTGGTGAATCCAACTCCCATATGAACTGTGGTACTACCTGAAGCTGTAGGCCTAAACAGTACAGTATGTTGTATGTTGACATTGCTTGGAAACACTATTTTGTGTGTTCCCTGCAGTCCTCACAGATTACATACCTCAGGCATAAGGTTTCGTAAGTAGTGACACACAGTACTGTATGGTACACAGGTAAAGCTCATCTGGGTTGGCATAAATTTGTGTGTTGTATGTATGTCTGATGTGTGTGTAATTATGCCTGTACCATGCCCTCAATCATATGTGTGTTACAGGGTATACGTGTGTATCTAACAACATGTATGGTCTAGTACAGCAGTATGCCACCTATATTAACAGTTGTGCACATATGTTAGGCATGGGTTTGGCATCAACGACTAGGGTGGTATACTGGTAATACTGTAACTGTACTTTATATTCATTGCAATGGATGACATATTTCTTTATGCATTAGCTTGATATATACCTCCTGTGGCTAGGTGGTGCATTGTGTCACATACAGTGTGCCATGTACTGGTGTATATTCTTACATACTGGCTTCTCTTTGCTGCTGTGCAGAACATGGTTTGATATATAGAGCGTGCCAGGCACTGTCAGCCAGTTGTGGCCTGAGCACTAATATGTGGTATTGAATGTGTGTATCCTCTGACAGCCAATCAGATGCTACATACGGCAGTTAATTGATATCTGTACTTTAGAATGTTAAGTGTGCCACATGACTTGCTCACACATATTGTTTAATTGTCTTCCAGGGGCATGGTCCACCAACGCAACCCATATTATACAGCTGCAGAGGAATAGGAAATACACAGCAGCCTGGTGCAGCACTACACCCTGCTTTCTCTAGAACCAGCCAGGACCAGCATGAGCGGACTCCACTGTGGCAAGATCTTGTTCGTCGGGTAAATGACATAGGCATGCATAACCGGACATATGAGCAGGTACGCCATCACTGCACTGATTTAATTAGACATGCCCGGTGGCGTGCATCTGATATCCATAGACAACAGCTTGCCACAGGTGGTGGGGTAGCCATTCATCCCCCCCTCACCAACGTGGAGGAGCTGCTCATAAGCATGGTGGCTCCTGGCCAACAACAGGAACAGCAACATACATGTGTCATCATGGAGTCCGGAGCCATCCAGCATGTTGACATGGAGCGTGCAGGTAACATGCCCCATCTCTAGACTACTGTTACCTGTATTGGTAGATTATGCATATGTGAGATGTGTACTGTGTGTTTAGCAGTTGTGTTGCCTAGTGTTGTGCAATACTGATATGTGGAATATAATCTGTACGCCTGTGACTGTCGACTGTTGTACTACTGTAGTTTAGCAAACTCACAGTAGCAATGCCACAGTTGTGGCCACTGACAAACTGTCTCATATTCTTGTATGTCCCTCTGGTGTGACAGCAAGGCAGCCGGTCAATGCTGGTGAGTGTGTTATGAATGTAATATTGCTAATGAAATGTGCATGTCATAGGTGAGGTGTAGGCCATGTACACGTAACACACCTATGCATAATGCATGCTGTGCATGTTTGCTGTGAGACTATACACATCTCAGTAATGTCAGTAGCTGCCTCAATCACATGCAATACACAGAGCATCGCACACAATTGTGGCAACACCATACTGGACATTGAATAGGCATAGTTGATACACATGTACACAACATACACAACTGTGTCATACGCAGTACACCTTAGCATGCTACACATGGCATATCCAGACACCCGCTGTAAGGTCACACTTCAGTATTCACATATCATCCACACAGCACACATAAAATACCTGAGGGGTAGAGGCCTATCATGGGGCTGTGCGACACTCTTCAACACATAACACATTCCTGTTAGGCAATGTTCCCTATTGGGCACCTTACAAACCCATGTAACAAGTGGCTGTGTAATTGTGAATGTAGGCATGGTACTGCAGTTCAGGTACAGCATGCTAGGTGGCGGTCTGGCACACATTAGTAGCCTTGACTGACCACATGATGCATGATGATGATGGCTCATGGTACTACACCCCATCCAGTTACAGTGACCACAGTACTACACATAGCAGTCATTGCTATGCTCCTCAATGTTGTGTGTGTACAAACATATGCACCTATACACAATATGCATAGCAATCACCATTTGTACAAAGTGACACATATATGTATTGTAATGCTATTGAGTGTATAGGTCACATGACACACATTGGGTATGTGTGATGGTCAATGTTGCAGTCATGTTGTAGCATGCCATGTCATGGCTGGCACTGGCATGTCCACAATATGTCCTACACTCACCATAACCACTGTACAATGGCCATGTTGAGCAATGGTATTCCATCACGTATACATGCACCACTCATCCTGTGTGTATACATAGCATGCATGTGCTAAACCAGTGTCCACAATTATCTGCTACAGACACAGACACTGTAATCTTAAATGGATATCTATGTGACACACAGATACATATCCAGCCATGGTATGTATACCTGTGAGTGATGGTGCACAGGACATTGCAGACCTTTTAATACTTGCACAGCAATGTTGTGTCCATGTACACATTGCATTCCAGGGTGAGGCCAATACATGAACAACAGCACACATGCATCAAAGCCATGTATACTGTTATTAACAAGGGCTGTCTACACTCGCACTGCATGGTCTTGAGCAACAAATTTTCTGCATGCTGACACGTGTGATTTGACTGTTTGCCTTGTGATACTGTAACCCACCTTCAACCACTATTGAGTATGTTTTGGATTGCTGGTGGTGTGTGTGGGTATCTGCTGTAGTGAGGAGTGTATTTGCATGCATGTGTGCATGTGTTCATGTGTGCATGTGTTCATGTGTTCATGTGTTCATGTGTGCATGTGTTCATGTGTGCCAACATCATGTACAGGTCGTAAAGTGTGTTTCCTGTCTTCCTCCCACAGGTTTTGTGTTAGGGCTGGTTCACTGCAGCAGGGAAACTGATGTCACTGAGCCACATAGTGATAATGAAGATAGGTGTGTGGAGGCACAGGCGTGTTTTCCAGGGTCTTTCGTTGGGCCACCAATCAGCAGTACACAGCTGTCCACCCCATCCATGCATACAGTCATACTGCCAATACATCCATCACCAATGTCCATATCTGAGGGACAGCGTACAGTTGGTATTGGCCAGGACAATGTGGTATTCATGGCATATGCATCCCAACACAGCAGCCATACCCAGATGTCTGGAAGGGTACCACATAGGCAGATGTCCAAGGGTTCTCGTAGGAGCACTGCTGCTCATCATGCCACTGGCAGACGTGCCACAGGTCTGCCAATGTCACGCATGTTCTAGGCTGTCATGGAGGCACAGGCATGTATGGAACGGTACACCAGACAGGGACTAAGGGCACAGAGGGCACATAACACGTGGTCATTGACAGTATCCGTGACCTTGCAGGTGCCATTCGTCATTACATTAAGGTCACTGATAGACATTGGGGAGAGACATTAGATATCCTCCACAATGTCATGTCCATGTGTCAGGACAGTGCGGGACAGTTGAGACGTCGATGTGGACATATGCCAGCAACATCAGCAGCTGGCAGTCACTGCGGACGTCCCTCAAGCCACAGCTGCTCCCGTAGTGCCAGTACCAGCCCCATCAATGTTGGGGGTGGGCTGTCCATAGAACATCCTAGAAGACCATGTGCACGTGGCTCTGGACAGTCCCAGCAGGGACCTGTGTCCAGTGTACATCCATCCACCTCTGGGGACAGTACCCAGTCTGGCTTAGTATCTGATAGTGTCAGTAGCACCCCTGCCGGGCATAGGTACCATATCCTTGGCCAGAGACGGTGATCTGAAAAGCCTAGCAGATACAGTCTGTGGCTATCCCACAAATACCCGTATATGGCAACCACATGGTGGAACTGTGTGCATGCAGACCCACACACATACTCCAGACACCTAGGGCTAACACATACCCACACACATTACAACAACCTTGGCCCATTCCAGTATTCTTGCCCCTCACACACACACACACACACACACACACACACACACACACACACACACACACACACACACATATGTCAAGTGGATGGCTCACTGTAGGCCTCTGGCAAACCAACAACACACCCTGTGCATATGATGAAACCTGTGCCACCTCCTGTCATTTGTAACATCGATGTAGGAACAGGCTACCATGGTGCTGATGCACAGGTGTCTATATAGCAGTATAGCAATGTTAGCATGTTGTCAGCAGTAGAGTGTAATGATATGCTTGAAGGTGTAGCTGAGCAGGCATGATGCATTAAAGCTATGATTGTCATTGTGGTGTTGTTTACACCAGTGTTGGTTCCAATTGTGTATTGTCCGGCCATGTGCCTCTTGGCTGGTGTGTGCAGTATTGGCAGCATGTGTTAGAGAGTGGACAGTATGTGTGGGATGTGTGTAGCACAGATTTGCAGGTGTACAGTTGTGAACATGATGGAGTTGCACTGTCTGCATGCACGTGCATAGTGGACACATGGCCAGGGTGACATGCTCTGTATTACACAGTAACACTCCATAGTTTCTATTGGTGGCCAGTATGCATTGTACTACACACATTCCGGAACCTGACTACACATGTGTGTATGACATGGTTTGACACTGTGCTGTGGGTGATACTGTTACTATCTGTCATTGTTTTGCATTCTGGTAGTATACATCACTTCCACAGCCTGACCATAACCAATCATTAGATGAAGTCTTGACAACCGACACACAGATGTAGGACACACAACAACATTTGGATCCTTCAGGTACTATACTATGCCAGTAACCACTGGTATTCACCTGCACTCATTACTGACACCACTTCTGTTTGGCATATAGCTCTCTTAGGTACAAGCAATCACAGTAGGGATATGTCCGTCCACGTCTGGTAATGGATACGGTGGTCTATAATGTATTCTCCAGATGACACACATCCTGCACAAGGGTATCATACAGACAGATGCCTGTTGTCAAACCCATGCTGGAAAGCTATAAGCCAAACTAAGCATAGTCATCCACTTTTACGGAACATATTATCCCCATAGTACCACATAGGTAGTAGCCAACAACATGATGAACAGGTACTGATGTGTACATGCAACCAAGTGTTACGTCATCTGTCCTTTGTTAATCACATTTCCAAAGGTATTTTGCGATCCCTCGGTGGGGCACATAAGCAATAAGGGGTCTGCATGCATATCCACAAAGGTTGTTCAACACCTGTTATGAATAGTCATCATTGACAGACTTTGCTGCGTTTGAACAGGTCTGACATATACCTCGGCCCTAGACCCTCACACACACATTCCAATAGGAACCGTAATTACTTTGTGTGACACAGATGACCTAGGCCAGGGATCACTGCAGTGGCTGGGCTTGTCACAAGCATACAGATGTGATCTAAGGTCTGGACAGCAGAAGCACAGTCTGGCAAGCATGATAGCTGTGTTCTTAGAGAAAGCAGGGTTCCCACACATGCAATCATTGAGGTGACATGTACGTATATGTATTTGCCACACAGCTAGGTCACATGTGCAATGCATACTGATATGTCATACAGTAGTAAAAGCAAAACCCACCACCCATTGACCAACAGTGTCACAAACATACAGCACACACACTCACCAAGTGCAGGATTCAAACCCCTACTTAACTACTTCATGATACTAGAGGAATATGCATTAACACAACACGCTATACATATTACTGGGAGTTTTCTTTTCCACAGCTGTATTTGTAGGATGGTGACATCATCAGACATGACAAAGGTTAGTTTACCACTTTTGAGGTGTTTCACTACTCTCCTAAAATGTTGCTCTTTCCCAAGGAGACCACACACAAACACACAACTGTTTAGTGTAGGATTCAAACCCCTACTTAACTGCTTCATGATACTAGTGGAGTATGCATTAACACAATGCACTATACATATTACTGGGAGTTCTATTTTCCACAGGTATATTAGTAGGATGGTGACATCATCAGACTTGACAAAGGTTAGTTTACCACTTTTGAGGTGTTTCACTACTCTCCTAAAAGGTTGCTCCTTCCCAAGGAGACCACACACACACACACACACACACACACACACACACACACACACACACACAGTTGTCCAATGCAGGATTCAAACCCCTACCTTATTACTTCATGATACTACAGGAGCACACATTAACATGATGCATTATACACATTACTGGGAGTTATCCTTTCCACAGGTATATTTGTAGGATGGTGACATCATCAGACTATACGAAGTAGGTTACATTAGGTGACATTAAATGGCTTACATTGAAGGAATGTCTAAACACTTTGGTTATGTGATCATCAAAGGTGAGTTTACTATCTACCTGTGTCCCCAGGGCCATTATGACTTTCTCCGTACATGATGGATTACCACCTATGTGGTAATGTGCACTTTGTATTACCCAAAGGAGATGACTATGCATTCTTTGCCATTCAGCTTGAGGGAATTGTTTTGACACCAGGTATCTGTCTCTGTAAGACACTTCTGGAGGATGTCTGTGTCAGCTGTACAGTCAATTATGGACCACAGTTTCCATTCATCTGCAAACCTGTTCAGCCATACACCTGCCATGCTTGTTTGTACCTCTGAGCAGTATCTACTGAACAGGTGGGGTCCCAGGACCAAGACCTGTGTGATGCCATTTGTGACTGGCTTAGAGTTGGACATGGCACCCTCAACTATGAACATGTGTGTTTGATCTGTGAGCCAGTTGGCCACCCATCCTGTGACATAGCTGTTAATGTTCAAGCTGGTACACTTGTCTATGATGACAGAGTGGGGAATGGTGTGGTAAGCCCTTAGTGAGGTCCAGGTGGGCTGTGTGGACTACTTTCACCTCCATCTATGTTCATGGTAACTGTTTTAAATAAGTCAACTAGGTTTGGGAGCCAGGCTCTGCCTTTAACAAGGCAAAGTTGTGTAGAGTCCAGTGTTTGGAGATCTCCAATGTCTCAGTGTATGGGTTCCATGACAATTTGCTCAATAGCTCTCAAGACCCGGCTGAGTAGACATATTGGGCAATGGTTTCCAGGTTCTGTTTTGGCACATCCTTTGTGGAGCTGGATGACTGTTACTGTATGCCATTCTTTGGGTACATAGCCTGTGGTACGCTTGAGTCTGGACAGTGAATCTAGGTGAGGGTGTAGTTCCTTATGGGCCTAGTGTAAGACATAGCCTGGGACAACATACAGTCACATTGATGCTATGTTCTTAGCTTTGGTGAGGGCTGTCTTTACCTGCATGTCCATGACGTCTGGGTCTCTGCATCCTTCTGTGATGGACACAATCCCTTTTGGGGGTGATGGGGGGAGTTTACACTGAACATGTCCCCCTGGGTGTGGGCAATGAAAGTTGGTTTGGTGTATGTCATTCCTTTTTTCAGTAGCTGACAGCATATTTGGAAGTTGACACCTACATGTCTGGTATAGCTACTGAAGGCTTTGTGGTTGTTATTCTTACATTCCTTGGCTATTTGTCTTTAGACACCGTCCTTGGATTATTTTAAGAGTGATCATTGTTTCTTCCTGATAATGATCAGTGATGCCTTTCCTTTAGTGAAGTTGGATCTATCATGTTCATTTCCTCCTTCTCTTGTCTAGCTTATTTATGGACAACAAACACCTGCTTGTTGTCCTATTTTTGGAGGAGTGCATCTTGGTTTTATTTGTGATGTCTCATTCCATGCATCCCTGTAGATGCTCATAGGATGCACTTGTAAATGATTCTGCAGATTGCATACCATTATCCTATAGCAAGAGGTCTTCGGAACATTCCACTTTGGTCATGGGGAGTGTGCAGCTTGCTTTTGCAAATGTCTTCACAGTGGATTCATTGACTGGGCGTGGGGGCGGGATGTGGATGTCCAGTGTGATTACTTAATGATCTGATATTACCAGCGAGGGGGTTATCTCTGTTGTGGAACACTGGTACCCCATGTTGGTGATGATCATGTCCAGTATGTTGTCACCTCTAGTGGGCATGCTGACCAGCTGTTCCAGGGTGTTAGAGTTTCTTAACTCTAGGATACATTGGGCAAAGGATGTTGTATACGAGTAATTCACCCACTCAATGTTTGGGTAGTTGTAATCTCCTCATATAATGGTGTTTGACAGGACCTTTATATTTGCCATTGTTCTCCAGAATACTGACTGAGGTTCCTGAGACAAGGTACGTGATCTGTAGCAGGCTACTATCTGATGGGCAGCTTTGGCCAATGTTAGTTGCACTTGCATGGTCTCCAAGGCATCATGCCATGCCAGTAACCTGGAGGTGTGGATATCCATAAGGTAAATGGCTACACCCCTTCCTTTTGTATTTCACTCATGGTCCTGGGTCCAGAGGTCAGGGTGATAGTGAGTGTTTTACGTGGATCATATCCAACAGCTCTATGTTTGACATAGCTTTGTATGTTACGCAGTGAACACCTCTGAGTAGGCGATATGCAAGGGAGTACAGATGGAGCATTTTGCGATGGTCTGTGTATGGCATGTATTTCAGGCAACTAATGCTCTTTGTGAGGTATTGCTGCTGGCTTTCCAGTTGTTGTAGTTGTCTTGTGAGGTACATAGCAACAGTGGCGTTGTACTCTTTTAGAGTTCTAGTGAGTGGTGAGTAGAGGGGTACAATGTCCTCTTCTATTCTGCATGAGACACATTTTGTGATGAGGTGTGCCACATAAGGGGGTTTCCTGACTACTGAGGGAATGTGCTCACCACAGTTGTATCCACTGTCCACCTGTGACCCAGGGTTTCTTGTCACGCTTACAGTGTGAAGTATACTACCACCTATGTTGTAGTTCTTGGCTACAGTGTTTTTAACAAAGGTGATGATAATACACCTTTTGGCATTGAGCTACAGCCCATGGCTTGGACAACAGCCATCTGTCTCAGTGAGGCCCTTTTGTAGGATGTCCACATCTTTAGTGTTTACAATGATGGCTCCTAGTTTGCAGTCCTCTGGAAACTTCAGTAGTCACAGGCCTTCCATGTTAATGTTTACTTCAGGGATGTAGATAGTACACAGCCTGGGAAGTTATCTAGTCCCATGGCTGCTGTGATACTGGCATTGGAGAGTGTTTTTTACCTGTGCAACCATGATGACAGCAACTTTGCAGTCTTCCATTATAGACATGTGCTCTTTCATGGGTGAGAGGGGGTAAAGTTAACACTGATCCTATCTGTCAGGGTGTTGGCAATATCAGTTGGCTCTGTACATTTACTGCCATTGAGCTGTTACTCAGAACAGATCTGAGTGCAACCATGGCATGGACCTGCCTGTTGGGCAGAGATCTCCTGAGTAGACAGTATGCAACAGAGTACAGATTGGGTTACATTTCAGTCTTGTTGCATGGGGCAACTATTTGAGGCTAGTAATCCTCTTGTTAAGGTACTTCATTGGTGTTTCTAGCTGCTGAACGTGCCTAGTCAGATTCATTGCAAGTGTGTTGTGGTACTTTCTGACAGGTCTGATGACTGCTGACTTGTGGCAACCTCTTTTGACCTACATGCACAGACTTTGGCAGTTTGTGTGAACACATTGCAGGATTTTCAGACCACTTTGTGAATGTGTTTCTGGAAGTAGAGATGACTATACACATTTTTCCATAGATTCCTTATTATCACATCCGTATTTAGCCTAAGTGTGTGAGCATGCCTAGTATGACTTTTCAGTGTGATACTGAATGAAATCCACTACATTTGTTGGAGTGTGTGAGCACGCACAGTATACACATTTATACTATATGTGTATGGTATATCAAGTTGTATTTTTACAGCAGGGCTCACCTTTGTATCATAGATCAACAGGGATCATGCTGTGCCTGCAGGGCTTCCAGGAGACACTTTGCATAGACTCATCAACATTTCTACATACAGGGGGGAACAGCTATTCTTTGTACATTTCTACCCGTGGGCACACCGGATTGTTACTGTGGGTGTACATCGGATGTGAGTTTCACCTGACACTTATACACATTTGCTGTGCCTGCATTGCTATATACAGGACACCATTACAGTCTGTACTGTTGCCTATCATACTGGCTTAAGGCATACTACTGTACTACAGATCTTAGCATCCAATGTCATGTATATTAGCTTGCGACTTCATAGCCTACACAACCCACATCACAATGCCTGGCCTGATGTTCTCTGTCTGCATAGGCATGTGGGGAAGGTTACCCATTTGCCTCTTTAGGGGCATGATACAGCATTGCTTTGTGTTTGCATTAGTGTACAATTGTCCTGCTGTGTCTGTGCCACTGAAATGCTATCATGGCTTAGTGGTTCAGTACTGTGACTACAGTGCACAGTATCCTGGGTTCAAGGCCTGTCACTGCTTTTTATTTTCATGCTGGCCAGACCAGACTGCTTAAGAAACAGTAAAGCAGATATGAGCATGTTTAACTGACTTTGCTCAAGTTGCCCTGACCTTGCCCAACATTGCACGAGTAATTTGGTTTACATATACTAGATATTGCTGAAAGCTGCTTAGCACTGCTTTATATTGCTTAAAACATGACAATCATGCCTCAGATGGTGCTGCAGGGCTACCTATGTCGAATGCACATAATACACTGCCTATACATGTTTGGAAACAGGTAGTGTCAAGTTAGGCATCCCTTTTATTTTATGTGCGAGTCAGAGAGAGATAACATTTCCATGGTTCCTACTGAGCCAGTGTATGTGCTATGCATTGCCTCTTTGCCAAGGCCAAAGCATACTGGGCACGCCTCCTTCTGCCTACTGGGGCAGGCTCAGGTTGTTCCTCCTCTGAGTCACGCTGTGCCAGTGCAGGCCTTGGCAATGGTGGGGGGCTGTTTGGCCCTGCCCCATGCTGTTCCTGCTGCAGCTGCTTTTGCAGGATCATATTGTGTAGCATGGCACATACCATGACAATTTGGGTACATGTAGTTGGTGAGTACTGCAAGGCTCCACCAGATGTGTCCAGGCACCGGAACCATAACTTGAGCATCCCAAACACATGCTCAATTATATTTCGTGTTTGTGCGTGTGCCTCATTATGGAGTTCTTGTTCAGGTGTGTGTGCATTTCTGATGGGTGTCATCAGCCATGGCTCCAGTGCATATCCAGCATCCCCCACTAGGTGACCGTCAGGGATGTCCCCATTGGCAAATGTCTGGTACAGCTGTGTCAGATGCCAGATATGGGAGTTGTGGTAGCTTCCAGGGCAGCCAGCACGCACATTCAGTATTATGCCCTGGACATCGCACACAACCAGGCAGTTGATGGAGTGGAAGCCCTTGTGGTTGATGTAGGCCCTACCCCTCACACTGGCTGGTGCTTTGATGTGTATGTGCATGCAGTCAATTGCACCTACTACCTCAGGGTATTCCGCTATTTGCTGGAAGAGATGCATATTGCTGGCCAATACCTCATGGGAATTGGGGAAATATACATGATCACCGACATGTGCTGACATGGCGTTCAGGAACTAGTGCAGTACCCTGGATGCTGATGCCTGTGAAATCCCCATCATATCACCAGTTGGTCTCTGGAAGGTACCTGTTGCTAGTATTCTTTGGCCAACACATACCTTGGTTTCCACTGAGATGGGTTCCCCTTCGTTGGTTCTGTGTGTGAGGCATGGCCTGCACAACTCAATAATTTGCTGCAGGAGCTCTCTGTCCACTCTATAGTGCTCCATTTCCAGCTCGTGTAGCCCCTGGTAGGTTACCCTGGGTCTGTACACTCTTCTCCATCTCCTCACTATGAGTTGCTCAGCAGCATTCGCTATGGCACCACCCTCAGCATCTTGCACATGTCACCTTATAATAGCAATGGCAGCACCTAACATTATTTTGTCTCAGTTAAGCTATTTAAGTTTTCACTTCTCTTTGTAGACTGCAGTGTTGCAGTGTTTCTGAGAAAATACATGGGGGAATGTTGGTTGCAGAGTTTTAAGTGCTGGGCTGGGCTAGGCTAGTGTACTGCCAGTGTAATTGGCTGATTCTGATTTATTTCACCTAGCAGCTCTGCTAGTTCTCCTTGGTTAACTTCCTACTACTTCCTTTCCTTCCTTTTCCCATTTTGTTTACACAGGGGGCAGCACCACACAAACAAGCGCAAACACGCGCACACGAGCGCACACACATGCACTCAGGCTTACACAGGCTTACACGGGCTTAGGCGGGTGCCCAATTGTGCATACATGCTTAGACAGCCTTACACAGGCTGACACGGATGTACTCATGCGCACACAGGCTTACAATGGTTTACAGGTGCGCACACGCATGCCCACAGTGTAAGCAGCTTTGCAAGAAACTGTGGTGGTAGCAACAGCGTATGCCTTCGGTTTCTGGCTTTCAGTTCAGACAACTAGGGACACGCCTCTTCCAGTCTTCAGTAACTCACGGCAGACACATGCCACTCTGCTCCAATGGGCTTACAGTGTTTGATACATACTCCCCATGATGTCACCTATCTACTACTCTATTACTCCCCTAATCCTACTCTTACACTCTAGGGACATGGTTCACATAGCAGGGAAAATTGAGATTCACTATCCTTATACTCATTTGCATAGGATTGCCTACTAATGCTTGGTTACATCTCTCACACTGAGCTTCCTCCCTTAGCAACCACTACTCAGTAGCCATGTTGTCTTCAGCCTGCCATTCACTTGCATGGCAGATGTATATTTGTAATAAAATGCCTATTTTTGCCTTTTAATTATTTTTTTTGTTTGTTTTTTAGAGCGCCACAAGTTTGCTTGACACTGCGCTACCTTTAAACATCGGGGATCGGGGAAAAAAATTTAAATTTTTACAAATTTTTGCAACAAATATAAATGCCAGTGGCCTTATATTTGGCCATTGGCATGCTTCCTCAACTGGATGCATCCTTTATTTGGAGCTGTCATTGCTCCGTTTTGCTATTTGAAGAACGGTACTCAGTTACCAACTGAGTACATTTCTGCAAATAACACTACTCTTACTCAGACAGGTTAGTGTTTCCTGGATCGCAAATTTACCTCATTTGCATAGCTTTCAGCAGCAAATGAGTTAATTTGCATAAACTAACCCTGTCCATGCAATAGTCGTTTTGGGAGCTCTCTTGCACGCCCCTGCCAGCTGTTCCTGGATCGCTCGGCAGACATGTTGGCTTGCTGGACTCTTACTCTACTCTTAGACTCCGTGCAAGCCTTCATGAATCCTGCCCAATGTCTTACAATTTTGATAACATTGTTAGGAGAAATAAAAAAAATGATTGTAAGTTTAATTATGAGTGCAAGAGAAATTAATAAGGGACTTTAAAGATTATGAAAGTGGGAATATATACTCTGTAAATAACTGGATGAGAACAGTGAATCATGATGCTGATTTTAGAACTGATGTTCCACTCACTGGGAGTGGGGCTGTTCAAGTTGATAGTGATGATGTTTTTGAATCTAATGACTTCTTAAATACTAATAACTTTTTGGAGGTCCCCCAAGACATTGAGTGTTTGGCACAATTCAACAATCATGCGAATATGTCCAATTACAGGAGTGGAGGGGGCACAGCACATCCAGAAGGACCAGATCCAGAGAGAGAATGTATTAAATGTGAATATTTTAGACAGTAATGTATTTATATATAAAGGTTTTAAAGTTTATAATTATAGCAATTTAGTGATAGACCAAAGACCAGGAAGGAACCGGACCACAAAACTTATAAGCTTTTGTTTGTTTAATAAAACACCACGAGCTTCATCAGAATAAATACAAAAACTTGAAACCATCCTTTGATACTTGTCATGTGCAAAAAATCATCCAATGACAAAATGCTTCAAATAAATTATTTAAATAGCCACTGTGATGTCATGAAAATTTAAAAATACACTACAAAATGTTCTAACATTGCATATGTATAAAAACATAAAAAAAAATATATATATACATATATATATATATATATATATATATATATATATATATATAAAATAGTCAACAATAACAAACTACTATGCAGTGTTTCATCAAATAGCTGTTTATAAAATGGACTTTGTTTGATAAAACACTGTATAGTAGTTTGTTATTTAATACTTTACTAATATATTTTAATAATTTATTTGCCGCATTTTGTCATTGGATGATTTTTTGCACATGACAAGTATTTAAAGGGTGGTTTCAAGTTTTTGTATTTATTCTGATGAAGTTCATGGTGTTTTATTAAACAAAAAAAACTTATAAGTTTTCTAGTCTGGTTCCTTCCTGGTCTTTGGTTTGGTGCTTTTTCATTTTTACTTTGTTCTTTGGAGTTGTTTAGCAGTTTTTAATTTAGTGGTAGATGGTACATATGCCAATTTATTTAATAAAAGGTTCACTTTTGTTCCAGTCAAGGGACTTTGTTTAGTGGATTTGCTTGTAGAATTGAAAATACTTGTTAGGAAAATGAATTTGCAATTGGTATTTAATGGAAGAACATGTCAAGGTAGGGTTTGAAGTAAAAAAGTATGTTTAACCACTGTGTTAATCCTGTCTTAAATCAATTTGAAATGTTATGTGAAGTAGAGTTTAAGAATTTGTTTGGTACAAGCTGGTCACATAAGTATTATAATTTGACTAAGCAAGAAATTAATCTGTTGAACCCATTAAGAAATTATAGGACAATTAGAGTTATGAAACCAGATGAGGGCTATTCCTTATGGACACTATGAAACCAGATTGGGGATATTCCTTATGGATGCTCTGTTGTACACTCAAAACATTTTTCAGTTATTATGGGGTATGGATACCTATATGCTAATCTCACAGCAAGAAGCTGAGCTTGCTTTTAAAACCATTGATATTGTTTTATATGATTTTTGATGTTGGATGTTTTAACAAAGGAAGAATACTGCTATATGATTGTTCAGAAACCAGTTATATGTTATTATTTTAGTATCCCTAAGGTACATGAAAATATTAATGACCCACCTTTGAGACCTGTGGTAGCTTTGGGGGTTCCAATATGGAGCCTATGGCTTAGTGTATTGATTTTAAGTTGAAATATGTTTAATGATAAAATACATATCCTAAAGGATTCTTGGAATTTTTATAACTGATTAGTAACATTCAATTCAATGAGGATATTTTGTTTGTCACTATCAATGTAAAAGATTTATTTTCTACCATACCACATGAAACTGGTCTGGAATGGTTTACACAAGCTTCCTTTAAAATGTTAACAGATATGGAGGTCATACACATCTCTCAGATGACAGAACTGGTTCTTCATAATAATTTTTTTATTCTTTGAAAGAAAGATTTTTTAAACAAATCAAGGGAGTAGCAATGGGGGCTGTGTCAGCACCAGTATATTCTAATATTGTTATGGGGTATTGGGAGAAAAAAGATTTTTTTAATCAGAATTTAAGGAAAATATTAAATTTTATTCTAAACTTTTGGATGACATATTTTTAATTAGAAGAGTTCTGTTGACAGGTTATATTCATTTTTATTATTCATTAATTCCTCGAAAAGTTTTTTTTTCAGTTGGAATGATTCTAGTATTAATTGTATGGGTATAATACTGTATAAATATAAGAAAAATGAACTTAGTATTTGTTGCAAGTCCACGCTTTCCAATTCTTATTTATTATATAGTAGCCATCTTCCTTTCAGGCAAAAATATAGTTTAGTGAAAGGCCAGAAGGTGAGATTGTCATGGAAGGTCTATGAACAAGAAAGGTTTCTGAAAGAATTAAATGTATTAAAACAAATGTTATATGAGAGGATACCCAACAAAACTGTGTTTGGGGATGTAGAGAAGGAAGTTATCTCTAAAAGGGAGACCAATTTTAAACCTACTCTGGAAAGGGAATATTTGAGAAATTATGCTATCGGTACCTCCATTACCAAATTTGATAAGGTAACGGTTTTTCCTTTTAGTAATAGAAACAATATTGCTAAAGAAATTATGGTTAGAAATTGGAGGGTACAGGTCCATAGTCATATGTTCTTAATGACTGAGTTAGGTATGAAAATCAGATTTACATATAAAATAGGTAAAAATATTAAAAATATCTTGAAAGTAAATATTGGTGATACCATTATGAATGGGACTATGTAATACACAATAAATGTTCATATTCATATATTTATGTGGGTAATAAAAAATTAATATAGTCAATTATTCCAATTATATTTATTGTAAAGGTAAATGTAAATGTAGTAAACCATGGGGTATAATATTTAGCCTGTTGTATGCTTTGTCAGGCATTCTGTGTGGGTAAAATTGAGAGGCCATTGAAATGGAGAATTTATGAACATCTGTACAGTATACGAAAGGGGTGATGCTGATAATGTCTTTTATAAACACTTTTTACCATGTACTAATTTTAACTCTTTTAGGATTTTATGCATAGAATTGTGGTGGCAACTTTTATTGGAAGTAGCTTTATTTCCTGGCTTGAATGATAATGTTTTAATTAATAGTGGGTTAAAGTTGCGATCTGTGAAATTATAAAGTTATGGTAATGTTAGTTAATTGTGCAGATTTAATTCACTATTTTTGAAGTGTCAATATACATAATAATGTATTATTGAGTTGATGTATTTCTTTAGTAACATTAGTGCATTACTTAATTAAGCTGACTAAGATATTATATCATTTGGTGTTTTTAATAAATTAAAGATGATAAGGTGATAGAAATGTTTGTTATTCTGATGAAGTCTGTATGTTGGGACAAAATACTTAATATTAAAGTTGTAGCCTCTTCCTTCTGGGTTATTCAGTGTCTGAACCTAGAGAGAAGGTAAATAATTTATAATAAAAAGAAGGTGGCGGTGTGAATTAACAGATAATACAGGGATGCAGTTAGCATCTATGCACTTATTTTGGATAATGTGAAAAGAAAAAAAAATATCAAAATTGGGGAAGTTACCTCTACACAGAAACCAGTCACCGGTGGAGTCCCCTAGGGTGGTGGGATTTCTCCGGTTTGTCATCTACTTTTCTGAAGTAAACGACAGAGCAGTCATTGTCCCACTTATCCAGTCCTGATTAGGCCAAAACTTGAATATAATGCCCCTTTGGCATGTATCTGTCTAAACACATGGAACAGCTGGAACCACTACAGAGATACCTTACTAAAAGGATACAAGGCCTAAACACTGTGCCTTCCATGAACTGACTCAAAGCCCTGCTACTATACACATTATTCTATAGACTGCTAAGAAGTGACCTGTGTCTGGCATACAAGGCATCCTCAGGCCCAGTACTGACAGGTTTACTGCTCATTAGCAATTCAAATGGCATCAGAAATACTCAGTCTAGGAAGCGAAACCTCTTCTGCAACATCAACAGAATGGTTTGGAGGGACACATATATCTTCCAGAGGATAACACTGCTCTGTAACAGACACCCCATTCACAAAAAACAAAGTTCATTCCTGTCCGGTTTTAAGTACAACTTGGAGCTATGGATGGGCAACAGAAAATTTACACCACAACTGCCCTCTACTACTAATGGACCATGCATGGGTTCCATCAAATTATTTATGGCATGATCCCAGTTATTGTTAATAGGGGTAATATATAATTATCAACCGTGGAATGGGTAAGACTGACTAAATGAGATAGAGTAATTTGAGTACAAAAAGGGAAACTGGCTAGGTTTAAAATGACCTGTAGGGGCAGCTAGCCTAGTATTTACCTATGAACCTATAAAAAGAAAGGCAAAATAAATCATAGGCAAGATGCTAAATGAAAAATATAAGAATGTATGGGAAGAAAAAATAAGGAAAAGGATGGAAGCAAAATAATATACCAATAAAATGAAATTATGGAAGTCAAAAATAAGTTAAGTTGATGAGAAAAGGATGGTATGTAGTGCCCTCATGGAAGAAATTAAATAGAGGCAATAAAAGAAAGAAAGAATAAAAAGGCTTGACGTTTTTACAAAGCAAAGGATGTTTATGTTGCCTTTTACTAGACACTAGTGAAAATGAATTTGAAATAAGTTGATGGAGGAAAGAAAATGTGTTGAATGCAGTAAAGAAGAAGTAACAAAACACGTTTTTATTGGATTGCAAAAAGAATAAAGCATTTGGGGAAAAGTTTAAAAATGAATTTAATGAGAAAGATTTAAACATGTAAATATGAATATGATATTATATGGGTAGAATGATAAAGTAAGGAAATCTGATATTGACCAATGGTATAAAGTACTGTTTGTGAGAATATGAAAAACATTTATGAATTTTTTGCATTTCTTGCCTTTCATTTGATCCTTCATCTTATATTCTTTCTTTTTTTTCACATTCAGTTGCGTGATTTTTATCTACTTCTGCTTTGATTTCCATTTCCACTTGACGCGGATATGCTTCTGATAAATGAAGAAGGGAAGTCATCTTAGATTTATTATCCTCATGTTTCAAAACTTTCACTACATTTGGATCTTGTGAGATCAGCGGCTATGTATGCAGTCCCAGAATTGCAGATCTATGCATGTAATAAATTTCAAAGAGGGCCATTCCTCCTTCAGAATGAGGAATATGTTATCTTGGTATGCACTGATTTGTATAAATCATTTCATGAGTATGAAGCATCTTTCTTGTTTTCCTGTCCAAGCTATCCAACACCTTTCAGGGCTAGTCAGTCACTCCAAAACTGTAAGTTAGGACAGGAAGACCAAATTGGTTTGTAGCTTGGACTTTGTTCCTAGATGTCAACACTGTTTTCAATATTAATTTAAGTATTCTAAAATATTCCTTACTAAGTTTTATTTACATTTGCTCATGTTTTATTGTTGATCCTTCATCAATTCCCAAGTATTTATACACTCCCTCTTGATCAAGTTCATTTATATCACATTCTTGTCTCAAACTGATGTTTTCCTTGTGCTGCAGCTTTTCTGCTTTAACGGTTGCTTTTGCACATTTGTCAAGACCAAATGACATTCTTACTTCATCTGAAAAAGTTTTGAAACTTGCAGTTGTGCTTTCAGTTCCTCATCTAATGCACTTACAGTTTTAAATCATCTACAAAAAAAGCTGAGAAGTCTTTACACTTTGTTGTTTTCTGAGTGCCAAACTGTAGCCATGACCTAATCTATTAAGCAGACAGCTTAATGGCTTAAGGGCAAGACAAAAGAGCAGTGTTGACAGACCTTCACCCTGGAATATCCCTCTTTGAATTTTTATCCTTGAAATAATAATTTGTCCTTTGTCATGGCTTAACTGCAAAGTGGTTTGCACTGTTCCATGGTCACTGTAATATAATCAATCAGTGTAGGGTGTTTCATATACATTTTAAGCACTCTTTTATCCATAAATGTGGGATACTATGAAATTCTTTTTTGGTAGTCATCTATGCCATACTTAGATTCTTCCCATTTTTACAGTTCTCCATTATGACTTTATTTAATAATGAATGATCCTTTGTTCCATATGACTTTATTTTATTTTCCTTTTGTTCTATTGCCATTATTGAGTTTTCTTCTAAATGAGTATAAGCTCTGTCGGCATCAATTCCAGTGTATAGTTCATTCATCCTCAGAAGGCAAGTTATTGGGCGATATTTTTAAGGATAGCTTGCAGATTAACTCTTAAGTAAGAGCATCACTTTTCCTCTTGTTAACCAGGCTGCTGTATTTTCAGGGTGTGCATATAAATATTTGTTACTAATGGCTAAATCTTCATGCAAAGATGTTAAAACATTTAGCCACAAGTTAGGTACTGCTTCTGGGCCTTGGGTTTTCCAATTAGGAGCTTTCCTTAACTTTGTTTCAATCCCTCTAAATGTTACTTCATCCCACTGCATATCCTGTAAATTTGAACTTCTTATTCTTTCTTTTACTTCTTATATCCATTTAGCATCTTTGCTATGTTTCAGAGGATCTTCATAGATATTTCTCCAAAATGTATCTATTTCATTTTTTGTGGTGTTTCAATTCCTTTTACCTTGTTTTCCAGTTCTCTAGAAAACTTTTTGAGTCATCAATCAATTGCTTA
Source organism: Protopterus annectens (assembly GCF_019279795.1). Taxonomy (NCBI): domain Eukaryota; kingdom Metazoa; phylum Chordata; order Ceratodontiformes; family Protopteridae; genus Protopterus; species Protopterus annectens. The sequence continues at coordinate 918,636,762 of NC_056734.1, forward strand.
TTTTGTACTTTTCCTTTATATTTATCTACATATCTTCTATGTTTTTCTGCCTGTGCTGATATTTTTAGTTTATTTGCAATAGTGTATGATAGATCCTGATCTGTTATAATACTGCATGTTGCTTTTATCACATCTGTCTTTCTAAATATTTTTGTTGATCTGTTCCTGTTCTATACTCTTATAACAGTGACACTTCTTATCTTAATTGCTTTATAGTTTTCTCTATACAATATTTCCACAATGACATTCAATTTCGCACATTCCTTTCCCTTACCACCCTTTGTTCTTGTGCTAAAACTTTATCTGTTATTAATTTAGCTGCATAGTAATATATGCTATTTACTTATATGTTATACTGCATGAAACTCTATATACAGTCCTAATTACTGTGTTCATTTGTTTTATCAAACTTCTAACTTTTTGGGTTTATTGACCTTCTGTAGTCTAGTCCTTTCATTGATTTTAATGTGTCTCTCCACCTCTAGTAAATCAAGTCACTCTTCTCTAAGATCATTTTCTACTAAACTGAGGGCACATTCTTTGTTCTGCATTTCCTGTGGGTATTCTGTAGAAAGTTCCAGAACATCTTTCTGTGCTACATTTTCTTTAATTTAATCCTGTGTCATCTTTTGCTCTTTCATATGGGAACTAAACTGGCCTATCACTCCACAACATTGACTGTGTCTGAGTTGCCACAGTTTCCTGTTCCTTCACTTGATGCCCAACTCCAACTGAACATTTGTACTGGTTTCCCATGGAAGGCTCCAAAGTATCTTCATATGGCAACTGATCAGATTCTTCCCACTCCACTGGTTTCTCCTTAATTTGTGAGTCATTGCTGTGATGTTATCTGAGTTAAATTTTCTACACTAAATCCTTCATTGCTTAATTTTGGAGTCATTGATGTGATGTTATCTGAGTTACATTTTCTACACTAAATCCTTCACTTTGCAGGTAATCCATAACCTCAGTTTCTATTTCTTTAACTACTCCATTACTAATCATATTTTCTACTTTTTCTCTTTTATAATTTTTTTGTATTGCAAAATTTTCCATGTCCAAATGCCTTTGCCTGCATTTCTTTTCCAATATCTTTGGTGCTGCTCTTTTTGTATTGATTAGTTTTGCTTTCTAATTAGCATCAATACTGCACCATATTAAATACATTTTTCTTTCCCATGTCCATATTTCTGCTTCAGATGTCTCCTTCTCCTCTTGTTTCTCCTTACTTTGGGGACTTGTTGCTCTATCATGCCATGCTATGACCTTGTTGATGACTTGCAAATACTGTTTAGTATGGCTGTAAAAGTGTTAGACTTTCTAGACTAAATTCTTCACTTTGCAAGTACTCCATCACTTCAGTTTCTATATATTTTTTTATTTCTACTTGATTAATCTTCTGTTCTACATTCCCTCTTTGTGATCTTATTTTTTTATTGTGAAATTTTCTATATTTGGATGTCTTTGCCTGTATTTCTCCTTAAATATATTTGGGGCTGTCTCTGTTGTGTTAATTCCTTTAGCTTTCTCCTTTTCATAAATATTGCACCATATCAGATCTCTCTCTTTTTTCACTTCTGTATTTCTTTTTTATACCTTTCAAAGGTCTCTAGATTTTGTTCTTTATATTTTTGCATTTCCCCAGTCACTTTTTTTCCTAATGGCCCAAGGTTTCTTGGTTTATATAGTTTTTTTTCATGGATCTATTGAATTAATAAATACAAATTTGCATTTGAAACTTGCAACAGTTTTTCCCTCTAATTTCTCTCTCTTAATCTTTTAATTTAACTCCCATCTGGAAATTCACGGCTTCTTGCATAATAATCACAATACATAATTTAATTGTTATCCTTAATAGTCCACTCTATCATCTGTATGGCTCTTTTTTGGCCTATCAGTTTTTTTTGATTTTTGTGGACTGCTGCTTCCTTTTACAACAGGAGGGCTATCCTCTCCCCGGACCTGCCCTAGCTCCATTGTAGGAATGTTTACATGTCTTGAGGATTCTACACTGTCATTTTTTCTAGTCTTGGCACCAATGCACCTACTAGGATTGGGCACATTTTAGCCTGGGTCTTGTGCACCCAGCTATCGTTTTTTATTTTTTAACCTACTTCTGTCCATGATGCATGCTTTATAAAATGCAGTCTATATATCAGTGTCATCTTGGAGAGATTTTGTGAAAAACAGGGTCCAGCTCATGAAGGTACTCACCAAGACTTGAGTATGAATTTAATTCCAGCAATACTACTCTCCTTTGCTTGCTGAGTTATCATCTCTCCATTGAGACCCTTAATTCAGACAAATGGTATAAAGTATTGTTTGTGACAATATGGGTGCTGTAGAAAAGAACTTTAGTCCAGATTCCAAAAGAGTTATTTTCAGGGTAAGTTTGCTCTGATTCAAAAAGACATGCTGTCAATGTAAGTGACTTACTTTGGTATAAGACCTATCTATAAAATAGGCGTACACTGGGGGCCAGATTCCAAAAGACCTGCTCTCTGCCTTCTCTCAGTGTAACTGGGCACATAACACTGACAGCTAGTCTTTTGGAATCTGTCCCAATGTCAGAATTTGTTATACGACAAAACAATGGAAGAAGATGATGTGTTAGCTGAAAAAAATGATGGTTGAAAGGGTAGGGTATAGAGGGTAAGTATAAAAGAAAAAAGAATGAATAGAATAAAATTGTTTAGTTAACCTATTTTTGTTGGTGACTTGCAAATACTGTTTAGTATGGTTGTAAAACATGGGTGTGCAAATAATTGATTTAAAGTTTATTTTTATATTGTATAGAATGAGTATAAATGTTAATAAAGCACCCCCCTTTTTCTGATAACTGTCCTGAGATTGTTTCCATCCTCTGGAGCTCCAACTAACTCAGGCAGATGGGCTATTGGTTTAATGCCTCATCTGAATGATGTGATACCCAGGAGTGCAACAATCCCATTATGCTGCACTGCAGTGCTAGCCAGTGGCGGATGGTGACTTCAAATCAAAGGGGGGCTGCAGGAGACATGTGAATGGGTGAGGTCAATGGGAAGGGGTGTGGCCAATTAGAAAGGGGAGGAGCTATGCTCAAAAGCACAAAACCTGTAACTTTAATTAAATATGCTACCCTAGGTGCCAAACTGTCATTATGAGAGTCCAATCAAGACAAAATTAAGTGTAGAAGAAAAAAATATTTCAATGCATTGGCCACATCATGACAGCTTACTTAATATCTAGATGGAAACAAAAAGGTTGCGAGGCATGAAAAAATAAATTACTTTTTAAATACATTACTGGAATGCCAGTCAAAATCAAGTATAAGAAAAACAAGCAGCACTCAACTCAAACCACTTCTCCTTGCACTGCAATTCTAACTATAATTTATATTCAGCTTTATTAAAGTACCAAGTAACATGCTCCATTTTTAAAAATGTTTCTTATCCAAAAAAGACCTGCTGCCTGACAACTATCTACTTGTTTCATGGGGAAAACATGATCAAAGTAAAAAATGAAAAGCAAACAAGAAACAAGCTCAAGATACATTGCTTAAAGGATTACTGTACAGGTAATGGACCACACATGATAGATTGGCATTCTGTTTGGTTTACAGGTAAAGCCTCCAAAGATGACTGCAAGTCTCCAACAAATGTAATGAGCTTCTTAAAATAATGTAATCCTATCCTTTATTACAAATACCGTCATATGCATTTCAATACCCAAGGCTTATACGTTATCTAGTTATGTAAGTATTCTCTGCATGGCAACAACAGAAAGGCTTTTAATGTTGGCAGTTCTTTAACAGTATGTTTATTAAAGCTTCTTTGCATCTTACAATCTCAAACAAGCTTACCTGATGGTCATTAAAGCATTGCCACTTAAACACAGAGCAACAGACACTTTCTGAATAATAATAAGCATAAATCAACAGTATAAAAATATGACAGAAGCCAGAACATTCTGCAAAATCAAAAACAGAATAAAAGTAGCACTTGTGTCTACCTTGAATTGGGGGATACTCTGCACATTTACACTGCATAACTGCTCCTTGCCTTGCTTGGACACACCCAGAGTAACTACATGGGGGAGTGGGGTGCAACAAGTATGTCACAATTTGAAATGTCTCTGGCTGACTGTGATGGCCCTGACACATTTGTCATACCTCTCAACCTCAGAACAAGAAATATGGACAGAGCCATACACAGAAGTGGGACAAAGGCCCAAAAATGAGGACAATTTTTAAATATTGCTCTTATAAACTTAGAAAGATACTAGAATATTAGGTCTTGCATTAGTATGAATTTTCTGAAAGGTACGAAATCTGAAACTCAAATGTCTGTCATTATTTTCTAATTTTAGTCTTTAATGATTTGCCACTAATTTGTCAAAAAAACACAATTTTATGAAAAATTTACCAAAAATGTGATGCAAAAATATAAAATAGCCACACAATACAGCTGGGAACCTGTCAAAGAAGGAACACTTTTGTAATATTAATACTGCTAACTTGAGCAGCTGACAAAATAAAAGAATCTACATGCATTTCTGAAATAAAAGTAATCTATAACTCTGATTATTAAAGTTATTTCTTAATTGTAAGCCCTCCACATTTTCTTCCAAAATTGCTATTTTGCGGTAGCGTTATTAGGAGAAGACCAACATTTTGAGCCAAAATCGGGGATGGTTGAGAGGTTTGGATATGCCTAATTCTATAAAGCAATTTATTTTCACGTACCTCTCAACCTGTTAATGCAGGAAATCTGGACAAGGCCAAATATACTGGTGGAACATATAAACAGTACTATAAATTGATGTATAAACTGAGACAATTGATAGAATAACAGGTCTTGCTTTAGCATGCACTTTATGAAGGTTATGAAGTCTGAAACTCAGTGTCTGTCATTATTTAGTGACTTAATCCCTAAATTATTTGCCAGAAAACCACACATTTTATGAGGAACAAACCAAAAATAAGAAACAAAAATCTATTCATTCAGTGAAAAGCTGGACAGTTGAGAGGTATAGTTCATCCGGGGCTGTCTGAGTTTGCCACCCTCCCCCTCACAAAATCATGGTCGAATGGAGCCTCCCCTCTGCAGCCATTCCAATGAACCCACAGCCTTCTGCTTCAAAATGTCAACAAATGTAAAATAAAAATAAATAAATAAATAAAATAAACTTGCCTATTTCACCCCATTTACCATAAAAACTAATGTGCATACTACTTTACTTCTATGATGATTTGGACTTCATTTGAAAGTTTTATTTTGCATTTTACAGCACAAACACTAAGACACATGCTAAATAAAGCAATGCAATCTCACAATGACTTGTGACTTAGCATTAAAACTTCTCTGCTCTTGAAACTCACATTCATTGAAACAGCAGTGAAACCTGCATTCAAAGAAAATACATTTTGCCAGTGGCAGATAAAGATTAACTTTGGGCTGTTTTCCAATCATGGGCCCCTTGGACACAAAACATACATGTGGTCTTTGATACACCTTCCTGATTGTATTAAACTATATTCCTTGTACAATATAGTACAGTTGTTAGAGGGTGTTTGAAATTTGTTTTGAACATTTATCCAGTAAACAATGAAACAAAATGCATGCACCAATAATGCCAAAATTGCCCAATTCAGAACATTTAACAGTAAACAATGAAACAAAATGCATGCACCAATAACGACAAAGCTGCCCAATTCAGAATATTTCTATCATAAAAGTCTACTCAAACTTCTACAGTCCACCAGTATCAGTAAATATGCACAATATCTGAAGAAGTAAAAGTCATCTAAATAATTCCACATTAAAGAAATCTGCAACTAATGAAGAGGTTGCTGCTAGCAAATAACTTTATATTTCATTGTTTCATCTACAAATAAAGTGCCTGTTGCCCTTGAGGAATAAATTGCCTAAGTTGCATTAAAAAAAAACGATAAGCTAGTAATATTGCAATAGAGCATGGATGGCAAACTGATAACAGGTTCATAGTTACTAGGTAAAAAGGACTGCAGCATCCACCCCCTTTACAACACAGTACAGTATCAGCAATGCATCTGCCTACTGTGGGAGTAGAACCCACAGCCTTCTGCTTCAAAAGCAAGTACACTACCTATTGTGCTATTAACAACACAAGCAGACTCAGCATAAGCAGTGTTAAACTTTTGTTCCCCTGCAGTTCTCAGCTTCCTGTACAATCTACTTGACACTCAGCTGCATCTCTGAACTTTGCAGCACAAGAAATCTGGAAAAATCTGAAATTTAGGGGGGGACCAAAAAACAGGGACACATTTTAAACATTGCTTGTATAATATTGGAAAGTTGTTAGAATAAAATGCTGTGTTACCACCATACATTTCACTGCCAAGTTTTGAACCCAGGACACTGTGCAAAGCAGTCAAATCATCTGTTTTATGAAAGAAAGGAAGACTGAAACTTAAATGGATACCATTTAATGAATTCAGTTCTCATCATAGCCGTCAACATCTTAGCACAAAACATCTGAACAAAGCAAATAATGGGGGAATACAGCCCCCAAACATATTCAGTGAATTCAGTTATCACCATAGCTCTCAACCTTGGCACAAAAAACCTGGACAAAGCCAATAATGGGGGGAATACAGTCCAAAACATACAGACAAATATCCATTGAGGCACCAGAACAAACCCACACAAGACATGCATATTCCACACAGAAGGCACCCTGGTCAAGAATCAAACCAGACAACCTATAGCTGTCAGACAACAATGCTACCACTGCACTACTGGCTGTGTTAAGTAACAAAAATACAGAAACCACAGATTTTATGAGGAACAGTACAGAAAAATATGAGGCAAAAATCTGCAAATGTTTTTACAAATGGTAGTGGGTAGGGAATTCAGGCTCTTGCCAGTTGGGCTCAAGGTACAGGGTTCAAGCCTTATTCTCTACCCACCACCATGTAGCAACTCGGGCATTTTACACACATTAATAAATTATGTTTTTGCAAAAAAATTACAGTGGTAGAATTTACAAGATTCTTTAAGTGTGAAGCTGCTTTCACACTTCTTGCTTGTGAAAATGAATTTTAGCACCCATGTTTGCACATGAATATAAGCAAAATAATTGCAATACTAAAAAAAAGTAAAAAAAGCCATTTATGTCCTCACACACAAACAGCGTTTAGATTTATAGAAGCTAATAAAGGCATGTTCTGTTCTCAGATCCAAATAACTTTTATATTTATATTTGTGTAACAACTGATAACTCCATTACAGGACAGCAGGTAACTAAGGAAAAAAGTTATAAAAGCTCATTGAAAAAAAGAGTTACCATTCTGAAAACAAAACAGAGAAACTATAATCTGGCTGTTTGGAGTGTAAGAAAAAAGTAACATACAAAGTAACATAGTTCTTAAAAAGTGGGCAGCTTTCCAGCCATTAAATTTTCAAACACCGCCTGATAAACACAGCCTCGAGCACGTGCATTTTGAGGTTGAGACTTCTGGCATTGAGTAGCATTACCCTTAGTTTTTGGTTACCTGTGCTGGTTACGGTGGTTGGTTTGTCCTTTGAGCCTTGCCTAAAAAAGGCACTATGGGGATGGCAAGAGCCTTGGCCAGTATTTGAAAGCCTAGGGGTGACAGGTGCAAACCATCTCTGGCAAAACAGCGAGGCTTGTCTATCATGTCATCCCGGGCAGACAGACACTGGATCCCCTTAGAATGACACCAGAAGCTTAGCCAATTGTTGAAATTGATCATTTTGTCTTTGTATTGTGGCATCATTCTAGGTGAAGGTAGTATGCTACTCAAGGTCAGGGTCATACCAGCTTGGACTACATGATCAGAGAGCTCCTCAGTGTCTCTTTTGATGTAGTCTAGGGAGGTACATCTTAGATCATTCACACGAACATGTACAATGACAGTGTCATACTTGTACTTCATCATTAGCTATAATATCACATATATGTATATCATCATCATTAGGTACCTATTAATACGACAGTAAAGACAACAGAATGAAGCTCACATGTTAAGAGTGCATGCCTTCTTGACCATTAAAAGTAAATATGCCTTGTATCCTACTTCAGCTGCTTTTATAATGCATTTGCACTTCTTTATGCAAAACAGAACAGGAATACAGATTTGTGCACATTTTTCTTATTTCCTTCAACATACTTCAGCTACAGTTGATTGGCCTTAGCTATTTCTGCTAGTCCTCACCCTGTCATCCTCATAAATCATGTCTTCTGTGCAATGCTTTAGCTGTAACTACAAAACAATGTCTTGCCCAAATACAGTAAACCCTGTATGATTATTATTAGTCATTTTATGGACATCCAGATAAATGCTATAACCTATTTCTTTCAATATGCAAAGTATTTTATGTCATCCAGCTTTCCCCAATTAAAAATATGCTTGTGCTGAAGTTAATGAAATGGTTCCTGAATACTGCAGCTGGTGGCTGTTACTGTTGTGAAAGTGCATGCATGTCGTTAATTGAATTTATTTAGCTAGCAATTTTAATTGGATTAGTAGCTGCTGTGGTGATTACCAGTTTTCTAGGGGGAGATAAGGTGATATTTGTAAAGACTGGGTAATTTGCCCAGTACACATGGGAAAATATATTTTTTTAAATATGTGCCATGATATATTTTACTTCTACCAGAGCTACCATCAGCTGAAATGTGGAACCTTGACATGTTATGGCATGCAAATGTTACAGCAAGGTGTTATATCATATCTCCTTTTTATATCTTTTTTCTGATATAAATTATTCCACTCCTCATCCATGCTTCCCTTTCCAAATAAAACATGACGAGTACTACTTAGGTGAAGTCACTAGTGCACACTGCCTGACCCATTAGCATCAGTTTGGAAAAGGTATTTATTGTACACAATCACAGCAGAGCAGTGCATCTTTTCCTACCAGCTTCCTATGGTACAGAAATCCCCTGAACAAAAAAAAAGAGCATCTGGACTACAGTAGTATGCTTTAATAAACTTACAACACCTCCCTCCATAATATAGCTAATGTAAATACAAATATCCGAGCTTTATGGATTTTCCACATATCTAAACACATTACAGTATTAGTACACCCACTTGTTAAACTGGCAGTCTTTAATTAACGTGGCACATTCTGAAATCTAGCTATACAGAATGTCCAGGGGATCATGTTATTTTTATGCAGTTGGCATCGAAGAGGTCAGTGTAACAGGGATTGCGATGTTGTAACGGAAGGGGGGACTGTGATGTCCTGTGTCCTACCATTACAGCATCTTTGGGCTTCCCCACAAAGGTGTATGACTGGAAGTAGGCGGCAGCTACGCTGACCCCCACATTTATTACTCCACGCTCCTAAACAGCCCTGGAGGAGGGGCGGCTGACCCACATACCAAATACAAGACACACATAGTTCCAGCTGTCTGAGTGAGAATATAGCCTTTTCCAAGGCAGTCAGAAAAACGTGATTCTACGATTCATTCTTCAGGGCAAAGTTAGCCATGGGTGTGGGTGACTGCTAACTTACCCCCTCCCCCGCACACGGGCGCGTGCACGCACAAATGCACCATTTTCTTTAGAATGGATGGTTTTTAAAAGATACTTATTTTATAACTGCATTTCTATACAACAAGAAGTCTTTCGGCAAAATTACCAAGTGATGAAGTGAAAGCAAACATTTGCACTGCTCCCAGCTATAACAACCACTAACTGCCTCTTTCAAACTTGCTGTAATACATCAAATCATGCTTCAAAAGTTTGCTGTAACACTGTACTGTGGTAGAAGTGCTCTCCATATCTTTAACAAAATGAGTTACTTATCACAACCCTTACATTTCCATGCCAAAGCTGGGAAACCTGACTGTCCATCCATATGCCCACTGGCAATGTGGCTAGAACTGAGTGAAAGCTGCTGTTCAGTTGTGGTTGAGAAATACACAAGTATGCACACAAATAACATTAAAAGCATCGTGCAAACATGCAATGTTTTTACCTGTTTATTCTCACAAACAGAATTTAACAACTCCACTCACAATCTAGGAGGTAAACTAGCCAAAGCGCAGGATGAAGCATAAATCAAGGAAAAATACATCCTACAAACGAATTGTCAGAAATGGTTCAGAAAGGAATCCAGTCTACTGCAAACAGTGTGTGGACAATAACCTTGTCAACTACCTGAACTTCTCGATCGATGTTAAGGGACCAGCTAAGTGGTCGGTCTTTGAAAACCTGGAGATCATCCTTCCACTTTTACCCCTAAAGTGGCAAATCATGTTAGCTGGTAGGCTTGCTAGAGTGATTGCAGACATAAAACTAAGTTCAATAAAACATGTATGTTATCGGTGCGAATGAGCAAAACATGGCTGTGTGTGCGTTCAGTGGAACGGGGATCCCAGCAGCTCTTCTTGCATATTAGCTACCTTTTGGTGCTTGTGCTCATCTCCATTTCATTGATCTTGCTGGCACACTGCTCAGTGCACCATAACCCAACACAAGAACACACAAACACACACATACACACATGTCCTCCATAGCCCGATCACCTCCATAACTCTGTAAGACACACACCTCCATAACTCTGTAAGACACACACCTCCATAAACTGTCCTTTGCAACACTCACACCCTACCTTCCTTCTGTAGCAGCCCGATCACCTCCATAACTCTGAGTCCACAGCCCATGCATCTGTAGCAGCCTGCCTTAAGTCCTCCGTAGCCCAATCACCTCTGCAAGCTAAGTCCACAGCCCACACAGGCTGTTTCTGGCTTTCCCCGCAAGATGTGAGTAGGCTGAAGCCTCCAGCCTGTGGGCGATGCAGTCCAGTGTGCTTCCAGTCTGTGCGATCTCACCGCACAGTCCTCTGGGCTGGCAGGGATGAGTTCCCTTCCTTCCCTATCCAGACTGCCTAACTGAGCAGTCTGGTATTCAGGAACTCAGCACGCGTGTGTGGAGTTCTGGACTGCCTAACACAGCAGTCAGTAGCTCAGCACACATGTGGGAGTTCCGAGACATGAATTGTTTTTTTTTTTTTTAATTTTTTTATTTTCATTTTGTACAGTGGGGGGAACGTTTCATTTTACAGGTGGGGGGGCTGCAGTCCTGCAGTCCTATAGCACGAGCTGCCCCTGGGTAAGCACTGGAAAAATAATACAAGTACCTGTCATGGGAAAAGAACTCATAATGTTTTTCAATAAAGGCGAGTATGATACTTGTGGAGTTACCAAGACTGCAAATCACCACATATTTGTTTCCTAGCCCTTCCAGTGATAACAGCACTGTGAAAGACAAAAACTGTACCAAGCAAATGCAGCAACATGAACAACCCAGTACTCTTACTGGTTTACTGAAATAATTCCAGTAGAAATCATTTAGATTTGAATATTTTGGGGTAGCACATACCTCTCAACTTATTTGGTCAAGAATTCTGGGCAAAGCCAAAAATAATAGGGGGTGAGCTAATCATTTACATTTTTAATATACTTACAAAGTTCAAAACCAGTGTGTGACTGTGCAGCCAAAGCAAAACTAGGAAGAAGTAAAAGGCTCATGTAGCACTTTGAGAGACTTCAAGTGAAGAGAAAAGGTAGCTCCCTTAGCTTGTGTGATAGTATCACACTGAAATAACTAATAGCTGTAGTACACAGTACTCTTCAAGCTGATGTATTCCTGTTTAAACAACCAGAGACTCCATGCACAAACTCATAAGTGATGAAATAATAAACATGAAACTGCAAGTCTGATAAATAAAAAACTTGTATTGAAGGAACAAACACGGTTAAGTGGTTTCATCCCACCATTCAGGACTTCATCAGAGCAGTGTTTGCAAGCATTACCAAAGTATATAAAGACATTTGAAAATAAAACAGCCAATGAGAAATGACTTCCAATAAAGTAATACAGAATTCTTAAAATAAAACTGTCAGTAAGAATGGAATATTCTGCAAGAATTATGTTTTACATGCATTGGTTTGCTATCTTGTCTGTGTTAAAAACACTTTTATTAAAAAAAAAAAAAAAAAAAAAACAGTTAAAATAATTCTTCAACAAAATACTGGCCTAAAAATAAATTATGGCAATACATGTAGAAACTATTAAAGACTGATAAAAACTATAAATAAAAAAATAAAATCATGTAAATGCCAACCTGGTACTGGTAAAGAAAAAATCTAAATAGTACTACTGAAAAAAAATATTTTATATAGTGCACGTATAAGAACATACTTTTGTTTCAAAGCTTAGCTGCCCTTACAAACTTAATAGAACAACTTTTGCATCATTATGCATTGTTTGAACAATAAGAAGTATAAAACTATAATGGCTGTAATTACTTACTGACTGTAATCATGAGAGATTTACAAGAAAATCAAAAATGCTGTAAGAGACAGGACAGACATTTGAAGAAAATCAGGTATATTCTCCAAAAATAGTGACAGTTCAGAAGTATGGGTAACACTTAAAGGGGAATGACTGATTACAATAATCCATTCCAGGATTTGGATGCTCTTTGGGATGTAAGGGATTTTAAATAAGACAGTTATGATTTTCTGAATGTTGTTGTAACTGTGAACAAGACTCAACAGAAGACTTTAAATATTTGTAGTTTTAATGACTGATATCACCAAAAATATATATCCTTAAATTCCTAAGTTGAGGCAAGTTTTATTTTCAGTTAGACATTTTCAGAGTATTCATAACACAAACAAGAAAAGGAATTACAGAAAGTGCAATCACAGTCAAATTTATATCAGCAAACTATGAACACTGTACTACCTCTCATCAGATGTAACAAATGGGCAAAATGTGGAGCATCTGCTAAAAGCTAGAGAGGGATCTGGCAGCATGATTAAAACATTACTTTATACTTGTTTTACCACATACCCAGTTCTTCAACTACTGGAGATTCTCATGGGTAGCAATTCAAGTTGCAAAATTCTAAGGCCCCAGAAGGGCAAGCTAAGCATCCCCCAACCCCAAAAAACACAATTAACTCCAGTCAGCATCAAATAATAAAACAATAGTGGCATTGGCTTTGGATATGATGAATACTGTACCATCTGTGACAAAATGAGGTACTGGCAGCAGAGCTGTCTGGAATTTTGTAAATAATCATATGCCATTTATGAATATCAAACTAATTTGTATAAGATACTTGTGTTACACATGTATTAGAACGGTATGTCATGTGTATACCAAACTGCTCTCTACAGATGTTTGGGATGAAAATGTATTTGTAAAGTGCTGTGTTTAAAATGTAGCTACAGTGTGCCATACTGGAAGAGAACAGAAATGTACATGCACTATTGTAACTGTTTAAATGCATATATTTTAATAGTGGAAACTGGAATACAGGAGGTTAACCTCAGTCCAGCAAACTTTAGAAAAATATCTTAATTTAAATTACTTTATAGGCTACACCATAAAGATGTTTCACTGTAGCTAGAGACACAAAGTCTGTATTAGGAAGCTTTCTGTGTTGTCTTTAGAGTAAACTAATTGCCTCTTTAGAAACATGAAGGAATGTAACTGTTTTATGACTTCCAGTATCTGCCAAAGATCTGAGCAAAAGCCCTTGTATGAGTATATTTACAGGTAGATGCCAAATACTGCTAGCTTCAGCAATGGGGGTTTGCATGAGAACTAGAAGTCAGAGGACCAGAAATGATGTCATTCTGCAAGCTATCTCAGCAGTAATATTTTACATATTATTTTGAGAAGTCTTTTAGTGAAATAGAGCATTCTGCATTCTGTATTGAACTTGACACCAAGAACCTTTCACCTTTTCTGCCTTAATTTAATAGTAAGTTTCTAGGGTATAGTAATTCTCTTATATACAGTCAGGAATATAGCAAAGCTTATGTTAGATTTTGTTTTTCTTTTTTTGTGTGAGCCTGTACTGCAATGCTATTTTAAATATTTCCTGTGGTTTTGAACTCTGATGTCACTGCAAATATATATTTAGTATTGTCTTGTTATTTTATTATTTATTATTAAATATATTTAAACCTTTCATTGTGGCAGATCCGTGTAGACATATTTAAGTTTGAGAGTACATACCCAGATCTTCAACTACTGGAGGTTCTCGGGGGGAGCAATTCAAGCTGCAAAAGTCTAAGGCCCCAGAAGGGCAAGCTAAGCATCCCCCAACCCCAAAAAACACAATCAACTCCAGTCAGCAACAAATAATAAAACAACAGTGGCATTGGCTTTGGATATGATGAATACTGTACCATCTGTGACAAAATGAGGTGCTGGCAGCAGAGCTGTCTGGAATTTTGTAAATAATCATATGTCGTTATGAATATCAAACTAATTTATATAAGATTCTTGTGTTACAAATGTATTTGAACTGTATGTCATGTGTATAACTGCTCTGTATAGATGTTTATGTTGAAAAGGTATTTCTAAAGTGCTGTGTTTAAAATGTATTCACAGTTTGCCCTAACTGAAGAGAACAGAAATGTACATGCACAATTGTAACTGCTTAAATGTATATATTTTAATATTTTAACAGTGGGAACTGGAATACAGGAGGTTTACCTCAGTCAAGCAAACTTTAAAAAAATATCTGAAATTAAATTACTTTATAGGCTATGCCATAAAGATGTTTCAGTGGAGCTAGAGACATAACGTCTGTACTAGGAATCTTTCTGTATTGTCTTTAGGATGAACTAGTTGCTACTTTGGAAGCATGAAGGAATGTAATTGTTATATGACTTCTGACAGTTGCCAAAGGTCTGAGAAAAAGCCCTTGTATAAGTATTTTTACAGGTAGATGCTAAATACTGCCAGCTTCAGCAATGGGGGTTTGCATGAGAACTAGAAGTCACCTGACCAGAAATGATGTAATTCTACAAGCTATCTCAGCAGTAATAGTTTAGATATTATCTTGAGAATCCTCTTAGTGAGACAGTGCATTCTGCATTCCGTCTTGGACCTGACAACAAGAACCATTCACCACATCTGTCTTGCTCTATTGGTAAGCTTCTAAGGTATAGTAATTCTCTTAGATACAGTCAGGAATATAGCAAAGCTTAGTTTAGATTTTTTTTTTATTTGTATGAGCCTGTACTGCAATGTTATTTTAAATATTTCCTGTGGTTTTCAACTCTGATGTCACTGTGAATATGTTTTAGTATTGTCTCATTATTTTATTATTTATTATTAAATATATTTAAACCTTTCATGATGGCTGATTTGTGCAGAGGTATTTAAGTTCTGAGAGTACTTGCATATTTATTTCGTGACACTGTATGGGCTAGTCCTAATATCCTTGCTCTTGATCAAACTACCATTTGTATTAGTGTTAATATTAAGAATAAGACTGGACACCCTCTGTTAAGGGCCCTAAACTTATAGTGACTGGTGGCAGTGGTAACTACCTTATAATCTGGTTAGAAGGGGACAAAGGTAGTAAAACAATGCCAACCTTTCCCAGGTGTATGTGTGTGTGTTAATCAAACATCAAAGTGTGTGTGTGCATGTGTGTGTGTGTGTGTGTGTGTGTGTGTGTGTGTGTGTGTGTGTGTGTGTGTGTGTGTGTGTGTGTGTGTGTCAGCTACTTGGGGAGGGACATGAAGCCCTGGTTTGACAGACTGAGTGCTGGAGGTCTTGGCTTGGTCATTCAGCTAAGATCTCAAATCTATAGCTGTGCCAGTAAGGAGTCTTATTGCAGATCTGGAGGAAGAGGGAGAAACCAGCCCCCGACTGACAGTGGTCTCTGTGTTCTCTTAAGGGAAATTGAATTTGATGCAGAGAGCTGCATCTGGAAACACAGTGTGTGTACCTGTTATCTTCCCAGTGAACGTCCCCCACTGTTACCAGTAGTAAGGTCTGAAGCTCCTTTATTACTGGTTGTCAGACGCGTGTTATCACATATTAATTGTTGGACAGTGGTGTGATATCCACATCACATATTAATTGGCTAGCGGTGGTGAGATCACCACATGACATACTGGGATTTAGTGGTGTGGATAGTGAAATTCTGTAGCCTGTAAACAGTAGTCACTAAAGAAGGGGTTTGTACTCCCAAGCAGCCACATGGTAGACATTCAGAGTTTCATATCACAATAGTTTTATTTATTTTTTTATCTTAGTTATGGAGAGCAGGCAGGGATGTCAGTGCAGGATTATGGCAAGCTGACAAGGAACCAATAAGCTGAGATGTGCCAAGCCAAAGGGCTGGGGCATGCCAACCTGACTAAAGGAAAAATATTGCAGCCCCAAGCTGCATCACAGACCAATAACCAGGAGGACAACCAGACTGGCCTTGGGGATGTACAACTATCAGAATATGGACAGTTCAACTTTGCTTCAAAGGACTTAAAAATCAATCTGGAGTTAAAGAGACTTGAACTGGAGGCCAAACATTTGGAACTAAAATCAGCAGAGAGACTGCAGCATTTGGAAGCCGAAGAAAAGGGGAAAGAGATGGCATTATAATCGGTAGAGAGACTGAGATGTCTGGAATCCAAAGAAAATGAAAGGCAGAAGCAACATGAAAAGGAAATGCTGACTCTTCACCAGGGTCATGGAGGTAACAGGGAAGGGAGTAACTGAACCCCAGAAGCAATAAAGGTCAGTAAATTTCTTCCACAATTTACAGAGGATAATAGTTTTGATAGTTTTATTAATATGTTTGAAAGGGATATGTAAAGAGTGTTTTGTTGACCAAGGGCTCTGGATACTGTTTCTGACCCTCTTACTCCATGGTAAAGCTGTAACTGCTGTTGCTAAATTGCCTGATACTGATTGTTTAAATTATAATACAGTTAAAAATTGTTTACTAGAGTGTTTTAAGTTAAAACCTGAAGCTTATAGAAAAACATTTTTGAGCATAGATTCAAGGCAGATGAAAGTGTGTGTGATTATATTGCTGAGTTAAGCACTTATTTTCATAGGTGGGTGAGTTGGTGTCAGGTCACCACTTTTGAAGGGCTGACAGATGAGTAGGGGAAAAAAGAGACCTATAACTAGCAAGCAGGGCATCACAGCACAGAAAAGGGATACCTAGTGCTGAACATAGGTATAAGAGAACCCATGGTGGGCAGCCTATAACACCCCAACAGAGTCCGCAGTAACAGGGGAATCCACTAGTTCAGGTACATGGCCAGGATCAAGGGTTAAATGTTTTAAATGTAACCAGTGGGACCACGTAGCATATAGCTGTCCATGGAGGCAAAATACGGAACAAAAAGTAATGGAGCCAGCAAGTGGGAATGCTAGCGGTAAGTTATCTGGAGACAACAAGGTTACCAAACTACCACAAGGGGTGATATCCTATCATAGCAGAATGGGAACAGGCCACTGCTAAGAGAGATAAGAGAGACACAGCCTCTGACCTAACCATTGTGAAGCCTGAAATGGTTAATGAGGAGCACTACTTGCTTGGGCAGTCTACTCCAGTCAGAACTTTAGGATGGACACCATTCCAAATACCTTTGGCTAGGGTTCACCTTGACTGGGAGAGTGGAAAAAGAAGCAAGCAAGTAAGTGTGTTTGAGGATATCCCTGCAGATATCCTTATAGTGAATGACTTTGATACTGCAGTACCTCGTGTGTATGTAGTGACATGCATTCAGGCTTGGAGAAAAACAAGTGGGTCTGGTTGAATGTGGGTGACTTACACAGACTGGAAATTTGAAGCCAAGACTGGTGAGATGGTTATTTCAGAGAGGGAGCTACACTGTAGCAGTAAGACTGAAGGCGAGCCACACCTGATGGTGGGTACTGATGTTCCCTTGGACAGAGTGACTGCATGGGCAGAGGTGAGTACTAGTATCCAAGCGGACAGTGAGGCTACAAGACTTCTTGTGGAAGGGAAGCAGGGAATGGTTACAAAGAGAGAGTTGAGACAGGCTCAGCTCTCAGACCCTACATTACAAGGCTTGAGGGAGGTAGCTAGGGAGGCACCTGATTCTCATGGAAAGGGGGATCTGTGTACTGGGACAAAGGGTTACTGTATAGAGAGTGGACCCCCAAAGAGGGGATAGAGGGTGAGAGAATACAACAATTGGTAATGCCCAGAGCCTATCATCTGACAATTCTAGCCCTAGCCCATGACATTCTCTTTGCAGGTTAGATGGGCATAAATCATACCAAGAGACATATTTTGCAGACCTTTTATTGGCCTGGTGTTTCCATGGATGAAACAGGGTAATGCAGGACCTGTGAGCAGTGTCAACTAGTAGGCAAGGCAGGAGACAAGGTCATAGCTCCTTTGATGCCTTTGTCTGTGACTGAGGAGCCAATTCAGAAGGTAGCTATAGATATTGTGGGGCCTCTGAGAACCCCAAGTTCCACAGGAAAGAAGTATTTCCTAGTGGTAGTAGATTACACTACCAAATATCCTGAGGTGGTGGCTCTGTCCTCCATCAAGTCAGAAAAGGTGGCAAATGCTAGGTTTCCCAAAAGAAATTCTGACTGGTAGAGGTGCCAATTTCATGTCAGACCTTATGACTTGTCTGTGGAAGCAGTGTGGGGTAAAGCACCTAAAGACCACCTCCTACCATCCCAAGACTAATGATCTTGTGTAAAGGTTAAACTCTACATTAAAGACCATGCTACAGGCATTTGCAGACCAGTTTAAGAGGAAGTGGAACAAATATTTGCCCCATCTGTTCTTTGCTTACAGAGAGGTGCTCCATGAATCCACAGGTTTTTCACCCTTTCAGTTGCTGTATGGGCATAGAGTGAAGGGACATCTAGATTTCATTCAAGATGAGTGTGAGGGTGAGTGTGAATCTCACAAGGAGTTTGTTGTGGCATATGTCCTAAACCTCAGGACAAGGCTCAGGGAACTTATGGGCTTGGCCCAGAAGAACTTGGCAGATGCCTAACAGCAGAAAAATATGTTATGACAGAAATGCTCAAGCCAGGGAGTATGCTGCAGGGCAGCAGGTTATGATTCTCATTTCTGTCAGACACAACAAGCTGCAGGCAGCTTGGGAGGGACCCTTCAAAGTTGTATGGAAGGTCAGTGATGTTAATGACATGGTAAAACTGCTAGGCAAGAGACAGGGGCACAAACTGTACCATATTAACACCATGAAACCTTACCATGAAAGGGCAGCCCTGGTGCTAAGTATTTGCAGTAGGAGGCAGGAGAAGTCTGAGGGGGATCTATGGCTACAGGGAGACAGCCGGCAATCTCCCAAATTTTTATGGTGGAACCTAGGGTTGCATGCATATGATATGACAGTGCAGAACTATACTAGGGTCAGCAATACCAAGGTAGCTGGAATTCCAAGACAGGGTATCGGGTAATGTATTCCCAAATAGGCTCATTCCTCTCAAGCAAGGATTGTCAATGGTCACTTGAAAAACTAGTTTGAGTCTTTGAAGAGGGGAAGAAGTGTGACAAAAGGAGGTACTGCCAGTGCATCTAGCTGGAATTTTGTAAATAATTATATGACATTATGAATATCAAACTAATTTATATAAGATTATTGTGTTAAAAATGTATTAGAACTGTATGTCATGTGTATAACTGCTCTGCATAGATGTTTATGTTGAAAAGGTATTTCTAAAGTGATGTTTAAAATGTACCCACAGTTTGCCTTAACTGAAGAGAACAGAAATGTACATGCACAATTGTAACTGTTTAAATGTATACATTTTAATATTTTAACAGTGGAAACTGGAATTCAGGAGGTTTACCTCAGTCCAGCAAACTTTAGAAAAATATCTGAAACTAAATTACTTTATAGACTATGCCATAAAGATGTTTCAATGCAGCTAGAGACATAAAGTCTGTACTAGGAAGCTTTCTGTATTGTTTTTAGGGTGAACCAATTGCTACTTTGGAAGCATGAAGGAATGTAATTGTTATATGACTTCCGACAGTTGCCAAAGGTCTGAGAAAAATTCCTTGTATAAGTATTTTTACAGGTAGATGATAAATACTACCAGCTTCAGCAATGGGGGTTTGCATGAGAACTAGAAGTCAGATGACTATAAATTATGTCATTCTACAAGCTATCCCAGCAGTAATAGTTTAGGTATTATTTTGAGAAGCCTCTTAGTGAGACAGAGCATTCTGCATTCTGTCTTGGACCTGACAACAAGAACCATTCACCACATCTGTCTTGCTCTATTTATAAGCTTCTAAGGTATAGTAATTCTCTTAGATACAGTCAGGAATATTCAAAGCTTAGTTCAGATTTTGTTTTTCTTTATTTGTATGAGCCTGCACTGCAATGTTGTTTTAAATATTTCCTGTAGTTTTGAACTCTGATGTCACTGTGAATATATTTTAGTATTGTCTCATTCTTTTATTATGTATTATTAAATATATTTAAATCTTTCATTGTGGCTGATTTGTGTAGAGATATTTAAGTTTTGAGAGTACTTGCATATTTATTTCGTGACACTGTATGGGGCACTCCTAATACCCTTGCACTTGATCAAACTACCATTTGTATTAGTGTTAATATTACACAATAAGATTGGACACTTTCTGTTATGGGCCCTAACATTATAGTGACTGATGGCAGTGGTAACTACCTTATAGTCTGGTTATAAGGGGGCATAGCTAGTGAAACAGTGCCGGCCTTTCCCAGGTGTATGTGTGTGTGTAAATCAAACATCAAAGTTTATGTGTGTCAGCTACTTGGGCAGGGACATGAAGCACTGACTGAACATATATAGCGCTGGGTGGAGGTCTTGGCTCTTGTCACTCAGCTGAGATCTCGACTCTATAGCTGTGCTAGTGGGGAGTCTTATTGGGGATCTGGTGGAAGAGGGAGAAACCAGCCCCAGACTGACTGTGATCTCTGTGTGCTCTTAAGGGAAATTGCACTTCACAGTCACAGTCAACTTTCCATCTTCAAAATGCAGAATACCACACTATATTGTACAATGTTGAGCAGATGGGTAAAACACGGCACATTTACTAACAAGGAAGCTAATACCATGGATAAATTGTGGACTTTATATTTATAAAAAGTTATAAAAAGTTTTTTGATATCCACAGTCTGTCTTTGCTTTCCAGAATAACACTTAGTTACAACACAAACGTTTCCTTTTACACTATTTATAAAACAAAAAGATTAGGCAGCAGTTATAATATATTGTGTTTTACTATACACCCAGCTCTTCAAACATAAGAGGCTGAGAGTACATTTCAAAGTCCAGGATCCCCCTACAGAAAATAAACAAATTATGATTGTATTTTCTCTTTGCATCTCTACTCACAAATTCCCAGTGACAAACAACTTTAGTCTTTCTGCCCTTATCGGTTATTATTGCTTCATTTTACCTACTGCATTGCTATTACTTTGATCTTTGAGTTACACATAGACATGTATACCCACACACAAGCACACACAGACACACACACATCAATTACTTGTATAAGTGTAGATATTGGATATTTGCTTGAGATCAAGTGAATGAAATTTTTGCAAGAACACTTTTATCTGCACAAATCTAGTCTTCACCCACTTCATATGAAAAGAGGGGTGGTCAAGGTTCAATTTATTCATCTTTGTAGACTTACTAGCAAAGACAACGCATTTCACTGTGAATGCTTTTCTTTACAAAATCTCTTCCTGGAGAGAGGGTATGATTTGGCCTGATTAAAGAATATTGAAGGAGAAGTTTTATTGCTTAGGTCTCCTACTGCTAAACCAGTCCAGAAGCCTGAGGTTGATTATTCAATAGATGGAGTTTTGACTGTCATCCAATCAGAAAAGAAAATTGTTATATACCAGGAAGCATTTCCTTTGCCGATAACTACGGATGTGAATATGATCAGGTCTATCCTAAAAGGAAATTGGAAAATTAGATCTGGTAACCAAGACCTGACTAAAAGTATTGGTAACCACCCGGTCTTCACATATAAAAGAGTTGAAAATATTAAATCACACTTTGAAAAGAACAGCAAAGTGGAGATAGCAAGCTTGGTACATATAGATGTGGCAAATGTAAGCAATGCTGCTTTGATAATAATATTTCCAGTGTATATTTGGCAGCTAGAGACACTGTGTTATATTTCTAAATGTAGACATGACTGTCAGACATATGGGGTAGAATATCTAGCAATTTGAGAGTCATGTCCCTGTTTTTATATAGGGAAGACTATTAAAATGTTTAAACTGAGAATTTATGAACATATTTTAGTGATTAGACATAAATATGGCAATAGTGTTTTTGCAAGACATTCAACAGGTTGTAAAAACTTTAAGAAATTCACTTTTTTCTTGTTGGAATCTGTGAACATTAGTGAATTTAGTGGAAACTTTAAAGCCAAACTTGAGTGCTTGAAAACAGCTTGGCAGATCAAACTGAAGGCTGTCAAATTTCTGGGCCTTAATGATAGCACTAAAATTAAATGTATTTTATTAGTACAGCAGCTATAAGAATATATTGAAAATTGAAGATACTGTGCTTGTATGGAGATAAATATATAGACAACTTTTTTAAAAAGTGATTGGTTACTCATAAATTTCCTCACTATTTTTATTGGAGGATTGATAAGGGTATTTTAGGAGTGGAGATGTTCACTTCCTGATTAGAAAAGCATTATTTGATTGGTCAGAATTGTTTAAGGTATTTTTCAATTGGTTAAAACAGGAGTATGTCAGTTCATTCATTTTTTTAAAGGGAAAAAACTATGAACTTTTATTCTGAAGAAGTTCTGTTTATGTCAAAGAAAAATAAACTCTTAATTTTAAACATTCATGAGTTTAAGTTTCAGTCCTTGGTATTCTGGTTTCACCTTTTGGTTTATCATTGGATTCATTTATTGGTTTAAGCCTGTGTTAAATTTTTCAGAGGTCGCAAATTTTACAAGGAACACCCAAAAATGCTTCTCAGTTTCTTTGCTCAAAAATTTTGGACAAAGCCAGAAATAATGATGGACAAATTTTAAATATCATTTTAGGTATTTGTTGACCAGTTAAGTACCCCTTATTTGGTATGACCCAAGAACACTATCTGATTAACTGATCTGCTCAATCACAACGTTGGAAGTGGAGGTGAAATTATTCATGCCCTATACATTTGACTACAGGACCCAGTTTGTTAGTATAAATACCATGCAACTCAAAGTCACTTAAAATGTTAACAGAATAATAAATTGTTGCATGGACATGCATTTTCTGAACAGTAAAGTCTATGAAAATGTAATGACTGCCATTGTTGGCTGACAGTAATCCTTAGTGATTTACCAGAAAAAAAGAAGTTAATGTGGAACAGGGCAAAAATATGAGGCAAAATAAGTGATGTTCCGCAGAACCGGAGACAGATAAGGGACAAACTACTCTAATTCACTTAAATGTCAACAGATCAAAAGGTTTTGCACCAACATACATTTTCAGAACATTTATAGCTCATAGGTTCATAGGTGTATTCTAGACTAACAGCCACTATGGCCCTTATAAGCCTAGCTCTGCAACCCAAATGTTGATAATTTCCATAAAAGGTCTTTCCGTTGCTTTACAAATATGACTAGTCTGACTAATTTGTCTGTAGTTTCCAGGATCTGTTGAAGATCCTCCCTTATGAAGGGGAATGACCATCACAGTCCCCCATTCATGTGGCACAATGCCTGCTTTACCACCATAGTTAAATAATGACTACAGGGGTCCTAATAAGTCATATTTTTAGGAGGCGACTGTTTAGGAGGCATCCTAAGATGTCATTGGGGCTCACTGAGGCAGTGTTCTTAGCAGTACATTCTCCCTAGTTATAGCTGAAGGGGTTATGTTTGAAGGTATTTCTTGTGGGATAGTTGGAGGTGAGTTGGGGAGTTAAGTTGAAACTGAATTTGAAAAACAAAAGCTATGAAACTCTGTTGGCATTACTAGCAGACTATAAACCTTAGAGATTTTTAGTCCTCAGTGATTTATCGGAAGATGAAATTATGTCTGAAGGTCTATTAGACAGTACAAAGGATTAAAGCTATACACTCTTAGTGCATTGCTTCCTGTAGTGAAGGGTACAGAGTTTGATTACTTCCTGTCTCCATTTTTTCTACTTGTGTGAGTCTGAGTAAGGTGCAGTGCTCTTGGGTTGTCTCTTTGGTTTAAAAGATAGAAAAAAAGATAGGGAATACATATGAAGCTAACTACTCATGTATAGTTTCTGAACAATAAGAGCAGAGCCAGATAAAGGTCAAGTTTGCAGATGACTGCAAGTTGGGACCTGTCATCACTTCCCCTAATGACGTGGACATCCTCCAAGAGGGTCTCACTCAAACAAATGACTGGTGCCAGAGACATGGCCTCAAGCTGACTACAAAAATGCATTATCATCCCCTTTGGGGAAAGAGATGTCCCCATAAATTATCACATTAATAACAATGTTCTAAGCACGTAGTCAGTCATGAGGGATTTGGGCACCCAGATTGATAGCAGCATGACTTTTCACCACCATGTAGCTTCCATTGTACTGACAACTTTCTTCATGGTCCACCTCATAAGTAAGGGTATCTCTTCCAGGGACAAGGAGGTCATAACATCCCTGTATTTTTCCCTTATAAGGATGATTATTGAGTACAATGCCCCATTCTGCATGTACCTTGCAAAGCACATGCTCAGTTGGAAAGATCACAGAGGTTCCTCACCAAGGGAATCCAGGGCCTCAAAAATCTACCATACACAGATAGGCTAAAAGCCCTATGCCTCTACTCTGTTTTATACAGACTCCTCAGAGGTGACCTCTGTCTGGCATACAAGGCAATCTCAGACCCCTCCTTTATGGGACTGCTGCATATCCACAGGTCAAGCTCCACTTGAGTTACCCACACACTTGGCCTCAACCTGGTCTGTGACATCGATAGGACTTGCTGGTGGGACACATTTGTGTCTCAGAGACTCCCCATTTATGGAATACACTCCCTCTCCATGTCAAGCAGAGTACCTCTTTACCCCTTTTTAAGCGCAATCTGGATAACTGGATGAGAAATAGAAAATACATCCCTGGGATTCCACCTGTGTCCCTGCTGGACAGGGGCATCAGGTGCTGATTTGTCTATGCATGGGCTAATCTCTTGGTTAGGCTTATAAGGGCCTCAGGGCCAATTGCCTAGTAACTTCCCATGATCCTATGGGGCACTATGTACCAGAGTCCCCCCCAGCCATACCAATATCTCATTAACTGACTCTCTTTCCTGAGTAACATAAAACACTCTTGAAACTTGTCAGTGTGTCTGTGTGTGTGTGTGTGTGTGTGTGTGTGTGTGTGTGTGTGTGTGTGTGTGTGTGTGTGTGTGTGTATGTGTATATATATATATATATATATTTATATATATATATATATATATATATATATATGTTCATAGGCTCATAGGTAGGTACTAGGCTATTGGCCCTAGGGCCTATATAAGCCTAGCCAAACAGTACCCTGGCTTTTGCCACCCAAGAAAATTATTTTCCTGTGTCCCTGTCAAGCAGAGCCACACAAGTGATCCCCGGGGTGAATTTCCTATCTCCCATCCAATCATCAAGATTTTTCTTGAAGAGTGCTAATGAGGAGCTTTGTTTGATATAGATAGGTAGTTGTTCCAGAGTATGGGAAGTCTCTGAGACAGCAATCTATCCCTTTAACATGTTCTGTTTATTGTGGCGACTTTTACAATGACCTCAGAGAGTTTGATTTAATTTACAATTTCTGTCAAAAAATGTATACATTGACAACCATTTGATGATCAAAACAAAACACTCTCACATTAGAAACAGTATGAACAAAGGTGACTTCTCTTCCTTGTACCCCACATACATTGCAATATGTCTGGAAGTCCATTAAACTACAACAGAATGCAAGGATTCATAGTTAAATAGCATATAGTGAAGTACTAAGCAGGGGCTATCTAAAAGGTGCAGAAATAAAAACAAGCACTGTTTGAGGAAATAACTTGGTCAGACCCACACTAGACAAATTAAGGCTAATTGAATCAAATGCTGCACTCCAGGAAACTGCTCATTAGCAGCTCCTAGCCTTAACTCTTCTGCACTAAGTAACAAACTGTTGCAACCCAAAGAGTGCATTTAACACCCCTTTGCCCATGAAAAACATGTTAAATTATAAATACATTCATAATTAATTTTTTAACAGTAGTCTATAGAGCCCATACTGTGCAGTTGATTCACAGACAAAGAAGTACAATGTCAACATTCAACAAAATGAGAAAACCAAGGATTGTAACTAATGAACAGGGCTCATACAATAAAGCCCCTGTTTACTATAATCAATTCCTTCCATTATACCATATCTACTTTAGGATGCAGGATGTACACACAAACGCACACAGATATGACAATCAATTACAGCCCATTGTGTGACTGCATACTTTGAGACATTTTCTTAAAATAAACTATATGAAAAAATGCATTAATAAAGAATGAGAAGGGTATTTAACTTGACTGCAGTGAGAAATAATTAATGCACCATACTGTACCCCTATACCCTCCCAACCTCTTAGTCATGAAACAGAGATAAAGATCCAGTAATCAGAATGTGATGTTAATTCCTCCTATTATATATTTAGAAAGTTGCATTAGCAAGCATTTTCTAAAGGCCACAAAGTCTGAAAATCAAACACCTACCATTATTGAGTGGGTGTAATCCATAACAATGTGCCAGAAAGCCACACATTTTATAAGGAATGGACAAAAAAAATTTAATTTCTTTGCTCAAGAAGTTTGAGCAGATACAAAAGTAGTTGGTGGGAGGAACAAAAGTTCCAAAAGGGACAAATTTTAAACATTATTTTTATCTATTTGTTAACCAAGTAAACTCACTAGAGAAAGTGTCCCTATTCGGATGTGTCTTGGGAGCACTGCCTGAGTGACATACTCACTCTAACACAGTAGGCAAATGGAGGTGGGAGGATTTGGCCCCTAAACTTTTAACTACAGGAAGCAGTCTGTTAACAGCTCAGAGCCTTAAGTGCCAGACAACTCTAGAAAAACAACAGGTGTCGCATGGATATGCATTTGCCAAACACAGAGGTCTGGCAGTTGGTGTGGAGAATTAAGGCCTAGTTCTTAAAGAGCTACATCTTGTAGATATATAATTTGATTTGTTCTACCTCCATTTGCCCTACTGCATGACTCTGAGCAGTCACTTAACCAGAGCACTTACTTCTCATTGTAAGACTCATTTCATGCATGTTCTCCTTTTTATGATCTTTCCTTACATGTACCATTCAAATGACCCAATCGTGTCACAGGTGAGCAATGTACTTCACTGAGACATGCTTTCTGCCGCTTGGGTACATTCAATGCACCTGCATTGAGACAATCTCCAGAAAAAAAATATAGAGAGAGACTGCTTATTACAGGGGTTAGGGCACTCGGGAGACATAAAGTTTCACAGGAGGCACATGCCTCTTTGTACCGCCATCTTGCTCTGCTTTGTGGATTGTCAATCAAAACTATTTTAGCGGAGATGTGTGAAGAAATAAAGCATAAATGTAAGGTGTGACACAAAAAAGTTACATCAAACAATGAATCACTACAACATCATCAGTGGATAATAAAATGAAGACCTGAAACTACAGTATATGAAGAAATAGACAAAAATACATGTAATGCACATGATTAAAGCGAAATAATGCAATCTGAAATGGTAATAAGTGCTGTTAGAAATATCGTGTAGTTAAAGTCTGTTCTTAAATTCTGATATATCGATAGTGCTTCTGATATTCCAGGATAATTTATTCCACATTCGTCCAATGTGATTATGAAATATGACTTCAATACTCAGATAAAGCTTCTTGTTTATTAAAATGTTCACGAAAGAATATAAGACTTTTAAAATAAGTATATCATTCCAGAAATTAATGTTGTTGTGTTGTATATTCAAATTCACATCTGAATATTCTGCAAATTAGAATCATGACAAAGTCAAACTAATGGACTTGTCTTTTAACAGAGTTGAAAAATCTAGTGTATTCATTGTATGTCTGCTACATTTTTGTTATTTTCTGATAAAAAAAAACACTACACTAAAAAGTAAACAACCATAAATTATGTTTGATTATGTTTGATAAAAATGATTTCATATGCTTACATCCAGTTCTAGGTAGGTCCCTAATCCAATAAATGCAGTCAAGCAATTGGCATGTAGCTTTTATCTTAGTCACATGCATGTCCAGTGATATGTTATTATAAAGTATTACTTTTAAATGCTTTAAAATATCATTGCACTAAATATTTTTTAATGAGCATTGCCCTGCTAATACTTTCTTCCCATGGAAATCTCTGAGGCAAAGTCTCCAAACAACATCAAAGCAGACATTTGTGGATTTCTAAGTGGTTCAGACTAAAAAAAGTTTGCTAGACTTAATTCATTCAAACATAACTTCAAAACGAAATATAATACATGTGTAGTATATGGAGCATGGTGATTGTGCTCCTATATCCAGAAAAAGACAAATCAGTTGAGTGATTCTATAGTGCAAGACCCAATCTTAACAAATACACCCTCTGCTTCACTTGTTCAGATCAGGTATCATGTTAGACCGTTAAATCTGCCAGTACTGACTAGAAAACAACAGCAGCAGAATAAAAACAAATTTGTTTCACTCTGATGTCTGTGCCAGTAATCTGTCCCTGACTTTGTGTAAAATAAGAGATGGTATTACTGCCTTTCTGACAGTGCTTGATAAGTGATTTATGGCTTTGAAAGCTGGCAAAACAATTAATGCTTTTCTGGATAACTAGTAGTACGTTTAGTAGATAAAGCTCCATGCGATATAAAGAATTATGAGCAGATCAGTGATCATAACCTTCTTATTATGAGTTCTCAACACATATGTCAAGATTCATCTCTTGGGCGTCATTCCCGAGGTGAATTTCTTGGCATCCATGTCTCAAACACAGAATAAGCAGGTTATGATTGGTTACCCACTCATAATCTTCTATACTATGACCCATCATCAACTAATTTGCTGAGTATTTCAAATAACTTATGAATTCAGTTGACTACTGACACCCTTACAATCTGTTTCAAGTGGACACCTGAAAGACTGTATTGCTATTAACAACTTAAACCAATAACTATCCACAAGGTCAAATGACAACTATGTAAACAGTGTTTTGCCAGCTATGATGAACATACTTCAAATTACTTTACAACATTTAATTCTGTCTTAGTTATCTCTGTGCAACACATCATTATTTTTATCTGTCATCTGGTTCTTTCCCTTACCTGTGGAAGTCCTCTACTTCAATTCATCATCCCATCTGCTCCTCACTTTAAATTGTCACATCTATATTCTGTCTTCTGCATCAGAAATCTTATTGGATGCACTCTCTTTGCTGTTTTCACATAACTAAACTCACATTTACTTCATGGACTTCTCACCAAACAGTATAGAGTAACTTCCTGAAAGGACAGTAGCTTAACTGACATTCACTAGCAAGTAATATACATGAAAACTGATTAATGTAATCCTCCTCAGCTTACCAAAAATATAAGACTTGATGCATTATCTTAAAGTTTTAAAGGAAATATCTCACTATGGCCACTTAACCTACTTTTATGTCCAGGATGGAAACGTGTCTCACAAGCAGAACCTACCATGTTAATGTAAGAAATACTTCCTCACATACAGAAATTAGTCATTGTTGTGCCTCATGGCTCAGTCTTGGGAGAACTATTTACCTTATATGCCACCATGACGAAGGTCTTTATTTTCTCTTAGCTCTGGGCTCCAACAATTTTTTAGACTGATGGTAATCCAAAAACATGACAGGTTTCCTGAAACTATCAATGATACAGTATCTCACTACCTTGCCATGATCTACACAAGTGTACTACCCTTAAACATAATCACTAAATAACTAACTAAATAAATAATGTCAAAGCTATATATTTTGAGCTCTGTCTTTAACACAAGGAGGACTTATAAACTCTGTAAGGAACTCTGTGTACTTGGGGCTGTGACTCATGCACCACCCCAGGTAAGTTTTAAATTCATATTATTAAGATGCCTAATAAAAGAAAACCTGCTGGGAGCCTACAACAAAAAATAAAAATTTCCTAATCCCAGATGCTAGAGCCTTCATTAAAAATTGGCCTAATTCTTTCAACTTTAAATATAATCTAGAAATAATTACAGAGGGGATCATTTTTCATCTGTAAAAGACAGCAGCTAGTATTAAATAAAATAGTAAGATTCTAGGTTCAAGTCTCCAGGCCTGAGTATGACTGCATAGCCATCATTAAAGCCAAGCTCTTTCCATTATCATAAAGCACTTGCATTGATTCATATTCACTTATCTTCAAGGTTCTCTTCCTGACATGCTATCCTACTCTCTGCTCTTTACAAACTATTAAATCAACCTCTGACAGTGTGAAATCTTCTTCATCAAATCCTTACTGTCTCTATTATAGCCACTTGAGTGCTTCACTAAGCCTTGTTTCTACTGGGCCTAAAAGCATGGAATACCCTTCTACTACATGTTAAGAGTGCATCTATATTTTAACAAATCAGATTGTCTTTACTGACTATTAAATAACAAATCTCATTCCAGATGGATTTCGAAAGCCCTTACCACTTGTATTTGATCAGAATATTGCAGAGAATTGGAGAATATTTGAGCAAGAGCACGATATTGGTATACAAGCAGCTTATTCAGATAAAGATGCACGCACCAGGGCATTCATTTTGCTAAACCTAGCTGGGTCAGAGGCCATTAAAAGAGAACATTTATTTGTATATGCACCAACAGTTCATGAGGGAGAAGGTGAAAATCATCATATTGTTGTACAGGCTGAATCAAGGGAAGACCCCGAGTGCTTGAAGTGCAAGTTCAGAGAAATATGTAACCCCCAAACAAATATTACATTAGAGAGGCATTTGTTTTACATGATGGATCAGAAATGAGGGGAAACTTTTGCAGCTTATATAACTGATCTGAGAAACAAAGCAAAAATGTGTCAGTTTTGTGACTTAAAAGATGAGTTAATAAAGGACAGGCTTGTGTGTGGTATTAATAGTACTGCTGTGAGAAGGATTTTGCTGTGTGACAGTATTTAACATTGAGTAAAGCCACTGAGATTTGTCAGGTCCATGAAGTAACAGAAAAACACACAAGTATGCGAAAAATTGACAAGACCATGGTTTCAGCAGGCTCCAGAACAAATGTAAATAGCATGCAACACGTGGCTAACAGATGTAGACCTAAGCACATGGCAGCCACAGCCCCTGCTGGCTCACCAGGGAAACCACGTAGCTTAAGGAGCACATTCCTCAGTGCAGTACAAGTATGAATCAGCAAAACCCAAATCTAGCTTTATTGTTAACTGTTGCAATTGTGGTGCCAATCATGAGTTTAAGAGAGAAATGCTTAGCATTTGGTCAGCAATGTCACAAGTGTAAAAAGTGGAACCATTTTCAAAAGTTTTGCAAATCAAGTAAACCCCACACAGTTGTAAAGAAAGGTTACACAAAAAAGCAAGTTGATCAAGTAGACAGCAATTCTGCTTTCTGTGTAGATGGTATATCAGTAATTGGTGAGAGAGTTGATGAACTGAATTTATTGGCAAAAAGCAAAGTGTTTTGTACAGTCCGGATCAATGGTAAATCCATAGAGCTTAAAGTAGACACTGGTTCAAAGTGTAATGTTATATCAGCAGACACATTTACTAAAGTTAGGACTAATGAGCAACTCAGTGTGGCCAGTAGTGCGAAGCTTGTTGCTTATGGGCGTGAAGAAATTCAAACGGAAGGCTTGGTGATGTTTTCATGTTTTTTGGCCAAGAATTGTTACAGCTTGTTATTCTATGTAGTCCAAAGACCTGTGCAGTCATTATTGGGTCTCAAAGATAGTTTGAGAATGAATCTGCTTTCTTTTACCAAAGAAGTTCTTCACATAAGTGCATAATTTAGTTTCAGTTTTTCTGAAGCCATTTTCTCAGAGTATGCTGATGTTTTTTATGGCAAGTTGAGCAAACTTCCAGTTATGTATTTCATGAAGTTAGACCCAGAGGTCACTCCAGTAGTTGAACAGTAAAAAGAGTTCCGATAGCTATGCAAGATAAAGTTAAGGCTCAGTTGGATAAAATGATACGGCAAGATGTAATTTGTCCAGTTATAGAACCAACTGAATGGGTGTCATCTATGGTAGGAGCTCACAAAAATGGCTCAGAAATCAAAATATGTATTGACCTAAGAGATTTGAACAAAACAGTGAAGAGACCATATCATCCAATGTGCACAGTTGGAAGAGTTTACAGCTCTAATACCGAATGCCACTGTTTTTTCTGTCTTGGATGCAAAGAGTTAATTTTGGCAAGCGATGCTTGATTGCAAATCCTCATTACTAACCGCTTTTTTTTTGTACCCTGTTTGGCAGCTCCAGATTCCTAAGGATGCCATTTGGAATAAATTCTGCAAGTGATGTCTTCCAGAGTGCAATGAAGCAATTTTTTTTTGGGTTATCCTTGTGCCATAACAGTAGATGATTTATTGGTTGGAGGCACTGGTGAACAAGAGCATGACAGAAGCCTAAAGAGAGTTCTAGACAGAGCATGTGAAGTAAACTTGAAGTTCAATCCTCTGAAGTGCAAATTTAGACTTCCAGAAGTAACATATGTAGGTCATTTATTTACCAGTACTGGCTTGAGACCAGACTCGACCAAGCAAGCAGCTATTCTTGAGGTGACAGCACCAGATAATATTCAAGCTCTACAGTTTCCTAGGCATAGTCAACTATTTAGGCAAATTTATACCATTATTCAGTGAGTTGACAGCACTTTTAAGGGAGCTAACATGAAAAATGTTGCATGGTCATTGTTAGAACAGTCACCAGAATGCATTTGAAGACTAAGCAGAACATTGCCACCCCACCTACATGAAAATACTATGATGTGAATAAACCAGTCACTCTTTCCTATGATGCTTCAAAATTTGGTCCTGGTGCAGTTATATTTCAAGAGGGCAGACCAGTAGCCTCTGCATCTAGAAGACTTACCCAAACTGAAATGCAATATGCATAAATTGAGAAAGAACTTTTGGTAATAGTATTTGCATGTTCCAAGTTTCATGATTATATTTATGGTCAAGCTATTCAGATTGAAATTGACCATCAGCCTATAGTTACTATTCTAAAAAAGCCTATGCATTCAGCTCCAGCGAGATTACAAAGAATGATGCTCAATTTGCAAAAGTACAACTTCAAAATGGTCTATACAAAAGACAAACTGCTCTAGCTGGCTTATACCTTATCCAGATTACCCAGAAATATGATGTAACAGCTTGACACAGAGAATTTTAAGTTTGACGTGATGGCAGTGCATAATATTTCTACCACTAGGCTTGATGAGTTCAGAGATAACACAAATACTGATCCAGTTTTGTAAAAACTCAATCACTACATTGATGTTGGATGGCAGGCAAAGCAATCTAGTGTACCACTTGAAGTGCAAACCTATTTTCCTTACAGAGATGAAATCTTGATAGAAGATGGCATTATTCTCAAAGGCCCTAAAATTGTTGTTCCTGCTTCCTTATAACAGCACTATATCTAGATTTTGCATCACGGTCACCCAGGTTCTACATCCACTAAGAGAAGAGCAAGAGAACTAGTATTTTGGCCTTCATTCCTGAAAGACATTGATAAAGGATTTTCTTCTTGTTCAGTATGCAATAATACTAGACTGCATTTTGCAAAGAGAACCACTTCAGCTAAGTCAAGTTCCTGAACTACCTTGGTCAATAGTAGCCACTGATATCTTCGAGTGGGACAATCAACATTACTTAGTATTGGTAGACTCTTATTCAAATTGGTTTGAGATTGATTTGCTACCTAACCTAACATCCACTACTATTACCAAGCTGAAACATCATTTCTTAGTACATGGTAGTCCACACAAAGTTATTGCTGACAATGGTATTCAATTTACTAGTCAGTTGTTTCAGAAATTTGCAAGAGAATGGGACTTGGTACATATTACTAGCAGTCCTGAATAGCCACAGTCAAATGGACTAGCTGAATGTGCAGTGCAGAGTGCAAAGCAATTACTTGAGAGGTCAAAGTGTGACAATACTGATTTTTTTTTGCACTTACTTAATCTCAGAAGCATAGCCAGTGATGCTATACTTAGCTCACCTGCTCAAAGACTTCTATCCAGGTAAAGCAAAACAACACTACCTATTAGTTCCAGTTTATTAAGGCCTAAAGCTAAGAACAACAAAACTATCAAGGCTCAATTATTCAAGAAGCTTTCTATCCAGAAGTCCAGTTATGTGCACAAAAGCAGTCCGGACAAGCACCGTGAAGCCCAAAAAAAATGTTAAAGTCCTTGTTGTGAAGGCTGTTTGCTGTACAAGCTGCAACACTTAAATTAGAATCCACCTGCACATATAAAGCCACACTGAAGTCGGAAAGAAACTTGAACCTTAACGCACTTTATTATTAAAACAAGCATTTTCGCTGTGGTTAAAACTACAGCTTCATCAGAGGCAAAAGTAGAATGCAGTGTCAGAGTTAGGTTTTTATACAACACACCCTCGCCTTAATTAGTAATACAATCACAATGAAGGTGTGTTAGCAGCATTTCTTGCAAAAGTAAATTCAGAGAATAAAAGCTCTGTTTAGAAGCATTCTCAAAAGTGTGTAGTTTCATACTTTTAAAACAGTTGGGAACCATGAAACATTGATGCATCAGTAGTGGGATGAAACAGGAACGAACTCTAACTCAGGTGCACCTCCACGTGGTAACTATGTGAAAGTGCACAACACCAGGAGTGGTCAACAACACAATCAACAAAGGTATGAAAATCAGGGAAGGCATTTTTTAGGGAACCCGAAACAGCGCCCTTACTACAACAAGAACTGGTCCAGACGATAGTAACGGGTGACTCTACTCCCAATTTAACGCCTATCGCTAACAACAATATGTTAGGTGACTTAAGTATCTTAACAAATGAAAAAGGCGACTTTAAAATCTATAATTTTTCTAGCTTTTGCGTGCCTCCACCCCATATAGAACTACTAGCATTCGGGAACACTTTTGTTCCTACAACTAAATGTAACCTTGTTAAGACGTTGAATGACTTGAAATGCTTTGTCAGGAAACTGAATTTGCATGTAATGTTTAACAATGATGTTACTAATATGAATACTAATTTGAAATTAGCTAGTACTTATAACCCCCCACTACACAACATTTTAACACTTTTTGAAAAAACCTGCGAACTGGACCTCAGACAAATGGTCACTTTTTCACATACTAAAAATGACCGTTTAGACTATAACATCACAGAAGGACAACTACAAGGCTTGGAAAACTTAAGTAAAGCACCGGTCAGGGTAATAAAACCTGACAAAGGAGGTGGGCTTTTAATCTTTGACAACTTTTTATATATCAGTAAAATGGAAACTGTCCTCGACAGTCCAGCTTATAGTTCATCGTCACTGAATGAGATGAACATGCCAATTTCTAGGACTAGGGGTTTTTTAAGGGACCTATTTATTAGTGGGTGCATTGACACTGACACCTACAATTACATTGACATCACAATGCCTAGGACACCAGTAATTTTTGGTATACCAAAAATTCATAAAAACTTGGTTAATCCAGCAACCCGGGCATTGATTGACAGTCGAGTCTCTTCTACATACCCCAGTGCCCAACTTGTAGAAATTATCTTGAGTAAATATATTAAGAAAATATAACACATTTGTAAGGACTCGTGGACATTTTTAAAAAAGATAAGTGAAATTGATTACAGTGACTCACTGAACTTCCTTACTATTGACGTCATAGATCTATATACGTCTATACCTCACCTCGAGGCTATTGAATGGATTTCACTAATGTTAGATCATTTGGGAGCACCCGAAAATGAAATTGACTTAGTATCCCAACTTTTCGATATCATACTTACGTCTAATTTTTTCATTTTTAATGGGAAATATTATCTCCAGAAACAAGGCGTAGCTATGGGGTCCCCATGTGGTGCTACAGTAGCTAACCTATTTATGGCCTATTGGGAGGTTGACAATATTCTTAAGGATGTTAACACAATGAACCGCATCAAGTTCTACACAAGACACCTGGATGATATTTTTATCCTTTTTGATGGCGATGAGATACTAGCAAACGAATTTGTTTCTTCTATTAATAATACAACTGATTTTTTAAAATTTACATCTAAATTCTCAGAGCTAAGCATTGACTACCTTGATGTTCACTTGTATAAAGAAGTTAATAATTGCGAATATTCTTCAAAGATATACAGAAAACCAACGTACTGCAACTCCTTTTTACATTACAACAGCTGCCACCCATTCAAGCAAAAGAAGGCTATTATAAAGGGACAGCTAATTCGAGCAGCTAGGATGTTCAGTAATGAGATATTATTCCAAGAAGAATGTAAAACCTTGGAAGTAATGTTTACTAACAGAGGATACCCAAATACTTTATTTGAAGAAATATTGGTTGAGATCAATAATAAAAGAAGGGAAGGTCAATTCCTACCCTTACTTCCACACAAAATTTTCAGTGGACAAGAGAATGACTTAGAAGTTAATCCGAGGGTTGGGGAGAACATACCCTTTCTTAGGGCAACCTCCAATACTGAGATATCAGGGACCTCGTTTGTAAATAGTTTCAACACAAATTACAGTATTGACTCGAGGAATATTCAAATTATACTTTATAAAAATTGGTACTATATAACAAATAATGAGGAACTCATGGACAAGTTAGGCACAAAACCTCTGATAGCATATAGGAGAGGCAATAATTCAAAAACTTTGCTAGAAAAAAGTAAACAGACGGAGCTAATGACTAGAACAAAAGGCTGTTTTCAGTGTGGGGCATGTAACTATTGTCATCTTGTGAAGGCTTCCAATTCCTTTGTAATACGTAACAAAAAGTACCACATTACACATAAGCTTAATTGTGACTCTAGATCCATAGTTTATTTAGCTAAGTGTAACTGCTGTGAAGCATTTTACATAGGTAAGTCTGACCGGAGACTACGGGACAGGCTGTACCAACATGATTATGCCATAAGGAAACTGAAAAAAGAAAACGCTTTAGCTAAACACGTAATGAAACATCAAGGACATAGCTTTCATTTCATTGCAATTGACCAGGTCAAGAAAACAGAAAGAGGGGGTCCAGTACCCCTCTTTTTGGAGAATAAGGAGCTAGAATGGCAAATATTACTAGATTCATTTTCGTACCCAGGTTTGAACGAACATTGCAATATAGCTTGTGTCCTGAAAATGAGGAGCTATAAAAGATAACTCCTTTACCTTTGTCTTACTTCACTTTTCACTTCACTTTATTTTACTTTAATAGTAACTTGTAGCAACATATACTTTTCACTACTTTTAAGACTCATACTTAGCAAGGCTTCCAACTATAGTTGCCAGTAGTGATTTCACTAGATATTTTTATAAACACTTTTTCATAAACATTTTTATATGCAGATCTGTTATGCACTGTTTTAAGACTGCTTTTATTGTGTATACATTTCTTACATTTTTTCATGCTTTTAATGCACATTTGCTTGGTGTATGAACGTAACAAATTACTGATGCATCAATGTTTCATGGTTCCCAACTGTTTTAAAAGTATGAAACTACACACTTTTGAGAATGCTTCTAAACAGAGCTTTTATTCTCTGAATTTACTTTTGCAAGAAATGCTGCTAACACGCCTTCATTGTGATTGTATTACTAATTAAGGCGAGGGTGTGTTGTATAAAAACCTGACTCTGACACTGCATTCTACTTTTGCCTCTGATGAAGCTGTAGTTTTAACCACAGCGAAAACGCTTGTTTTAATAATAAAGTGCGTTAAGGTTCAAGTTTCTTTCCGACTTCAGTGTGGCTTTATATGTGCAGGTGGATTCTAATTTAAGTGTTGCAGCTTGTACAGCAAACAGCCTTCACAACAAGGACTTTAACATTTTTTTTGGGCTTCACGGTGCTTGTCC
The DNA here is from genome assembly GCF_019279795.1 of Protopterus annectens. NCBI lineage: Eukaryota > Metazoa > Chordata > Ceratodontiformes > Protopteridae > Protopterus > Protopterus annectens. Next base: position 918,674,645 of record NC_056734.1, read on the forward strand.
GGACTGCTTTTGTGCATTTTACTGGTTTCCATTTGTTTGCTTTAACAGAAGTCCAGTTATGATAAATTGAGCAGATTTCTTCATTTGTTGAGGGAAGGAGAGACAGTGAGAATACAAATGGCGAACGTTTTCGACCAGATTGGTCAAGTTACAAGCATATATGGCGAGCAGAGATACTACCTTGTAGAATCTGAGGGTGTGGAGTACAGAAGAAATTCCAGAATCATCATTGCAGCATTGTTTATGTGATGCAGACTCTAGATCTCAGAGTGAACCAGACGTTGTTCCCATCCCAGAGTATGTTTCAACCTCTACTTCTTTTCCTGAAGATGTTTCAAATTCTTCCAAGGTTGAACATTCTGTAGGGACAGCTCCAGTTGCTAAACCTAATTCCAAGTTTTATGTCACATGATATGGTCGACTATCCAGGCCCAGTGTGAAATACATAGCAACATGGACATAACTGTATATATGTAACTAAGTTTGTATAATTGCATGACAAAGAATTACTTGTAATATATGCATACCAAATAGATTCATAACTTGCAAAGAGGGAGGATATAGATCAGAATGTATGTGCTGTGTCTTTAAGGAGCATATTAAGGACTGAGCATGCACATATAAATACCAGGCATGTGCTATTCCCAGTTCCATTTTGAGAGTGCAGCCAAAGAGTGGGAATGCATGTTTGCAGTAGTTAGTTTGTATATAAGTTACTTAAGTTAAAGTCAGTAAACTTCTATTGTGTTGTGTTTGTATATAATAAAGATATTTGAACAGAACCCATGAAGACTCTTGTATTGTGTCTTAAATAGGAGAGTGACAGCTAGTGAACAATTTAAGACTACAGGTATGCAGGCCAAGCTTGACGACCTAGGGATAAGACACTTGTAACTGATGGTGTCTAATACTTTGGATAGACCAAGAAGCAAGGCTGGTTCCTTCTCATCCTGAAGCTCTACACAAACACAGTTTGAAACTGACATAGCAATGTTAACAAAAATTTCCTTCCAAGATCAATGCGCACTGACAGTATTGTTTGACTCAAGATCTTGAGTTAATTGTCAATGTATTACACATGCAAGAAGTTTTGCTATGGTAATTATGATAGCTAAAGATTTATAGTTGATTTGATCCATTTCTCCTACACCCACTTCATTCAGCACAAGCTCATTGAGTTGAAGCTGTCAACAAGACCAGTCTATAAACAGATTCATGTTGATCCAGTGAACGATATTTCAGTCAAATCCATTTGTGTGAAAACGAAATGCTGAAAAGCAATCTTATTGAAATACAAACGTTACTTAATTGTTGCACAACAGTGGTGAAAAGTGCAGCTTCAATGTTTGATGAAAATGAAGTTTAGCAGTTTGTGTTCTCTGACACTAACTTCTCTAAAATATCATTCGCTGCATCAACTGCATCCCCCTTCAATGAACCAATAAGTCAAGAAGGGGAAACAGGATTGGGTTCAAAACAGAAGTAGTCAAAACTCATTTGTATTTTCACTGGTTTGTGTCTGCCCAGCATTTCCACATAAGGATGAATTGCTGGTAATCCATGGATTTTTCCTTGATGATATGACTTTGGAACTGATTTCTATATGTAGCAAGGGTGCATAGGGTGCAGACCCACACATCCATGGTGCAATGAGGATTTGCCCCCCCTAATTTTTTTTTTTTCTTGAAATTGTTTTGTCCTGCATGCTTGTGGTATTTGGAAGCCTTCAATCGTGTGATAGCAATTAGGTGAGAGGTGATTGCACATGAGATGAACACTTATTAGGGAGCCATTAGAATAAGATAGTTAAGCTTGAAAGTGTAACATCAGCAGATAGAGAATCAATGGAAATAAGCATTTTGCAGGATGGCAAGCCCCTCTGGATACCCTACATGGGGACTGCATCCTCAAACCACTGTTATGTCTATATGCTATCTGTCTGAGATCATAATATTGTGGACAGATCTGCTTTCCCTAATTTGTGAAAGTCAACAAGTGCATGCAGAAAGAGACATTATGATCACCTTGTTTTCAACGTCCCTCCAAAAAAAAAAAAAAAAAAAGAATGATTTATATACTTTACAGTTATTTGTTTCAACAGATATCCTCTGTTGGTGAAGAGGGATTAGGAAGGCTTCTTTCTGAAATATAGGTACTGACCCTTCCCTAATACTACTGTTTACTAGGTACTTAAGAGTGGTGGCTGTCGACTACAGAAATAGCTAGAAGAATTTAGATATATAATGTCTGTAGCTTTATATATGGGGGGCTAGGATATGAAAAATATTTTTTAAAGTTAAACAGGCTCATTTAATTCAGACAAAAACAACACACTAGGAAAATGACCCTGCCATAACGTTTGGAAAAGAAGAGCTAGAACAGAAGGTAATGCTTTTTCAAAGTACTTCTTGAATATTTCAGTTGGGAGAAGAAGAAGGGGTCGAATGTGAACTGGGATGGTAAGGAATATTTAAAGTTTTTACAGAAAGTTTTAAGGTAGCTTAACTACCTTAAAACTGTTGCAAAGGTATTTTTGTGCCACTTAATAACATGTTTAGAGTTCTGTATAACTTATCAATGCTAGCAGAAAGTGGCAGCAGTCCTATCATGGAGACATTGGACCTTCACCTTTACCATTTTTTATTTTATCTTGTTCATTCACTTTTTTAGCTGTTTCCTTTCCTTTCATTTCATTTCATGTTCTTTGTGACTTTGAAATCCAAGAAAGGCATATTTTCCCTTAACTCATTCAAACCTATAGCACCTTTTATCTATACTTCCAGTTAACACCTATAGCTCATTATAGCATCCAGAACTTTTCTGGGAATGACTTTGTAACTAAGCAACTTACCAGCTTATAATAGACATAAGTAGAAAGGACAAGGATTTGTTAATAAAATGACAATCCAAAACAAGAAAACTACCAGCAAAAACTGTGGAAATGCGGGCAACAGCTAAACAGTACACAACAGAAAAATAACAAAGCTGGACCAAGAAAGAAAAGAGAAAATAACTTTAACACATCAAATAAAATGTTACAAAGTTTTCAGGTATAATCCTTCCTCAGTGCAGTATAGAACTAACCACAGCACTTTTTTTAAATACACAAGAAGACATAGCCAGCCTATCAAAATGCTTAGTTAAATATATAATGATCTCCTTAAAGCAATACATTTTCAATTCTTGCTTAAGAATTATATTACTTTACAAAAACATTTAAAATCCAGTTAAAAATTTAATTTCATCTGTTTTGATTTTAGCACAGGTTTGAGTCTAATAGCTGCATTTGATCCTAGTATTTTGTGGGCACTTAGTTTTAAAATCCATTTATACTCGTCAACTTCAAGCTTATTTTTAGTGTCACCCCTTTTATACTAGTATTCAGTACTTGCAATAGCTTAAATTTAAACTAATTCATGCTTTTTTCTATACGATGTTTAGACAAAGCATTAGTTAAGACATTTCTCCTTGTATCAGACATGTTCAGTAATTCTGCCTTTTAGTTTTCTCACACATTTACTGAGCACTCAGAACATGTAGTAAGGTACATTATATGTTATCTAACACAGGTGGCAAAACATTGTATCTCATGTCTTTTATTTGTAACTGCATGTAGAACATGTCTTTCTTTACTTATATACTTATAATTCACAGAATTAAAACAAGGGAAGGAACCTACCTTGGAACTTTTAGTCACTTTATTTATAGGTCTATAACTAACTAATTTATAGCATAGTCTTTGCTTCAAAATTTTCATTCTTTTGTATGAAAAGTGTGGTGTAATTCTTGACATATTACTTAATTACTAAAAGCCTAACAAATGACATTGTATTTATCTTATTTTAAAGTTTTAACTGGATTTCAAATGTTTTTGTAATGTAATATAATTCCTGCATGGATTGAGAATGTATTGCTTTAAGGAGATAATTATATAATTAACTAAGCATTTTGATAGCTTGACTGTGTCTTCTTATGTATAAGTGTGTAAGTGTTATTAAAATTATTTTGTTCATAGGTTCATAGGTTTATACTAGGCTATCTGCCCTAAGGCATTTATAAGCCTAGCCCAAAGTTCTGTGGCTTACGCCACCCCTTATATGAAAAAATACTGTACCCATTAGTTTGTTGTGCCTCTGTCCAGCAGTGACACAGAGATGATTCCTGGGGTAAACCTACAATCTCCCATCCACAGGTCAAGATTTCTCTTGAACAGAGCCAGCGAGGTGCTCTGCCTCACATGGACCGGGATTTTATTCCACAGCATAGGGAGCCTCTGAGTGATAAATCTATCCCTCCAGCACGTCCTATTTATATCCGTGCTAAGGTTTAAGTTGCTTGCTCTAGTGGTTTTGGTGGATTTGGATTTTTTGAGGTGGAGCATGTCCATTAATTCCGAGTTGGACATGGCCTTGTATGTCAGGCACATGTCACCTCTGAGCAGACGGTATGTGACTGAATAGAGCTGGAATTTCTTCAATCTGGCAGCATATGGCAGATTTTGGAGTCTCTTTATCCTTTTGGTGAGGAACTTTTGGGGTCTCTCCAATTGCTGCAGATGTCGGGTTAAATACATCCCGAATGGGGCATTGTACTCGATCATTGGTCTGATAAGTGAAGGGTACAGGGGAACAATGACCTCACTAGATCTGGATGTGAATTTCTTCATGATCAGGTGGGCAGTGTAGAAGGTCTTTCTAACCACTTTAGCAACGTGAGTGTCAAAAGAAAGGCCACTGTCAACCTGGGTCCCCAGGTCCCTGATAACCTCTTCTGTGCTTAGTGGATTGCCACCTATATGGTAGCTTGGGGTTACCTTGTTTTTCCCGAAGGGTATGACTATACATTTTTTTGGCGTTTAACTTCAGGCCATGGCTCTGGCACCAGCTATCTGTTTCCGTGAGTCCCTTCTGAAGGATATCCGTGTCCGATGCACTTTCAACTATGGCGCCCAGTTTGCAGTCGTCTGCAAACTTTGTCAGCCAAAGTCCTCCCATGTTGGCCTGTACTTCTGAGAAGTAGATGCCGAACAATAGGGGGCCAAGGACCGAGCCCTGTGGGACACCACTTGTGACTGGCTTGGAGTCTGACATAGCGCCAGCAACTCTAACCCTGTGGGTTCTGTCCTTAAGCCAGTTTGCAACCCATCTTGTGACATATGGGTTTACATTTAAGCTGGTAAGTTTTTCTACAATACCCGAGTGGGGTATTGTGTCGAAAGCCTTTGCAAGGTCAAGGTAGGCTGTATGGACTGCCTTTCCCTCATCAATGGCCTTGGTGACTGTTTTGAAGAAGTCGACCAAGTTCAAAAGGCATGATCTGCCCTTGATGAAGCCAAACTGGGTCGGGTCCAATGTCTGCAAGTCCCCTATATCTTTGTTTATGAGCTCCATTATGATCCTCTCCATAGCTTTGCAGACTAGACTTGTTAAGCTTATGGGGCGGTAATTACCAGGGTCCGTAGAGGAACCGCCTTTGTGGAGTGGGACCACAGTTGCCGTATGCCACTCCTTGGGCACGTATCCTGTGGTAAGGCTGAGATTAAACAGCTGCCTTATGTGTGGGTTTAATTCCTCATTTAGCTCATGTAGCACACAGCCGGGGACACCATCCGGTCCCATTGATGCTGTGTTTTTTGCTTTAGAGAGCAGCTTTCACCTGCACATTTGAGATGTCTGGGAGGCTACACTCCGCTGGGATAGTTATCTCTCCTTTAGGGGGGGAGAGGGGGGTGAAGTTTGCACTGAACCTGTCTGCCAGTATGTTGGAAATGTTTGTGGGTTCAGTGATTTTTGTATCATTTTGGACTAATTCTGAGCATATCTGGGAGTTTCCACACAGGTTCCTAACATAGCTGAAAAAGGCCTTATGATTGTCCTTTGAATCCATGGCAATTTTTCTCTCAAAATTGGCCTTAGTTGATTTCATGAGTGCTCGTATTTTTTTACTAAAAATGATCAGGGGTGACTTCCCTTTTATGGATTTTGTTCTATCATGTAATAGCTTTCTCCTCTTATTGTAAAGTTTGTTAATGGCTGGGGTCCACCAGACTGGACGTTTGCCCTTTGTGGAAAGAGTCTTGGTTTTATTTGGGATTGCCTGATCCATGCAGTCCTAGAGGTGTTCATAGAAGGCATTTGTAAGGGCTTCCGCAGCTTGGGTTGTGGTTTCCACTGGCTCAGGGGCCTTGAAGGATACCACACCAGTCTTGAGTAGTGTGAAGTTTGCTTTAGAGAAGTTCTTCACTGTGGTATTCTTTGTTTGGGGTGGGGGCGGGATGTGGATTTCCAGTGAGATTAGTTTATGATCAGATCTCACCAATGAGGGATATACTTCCAGTGTGGAGCATTTTGTCCCCATTTGTCTTTTGTCTGCATTTGTTGTTTTTCTGTTTAATAAAATGACACTAAGATTGTTAATCTAGGATGTCTGACAGAAGAGTCTTGATTATAGTATGCTTTTTAAGTTGATTTTTCAGAAGATGCTCTGGAATGCAGACTGTAAGTGGTACAACATTCCACACCACATGAATGTTAATGAGTAAACTGGCTTGAATAGTAGCAGGTTGCCTTGTATTCTCAGGATTGTTCCATAATATAGTTCACTACCTCATCACAATAGGAAGAGATAGGCTTCAGCATGGGGTGCATGCTCCCTAATGCACTCTTCGGTAAAATCAACCATACCTGACTATTTCTAACATGCTGGTATCCCTCTGCCTGTCTGCAATGTCTGAAATTGTAAAGACTGTGGGCCAGATTTACAAAGGCTTGCACGAAGTCTAAGATTAATGTAAGATGGCAGACAGCCAATATGTCTGCCGAGCGATCCAGCAACAGTCACCAGGGGCGTGCATGAGAGCTTCTAAAGCTACTCTTGCACGGACAGTGTTATGGTATGCAAATTACCTCATTTGCTCATGAAAACTATGCGAATGAGGTAAATTTGCAATCCAGGAAACACTGACCTATCCATGTAAGAGTAGTGTTATTTGCAGACATGTACTCCATTGGTAACGGAGTATTGTTCTGCAAATAGCTAAATGGAGCTATGACAGCTCCAAATAAAGGATGCATCTAGTTCAGGAAGCATGCCAATGGCCAAATATAAGGCCATTGGCATTTGCAAATGTTGTAAATCCTTAAAATCCATTTTCCCCCGATCTATGATGTTTAAGCATAGAGCAGCACCTCACAAACGTGCGGTGCTTTAAATAAAATGAAAAAAATTGAAAAATAGCCAAAAATGGGCATTTTCACTAAAAAGCTTGTTCTGTCATGCAGGTGAATAGCAGGCTGAAAATGACATGGCCACTGAGTAGTGGTTGCTAAGGGGGGGGGGGAGCTCAGTGTGAGAGATGTAACTAAGCATTAGTAGGTAATCTTATGCAAATGAGGATAAGGATAGTGAATCCCAATTTTCCCCTGCATGTGAGCCATGTCCCTAGAGTGTAAGTGTAGGAGTAGAGGAGTAGTAAAGTAGAAGATAGGTGACATTATGAGGGGGTATGTTTGAAAGACTGTAAGCTTATTAGAGCACAGTGGCTTGTGTTTGCCCTGAGTTGCTCAGGATTGCAAGAGGCATGTCTACAGTTTTCCTACCTGAAAACAAGAAACCGAAGGCATACGCCGTGGATATATCTGACATTTCTTACAAATGGGCACTCAGCATGTGCGCTTGTTTGCGCGGCGCTGCCCCTTGTAGAAACAGAAAGGGAAAAGGAAGGAAAAGTAGTAGGAAGTTAACCAAGGAGAACTAGCAGAGCTGCCATGTGAAATATATCAGAATCAGCCAATTACACAGGAAGTAGAATAGCCCAGCCAAGCCCAGCACTTTAAACTCTGGAAACAGCAGTCTACTCTGTTTTTTCCCAAGAACTCTGCAACACTGCAGTATACAAAGTGTGAAAACTTAAAAGCTTAAGTCAGACATAATGTTAGGGGCTGCTAGTGCTATCATAAACCAACATGTGCAAGATGTTGAGGGTGGTGATGATGTGAATGTTGCTGAGCGACCCACAGTGAGGAGACGGAGAAGAGTGTACAGATCCAGGGTAACCTACCAGGAGCTACATGAGCTGGAGATGGTGGAGTGCTGTAGAGTGGACAGAGACCTCCTGCAGCAAATTGTTGAGCTGTGCTGGCCATGCCTCACACACAGAACAAACAGAGGGAACCCATCCCAGTGGATACCAAGGTATGTGTTGGCCTATGAATACTAGTTACAGGTATCTTCCAGAGACCAACTGGTGATATGATGGGGGTTTCACAGGCATCAGCATCCAGGGTACTGCACCAGTTCCCGGATGCCATGTCAGCACGTTGGTGAGCACGTATATTTCCCCAATTCACGTGAGGCATTGGCCAGCAATATGTGTCTTTTCCACCAAATAGCAAACTACTCTGAGGTAGTGGGTGCAATAGACTGCACACACATACACATCAAAGCACCACCCGGTGAGTGGGATAGGGTCTACATCAACCACAAGGGCTTCCCCTCCATCAACTGTCAGGTCATGTGTGATGCCCAGGGCATAATAATGAATGTGTGTGCTGGCTGCCCTGAAAGCTATCACGATTCCCACATCTGGCATCTGACGCAGCTGTACCCGAGATTTGCCAATGGGGACATGCCTGATGGTCACCTAGTGGGGGATGCTGGAAACGCACGGGAGCCGTGGCTTATGACACCCATCAGAAATGCACACACAGCTGACCAAGAACTCCATAATGAGGCACACGCACAAACAAGAAACATTATTGAGCATGTGTTTGGGATGCTCAAGTCAGGGTTCTGGTGCCTGGACACATCTGGTGGAGCCTTGCAGTACTCACCAACTACATGTACCCAAATTGTCATGGTATGTGCCCTGCTACACAATATGATCCTGTGAAAACAGCTGCAGCAGGAACAGCATGGGGCAGGGCCAAACAACCCCCCACCATTGCCAAGGTTTGCACAGGCACAGCGTGACTCAGAGGAGGAACAACCTGAGCCTGCCCCAGTAGGCAGAAGGAGGCATGCCCAGTATGCCTTGACCTTGGCAAAGAGGCAATGCATAGCACATACACTGACTCATTAGGAACCCTGGAAATGACACCTCTCCCTGACTCACACATACAATAAAAGGGATGCCTGACTTGACACTACTTGTTTTCAAACATGTATAGGAAGTGTACTATGTGCGTCTGACATAGGCAGCCCTGCAGCACCACTTGAGGCATGGTTGCCCTATCTGTGGGGACACTAACATCAGATGGACCGCAGGAGGGTAACGCACCTACATCACCTGTGAATGCAAAGAAAGACTCTAAATTACAATAGACACAGAAACACAGACACACAGAAACACACACAGACACACACACACACACACACACACACACACACACACACACACACACACACACACACACACACACACACACACACACACACACACACACACACACACACACACAAACACCATGCATGTGATTTGACAGATGGCATGCAGCATGCCTGTGGTACAGCAGAAGGCATGCAGCTTAGACATTAATAGTGTTAGTAAGCATACCTCCCTGGGGTGCACACTACAGCAAGCAGGTATCATATCAGTAGCCATGCAGTTCATACAATCATGGTAGTATGCATGCATCCCCATGATACACCATGTGGACCAGAACAGGATCACAGTACACATGGCTGATGTGACCTTGACATGTACTCTGCTGACGTGTGCATTAACATGCATACATGTCTGACACAATGGTGTCCTGACACATGTACAGCATTGTAATGGGCATCACATTGTGGTGTTGTCTGTATGCCCTACAGATAGAATGCATGTTTAGCAAATGTGCATGAACATGGAAGGGTAGTGTGAGCCGTCTACATTGCTATACAGTGTGAAGTACAGACACTGTGCCATTGCATGGCATCTTGAGGCATCTATATTGCTGTACAATGCATAATATGTACACATTGCATAGCCATAACTGCATGCATACCCATGACATAACTATGGACTGTGACCCACGATGCTGAGGTGTATACACACCAAAGCATGCTGTGTCAAGTGACAGGTTACTGGAGGCCTACAGCTGACACCCCTGCACAACAACTACAGGATCTTAGCTGCCTAGCAACCATGTCCACACATAGCAGACATGTCAATTCACCATTTCCCACATGACATTGATGTACCACACACACACACACAAGGTGCAAAGCTAATGGTGATGTCCTACAGCAGCAAGGGAAATGTACAGTATCTGTGGGCTGATGTGGTGTCAGTGTTTGTGGAAGCTGTACAGGTGACTACTGTCATGCTATGACACAGTCGTGATGTGCAACTGATCTTCTATGGTAGACTTCAGTGACACCTTCACTAGCTGTGCACAGGCTGTTAGGATGTCCAGTGTACCAAATCAACTGTATAATCAGTCAACTAAGGCTATCAGTGGACCATGTGTGGACAATGTGCAACAGGGTGTATACACATCACATCTACTGTGTGGCTACGTGTCTCTGGCCATCCTCCATGGCCATGTGTGCACCTGTGTTGGCCAAATGTGTGTGATGGCCATCTATCTCGCATGTCTGTGTTGTCCTATATGACATACACCCATAGATATCAGATATGTCACCATCCACAGGGCTATGCAGACAATGGGTTGTATGTTTAGTATGTGGGGTATGGGTCATGGGATAGTGTGACAATATTTCAGCCAGAACACTACATGTCTGGGACATGTCAGATGGCACATCACAATATGTGCAGCCAATGCAGGGACATACAACACAATGGTGACACCTGTGGGCTGCCCATATCACAGCTCACTGTGTGGTACTGTTTGCGTACCACACATGTTGTTCCAATGCATACTACATATGCCTCCATTGGGGAACACCTCCACCATTGTATGCACAGCTGACCACACATGTAGCAATGACAAATACTGTGGTTTCAAGTTAGTGTATCATTTAATTTGTATATATTGCACATGGGTGGCCTATGTGAATGATGGGTGCTGCAACATGTATATTGTGACTGGAACGAACATGAAGTGTGCAAGTGTTAACTGGACACATGGCAAATAGATCTATGCTTTAACATGCCTGATACTGATGACAGTCTTACCTGCAACGGACTCATGTCTGTGCGGCACGCCAGAGGTACCTCTATAGGGGTGACACAGCAGTATGAACATTATCCATGACTGTATGACAGCCACAGGGTGCACTGTGCATGTTAACACATTCACCTGTATAATAGCATATAGTATGCACATGTGTGCATACACAGGGTAGCATACTGTAGTATGCAGCTTGTTTGTCCACATACCTTGCATATGTTGTTACTTTACATAATGTACAGTGGCACATGTAACTAAATTGGATATAATAGCCATATGTGCAGTACTGACTTACCAGGCAACTCCAGGCTCATTGGTTGGGAGACACCCACCTCCATGATGGCAGCTAGAGTTTCTGGATGCTGTTCTGAGGGTGTCCCCAGACTGGCCAGTAGCTCCTCGGTGCGTGTGAGTGGGGACTGGGTTGGTGGCCCACCACCTGTTCCACCTTGTTCCCTGGCAATTGCAGTGGCATGCTGTTTTGCATGTCGTATCAAGTCCGTGCAGTGTCTGCACACCTGCTGGTAGGTGCAGTTATGGCCACCCACATTGTTCACCCTCCTGCGAAGATCCTGCCACATGTCATCCCGCTGCTGGGCATGTTGTGGCACATGGCTGAACAACACCTCGTAGTTCTCATGGAGGTACGGGATGAGGACATCATCCTCCTGGCGGCTGTACGCTGGAAGGCGTGTATGAGGCATTATCTTTAAGACATAATGATGGTGACAGGTCACAGTTTCAGCGATGTACAGAGATACTGCTGCACATACATTTCTATGACATCTAGTACATCTGAACAGTTATCTTTGCAAATCATCATGACACGGACAAGACTGATGTGTTTGTGTCACACACATGTAACACCCGTTGTGCATTGGATATCATTACCATATATGTGTGTCACCTCATTACAGTGTTCATACTCCATGTGAATGCTGTCTTCATGTGGGCATGTCTATTTGCCTGCACTGGTGTTCTTACCTATCTGCACATGCCTGGATGTGTCCACAGTAATGCTGTTGACCTTGATGCTGTGTATATGTCACATATCAACACAGACACAGCCTTAATGGACTTGAGCAGTGACAATACACACATACGCATGGAAACCTGTACATGCATGTGTTTTGCCATATACATCTACACAGCACTGTACAGCTGTTCAACATCCTGCCACGGATCGCCTGTGTTGCACATGTGATAGACATGGGACAATGGTTAGTCGGACGTCATTTGCAGTGATGCTTATGAACCATAGCATGTATGGGCAAGGTTTCCTAGCTGTAACAGACAGCCATTATGTCACTGTGAGGTGCATCAGTGCTACATTACTGATCCAGACAGTTGATACTACATCTACCATGCGGCCATCACACCATGTATGACTGGGATGACATGTGCAGCTTTGATGGACAGGGTTGCATGGTTTGGCGGGAGTTCATCACATGTATGGCACTGGGATCTGTCCAGCATGTGGCAATCCTAGTATTCAGACGGTGGATGTCCATGACATATATCTTACAGATCAGGATATGGACATGTAGCATGTCCATCATCATGGTGTAGCAGATGTCTTTATGCAAGGTAGACAGCATGCTGCATAGTGGAGGTGAGGATTATGAAGGCTGGTATCGCCCATATACGCATGGCCATTACCCCTTAAAGGTGATATGTGATCCAATATTGGTCACCCCAGTGCTGTATATGCCTGTCCAATGATCTCCGTGCTCATGGATGGCACCCTGTCATGACATGGGTACCTTGTATGACTACCTAAGGGGCCTGGAGATGTCACCAAGTCAGGGAGGTGTACTGCACAGCACCATCCCTTACACAGTGTCCATAATGAAGAACACAGCCTAGGTGGTAGTTAATGGGTACAGGGATGTTCACCTAGCGGTGACAATGCTGATATCATCCATCAGAATGTGCACATATGTCACACACCTCACCCACACAGCCCATTCCGTATGTTGTTCACAACACTGACACAGCTATTCCTCATAGGTCATGGCCATTCACATCCTTACATACACAGATGCCTAACATTTGTCTGTGTGGTATGGACTACAATGATGGTGGAGTACAACACATTAACCCTGTTCTACTGCAGCTGTCATTGGTGTGATATGCACATGTCACTCTGGCACCATTTGTAGTTGTGAGTCTGTCAACAGGCCACTGGTAGAACACTCCTGTGACATACAAAGGTATTTGTAATCAAACATCCATACTGTCCTGTACGTCTGTACTGCTAACATCTACAGTGATAATGGTTCATGGACATGCGCACCATACTCAGCAGGGTTATAGTGTGGTGCCACACATTATGACTGTCATCACCACATGTGGGTTGATATTATCCAACACCCTGCCTGCATTTTATGGTCATGCTAGGCACTTGTACAGAACTTGTGAGCATGTCATGAGCTACTGATTAATATAGCACCCATTCCACACCATTTCCCACAGGTACACTGGCTGCACTAAGATTTCCAGCTTCCATATGGTACAACAACTGTTGTACACACGTAACTCACATATTCTGTGAGACATGGTTGTATATACAGGCATGTCCAACTGTCACATACCAGTGCTATTGCCTGTCTATAAGATGGATATGTCGTACATGTGGCAATAGAGCAATTGTCTCATGCACACATTCAATGCTCACCTCCCGACATACGACACTACAGCTTGTGGGGATGCACGTATGCAACCCTGCTGGGGGTAATGCTGTCACCAACCCTGACTGCACCTGACAGTCATGTGGGGATGCGTAACATTTGCAACACACCCCACTCATCACATAGTCTCACATGATCTCCATCACAGGGCACACATACAAGGACAACGTGTGCAGTACCTCTCCATACTCTGTGTAGGCACCAGTGGATGCCCCCATACGGAACACAACATCACCAACTTATAGCCCACAGACTCATGTGTGCTCATCACATACAGCCAATAGTGTGTTATAACATACACAACACACCAGTCATAGGTAACTCTGTAGGTGGTCACACTGCAGTTCCACACAGCAGGCTACACAAGGTGATAGTCGCTTACATCTTGCTATCGGGTAGCTGGTTCTGCAACATAACCTATGCACCCATGCCACACCTCACCAGGTATGCTGTGACTTGTCATTCTCCATGTTAGTGTGACTGCCCTGAGATGCCACTTCACAGACTACATGTGCAGGGACATGCAATAGCTCACCAGTCTTGTAGCCCTGAAGGTGTGGGCCAAGCCCTGGGGAGCATTATGCATTCATCCAGACCCGATACCACGTACAACGACTGACTGTGTCACTTCAACAGTTGCCTATGCTCTGCTGTCATTCCACAGGCATCTGGTATCTGTCCGCTTTGACTGACCTGGTCAAACACAATGCTTTGGCACAGATGACCTGCACCTGTCAGCCCTGGGAGTATAGCTCGCATGTAAGGCTCTTGCTGCTTCTATACTGCCTGTCTTGCACAGTTTCCAATAATAGTCACCGGCAGAATGGGAACTGGCAAGCAAGACATGGGGTCATGTGACACAATGCTTGCAGCTTCCTCTGTAATGCACGCAGGCAAGGAACACCTTAGAATGCACCACTCCAATATCTCTGCAGTGACTGGGACCTGCCTCTCGGTTCTGCAGAGCACACCTGCAATGACAGGTTATAGACAGATCATACCTTTCAGCCACATACCTGGACTGGCACACCCACAGCTGAGGTGTTCCCACATCCCACTATGTTGTACACACATCCTGGCTAGTTACTTAGCACAATGCATCAGAGGTGTTCCACATGCAACTAACTGTGTCTGGAACCACTATACACATTGTAACAAGCTACAGATTCCACTACATACCCCATGGTTACCAGACCTCATTTGTTGGTGTACTGGACAGTAGGGCTCAGACAGCTACTACTGATGTGTGGCTGATACTAACCCACACTTAACTGGGATAGCCACTCATGCACTGACACATCCATGAGTCATAACCTCCACTCGGCTGGATAAACCCATACACACCACCTCCAAGACCATTATCCATGACATGAACACTACCAGCATGTGACTGGTGTTCCACACCTGTGGTCATCCCTTCATTGGTGGATTCTGAACATATGCTAATCAACCTTGTTAGCCACATCCTGGCACCACACACTTCACAGCATACACAGTACATGAGTACTACAACACCTACTACAGACGTCTTATGACAGGGGTTGTTAATGTCATGACACCCGTGCAGATGGACATTGCACATGCAAATGCTGCAACACACCCCAGTGCACTTCAGTAGCATGTACATGACTGCAAGGATCATGCTATGCCACACAAAGCCATGATGGTACACACCAGATAACAGATGCCACTCTGGTGGTCAAGTTCCATGGACATAATGTACAACAACAGATGGAGGCTGTTGCACAGTGGTGTACAATCCCATGGGAGGGGTAGCTCACTGGTCAGCCTCAGTAGGGCCATGGGATCCCTCATCACATACTCCATGACTAGCTACGTAAACATTACCGCGACACATTCCGGGGTGTACCACACGGCATTATGGAGGTATGTCAGTAGTCACTGGCAATACCCACATCTGCTCTCACATACAACAGTCACTCAGGAACATTACAGACCCAGGGGATGTTGGCAATATGCTGGTGGATGGATTCAATGCTAACATTACACCCTTTCACTCACTACAGGGCCACAATCCATGCAGGAACATTGTGGTTTCCCTGCGGTCACACCTACACAGTACTAACCTGCACTCTATATGTCCTGGGACACTGGCCCCATGTCACCTTCCAAAGTCCTAGGCCATGATGTCCACAAACCTCTGAACAACATGTCTCCCCACTAGGCCACCATATTCAGTAATAGCCTTGTGCCAGACATTGTGACCCCTGAATGGCACACAGCAACTTTCATCACACTCCACACAGGTGGCACCACAATGCACGAGTGGGACTATAGTCCTACACACCTGACTGGACTGTTCTGCACGGCTATGGGGAACATCATCAAGGACATAATTCACAGAGACATTGTTGGGCTCTGGTCATTTGATGCCACCTGGGTTGGACTTGTTAGGGCCAGAGCATGGCCCCTACACCTGGTGGTCTCCTTTCATACAGTTACCAGGGTAGTTGATGATGGTACGGGAGTCCACACATCCTACATTGTCCTCTCATTGCCTCTCAGCACCGTTCTCCATTCTGGTATTGACAACATATACATCCACCTGCACATTGTACACTATGTCTCAGGATGTTAATGCAACGTGGCTCATGGACAGGACACACAATGAGGGTAGCATACCATAGTACCTACTGCATTTCAGTTACATTTGGCATACCACAGTCCTCAGTCATAGGGCCCCTCATGTTCAGTATATGCTTCCCTGAGGTACAGGCTAGCACAGAGGGACTTTCCCTGCCTAGCTTTACAAACCCCTGCATACAAAGTGCCATGATTGATCCACCAGCTGATACTGACTCCATCCATACGTGTGCCACTGTGACAGATACCTGATATGAATATCATGGCCTCAAGCTGCATGACACAGGGTCCATGGACATCACCTTTGCATTACACGATTCACCCACTATCACATAGGTGGAAGTCCCCCTACATACGTGTCACAATGTACATGTTTGTAGTATACACATATGTCACACCCACTCCTGTGATTACCATATTGCCACTGTGGTGTGGATATCCTTCTACATGGCCACACTTATCTGTATTGGGTGTGTAGCTGCTACATAGGCACCCATTATACCTCTGAACTCAAGACTTCTACACACATTCAAGGGTACACCACCCCATTTAGGGTGTACCTTACACAACAGCTACAGCTTTACATACCACAACATTAACACGCCATGACGTTTATTGAGCTCTGACAGCTAAGGTATGTGGCTGAACTATGGACACCACATCTGTACACATTTGCATACTACATACTCAGGGGTGACCTCTGCTGAACAGACAGGGCCCAAGTCCACAACAATATTAATGGATATACTCCACATACGCGACATACGCAGATACCACTGTGAGCAACATGCTCATGGATATGTGCACAAAAGCAACACTGAGTGGGATGTACTTGAGGGTTACATTCCCAAACCGGACACTCACCATGCTTTGGAACATGACTCCTATGTACATCACACAGGGACACTCAGTAGCACTGTTCATGTGATACCTCCCTTGGTGTTTGGGACACACATGTACACCAGGGATCACTGCAGTGGCTGTACTGTGCAGAGGTGCAGGTAACACGTGGCTCTGCTGATCACAGGACACTACCCTAGAGAGGTGCCACTGGTGTGAACATAGTGGTTGTGCTTACACATAGACTTGCCAGACTGCATAGTACCCCACTATGAACCTGTGAAGCTATTACATGTCCTTTGTGCATGGTTACTTGGTAGCCCTTCCATTTAGATTAGCTATCATGCTGTTACAATGTCCCATGCCTACAAGCCATATGTATCCTGTTATTGTACATGCCAATAGACGATACCTGTGGTATGCATGATATGCCTGTTATGCTGTGTAGAATATCTGACATATCTACCTACAATACTATACATTACACATATTTTACATATTACCCCATAATGCAAAGCATACTTGCACAGCGGGACTACCTCAGACATGTCATTGTTGTTATATGCCCATACACATGCCTACTGTGACAGTATATCAACATATGCTATCCCCGGCTATGGCACATACTTGTTGGACATACCCTACCACTGACGGCAGGTTGTATGTAATTGTTCTGTTTAAAGCCCTCATGTAGCATCCCTTGTGGTGTCTGTGATGTGTACCTTGTGGCCCACAGTTGGATGCACAGTTTCTACAACCTTAAGTATGCTCAGCAAGACATTACTACATAAATACCTTTTCCCACGTTATGCATTGCGGACACTTTTAATTAATGCAAAACGAGCTATACATACAGTAAATAATTAATACAAAACATGCTATACATATACTTACATACCGAATGTTCTACATACCTTGTTATCGTTATGTACTTTCGTCTATATCTCTCTCACACTGCTTACATGGGTATTTTGTATGAGCATATGGTTTGAATGTCTGGCAAGTCTTCCTTATATACATCGATACCTGTAACATGTGGTTTTCTGCCACCTATTGGTGATTCTGAGTTACTAATTACTTGCATATCAGCTTTGCAGCTACTACATTCACCAATTACACAGCAACAGTGGGGTATAATTGACTTCTCCACTTGGGCATTGGCCATTTGCCCTACCTTCGGGGAGATGGCCTGTATTGTGTTTTGTTATGTGTAATTGCAACTGCTATGCATAGAGACAAGTATACTTTGGATTCATGTCCCCCGTGGATTGTGTGTGACAGCTAGAGTATGTGGTTCAACATGTGGGTGTACCTGTCATCCCAACGTCTGTTAGCGGGCTATTGCAAACAAAACCTGTAACATCGCGTTTGTTCCATTATACAATGGCTGCAATTTTGCATGGCGCCTTTAATTGTGCATCTCACAAGGTATGTCAATGGTTCTGCAATTGTAATTGACTGACTGTATATTTGTGCTGTTATTGCAGTCTGTATTGCTATAGTTTCTAGTGTGGGAGATGGTGGGTGTACGTACCATATACAGGTCTGTGGGGCTTGAATTTCTACATATTCCATATATATGTGTGTGGGCTCCGTCCCTTATTAAAGAGCTATCAGTTAGTAGACTTATGTTACGGGATTGTACATTGGGTCGTTGTTAATTGGTTTCTATATAGTATGCAGGTGAGGTTGATACTTCCATACCTCCAGAATTGCAGCGATATGTAAAGGGATATGTCTACATGACAGCTATCCTGTGTATTTCTGTCCCAGATATTTGCAGTCATTGCGGCTGTGTTGGTAACAGAACCTCTTTCCCATGGGTTGACACCTTTTCATATGGCCATTGTTGGACACTTCCGGGACACACAGCAGTGTTTACAGGCCAACACATAGCCACGGTCAGTAGTATGCAGGATAGCACACACTTTTATCCTCAATACATACCTATTGTTGTTGGACTTTGTCTACTTATCATATTGCATGTAACATTCACGTTTCTTACATACAGGCATAACTATTTAATGCAACTATTACATTATGTATGGGGCATATTAATGTCCTACAATCTCGGACATTTGCCCTTTGTAATGTTTTATGTCAGGACACACCTGCCCAGGGAGGGGCTGTCCCTCCTAATGTGGGACAGGTGGTGACGTATGCCTACGGCCAGCTATACCCACACCTACTGTAATCATCTACCTCCGAGTTGGCACTAGCAGACACATGATGCGAACACACACACACATTACAGTCACACGGGGACGCACGCGGCACCCTCAGCACACACATACACAGACTACGGCACTCACACATACAGTTGAACACAGTACCTACATGGACCGCAACACTGGCAGCGGTAACGAATTATCCATTCATATTATCATACTATTACTCGTGGTAGTACTGTTCTCTTTTGGTCTTTCAGTCTCATGGTTACACATGTTGGTATGTTACACATTCCATAGTTGGCGGTATCCTACGTATTTGTACCTCCAAGGTATTATGAATGCCGTTGACCTATCTATACATATTTGCAGATATCGCTGAATCCGTATATATCAACATATATCACTCTATCGCCCTTTCTATCTGTATTATATATATATATGTGTATTATATATATATATGTATATATATATATATATATATATATATATATATATATATATATATATATATATATATCTGACGGGGAAATTGACAGGCAAGCTACACCTTTCATTGTGTACTTGGTGTATACTGTTTCCTGGACTCCGCACGTTTGTGTCTGTACCTGTCACATTACACACCTGCCATAGGTTAGGGTTGCCAGCTGTCCCACTCTGTGAGGGACAGTCCCTCTTTGGGCAGTTGTGTCCTGCAAAATATTTGTAAACATAGCAAATGTCCTGTGATTTTAGAACATACTTATTTCCTATAGTTTATGTAATAATCGCATAAAACAGTTATTCTGTATCTGAACCAACAAACAGAATAAGTAAGTAAACTTTGCAAGAATGAGCTTTTATCTGGGCAAAACAGTGTAGTTCTGCTTCCCATACTGGCTGGGTGTATGTGTCGGCCTGCAGACATCTGACATATGTCCCACATTAGTACTTTGAAGAGGTGGCAACCCTACCATAGGTACAGCTTGCCTAGCAATAGTGTTAGGTGATTCTATACATGATTGTGTGTTCTACACCTGGCAGTGGTTGTTTTACCCTTCAGAGCAGGCGCTATTAGTACAGGGGTAAATAATGCTGGTTTCACCTGTTCTGGACATCATTCATCGTAATCTGTGCGATATTCGGAGTAGCTTATCCCTGTTTTGCACATATCCATATAGTCATATTTAAACGTCGCTTACCAGCAGTGGGCAATGCATATTCCCAGTAACGTGTGCTAAACATATGATCTGATGACCTGCATCTGTCATGCATTACTCGTGCCTTCGGGATTACGTTACATCCCTTGCAGGACATGGGACCGGTAACATGCATGACAGTCACTGCATTTAACATATGGCCGTCTGGGATTTGTACACATGTTATGTCATTTTGTACGTGGAGTGCACTACAGTTGTTACTCCATACTGCAGTCACATGAGTAACTCAGTTAATTAACATACTGATGAGTCCAGTTAATGGTATGTCCATGTGATGTTTACTGTATGTGCTCCAGCATTGGGTATGTATATCACAGTGTTATGTCATTTTGTACGTGGAGTGCACTACAGTTTTTACTCCATACTGCAGTCACATGAGTAACTCAGTTAGTTAACATACTGATGAGTCCAGTTAATGGTATGTCCATGTGATGTTTACTGTATGTGCTCCGGCATTGGGTATGTATATCACAGTGAGCCACACATGATACTGTGCTACACCTTCAAATGGCCGTGGGTGGAGCATGCTGGGGTGACGAATACCTGTCATGGGTACACCCCATGGCTTGACACAACATCCATGATTATATTATGTGGAGCCCCTCATTAACACAGCAGGGACTCCA
This sequence comes from Protopterus annectens, assembly GCF_019279795.1. NCBI lineage: Eukaryota > Metazoa > Chordata > Ceratodontiformes > Protopteridae > Protopterus > Protopterus annectens. The sequence continues at coordinate 918,695,886 of NC_056734.1, forward strand.
TGCTGAGTGTCTGCAGAACAGTGCTTAAACACATGTGCTCCCATGATTGCCTCTGCACCTCTACGCGACAGTTGGTTACTCGATGTTGTGGCAACAGCAGACACTGTTTGCCCAGTTTGGTGTATGGCCTCTGACAATCGGCCATGTACCCACCGATGTACCTGGGAACCTATACACACAGCACCAACATATGCTGATAGGCGCATGTACTGTTCAGGTGTTGACATTCCGTGTTCCAATAGCTGTTGTGTGTACAATGTTTGTGGGCTGCCTATGTAGGATTCACACAGTGGGCCACCTATACATTACAATTTACAGGTGGTCGTGCTTGTGTGCCATCCATTTTACTGTGTGTGCAGGTGGAGAGGTGTGTCAGTCCGTAGGGGCCTACACTGTCAGCGTATGTGCTATATGTTTCCTCTTTGCCAAGGCGTAGGCATATTCAGCTCACCTCTGTCTGCCTATTGGGGCTGGCACAGTGTGTTCATGGTCTGAATCCCTCTGTGCCTGTGATGAGCTTGGCAAATGCGGTGGGCTATGAGGGCCTTCACCATTTTGTCCCTGCTGCAGCTGTTTCTGTAGGATCATATTATGTAGTATGGCACATACTATGACAATGTGGGCACACGTGCCTGGAGAGTACTGCAAGGCTCCACCAGATGTGTCCAAGCACCGGAACCATGATTTCAGCATCCCGAACACATGCTCTATGATGATTCTGGTTTGTGTGTATGCCTCATTATGGTGTTCTTGCATGGGTGTGTGTGCATTTCTGATGGGAGTCATCATCCACGGCTCCAGTGCATAGCCAGCATCCCCCACAAGGTGGCTATGTGGGATGTCCCCCCTGACAAATACCTGATACAGCTGTGAGGCATGCCAGATATGGGAATAGCTTCCAGGGCTGCCAACGCACACATCCATGATTATTCCCTGGGCATTGCACACGACCTGGCAGTTGATGGAGTGGAATCCCTTGTGGTTTGTGTAGCGCCTACCATGCTCACCGGGTGGTGACTTGATTTGTATGTGCGTGCAGTCTATCGCACCCAGTACCTCCGGGTAGTGTGCCACACGGTGGAAGTGACGCATATTGCTGGCCAACTCCTCCTGAGTTCGGGGGAAGTATATATGCTCATTGGCATGTGGTAACATGGCATCCAGGAACTGTTGTAGTACCCTGGATGCTGATTCCTGTGAGATCCCCATTATATCTCCAGTTGGCCTTTGAAAGGTACCTGTGGCTAGTATTCGCATGCTTACACACACATTTGTGTCCACTGGGATGGGTTCCCCTCTGTTATTTCTGGTTCTCAGGTGTGGCTGGCACAGCTCCACTATTTGCTGTAAGATGTCCCTGTCCACCTTGTAATGCTCTACTATCTCCAGATCATGTAGCCCCTGGTAGGTTACCCTTGGTCTAAACACTCTTCTCCTCCTCTGGGGCCTGTGGTATTTGTCGGCATCATCCTCCACAACACCGTCAGTCTCTAACACATGCTGATGAATCACAGCTATGGCAGCTCCCAACATGTACATTTTAAAAGTTCCCCGTGTGTTTACACCTATGGTGCAGTGTTTGGGAATTCACAGGTGTGTGTAGGGTGCTTTCACACTTTATACTATTGTGCTGTGAACATCGATGATGTCATAGGGTGTGTATGTATGATCATAGCTACAGGATATCTTATGTGTTTTACTACCGGAATTAATATTGTGGTGCCTTTGGTGTTGAATTACATTTGGCTGCCGTGGATTACCTCTTGACCTTCCCTTTACATTTCTGCATGTTCCACCTACCATTTTCTGGCATGCATGCAGCAGCCTGCTTTAATTTGTACTTTCTTAGACCTGGCGTATCTTGCGTAATGTGTGCTATTGCCGGTCTACTGTCGGTTTACTTTGCTCTGCTATGACAGATCTCCTATCTTTGCAATCCAATGCCTCCCCTCCTTTCTTTGAATTCCAATGCCTCCCCTATCCTGTTTTGCATGTTTCTGCAAGCAAACTCGACAGCTGCCGTCAATTGGTCGCCGTGAGTTGATTGGTGTTGATTGGTCATTAGTATGCCAATTACCCTATTTTGGCATTTCCTTCTTTTCTTCCCCTGACCTTCCTGTTTGTGCTATTGTTCGTGCCGCGTGCATCTGCTTACTGGGTTTCGGGCACGTTTTCATCCCCGTACACATGCGCTTTTGGGCACCATGTGTGCTCTCAACTAAACGATTCTATACCTTCCTCCCCACCCCTGTCCTGCAGCTTTGCTTAGCAATGGCCAGGCCAGATTTGCATTGCTCCAATGTGCCTACTGCTATGGTGCCACACCTCTCTGCTGATGTCATGTATCTCCTCTGAGCCACTCCTCAGTGTTATAGCACTGTGCCATATGGTTCAACCTTCATCCGGCGGGACATTTGCGATTCAGTATTATCTGCCTCATTTGCATGGCATTGACTACTAATTCATAGTTACCATGCCGAACACTGTTGCAGGCCCTTAGCAACCCTTGCACCTTGGTTGTGGTGTTCAATGCCTACCATTGTGTATTATGGTGTACACCTGATTTGTATTACATTGCGATTTTATGACATTTTTATATATTTTCTTTATGTTCCAGTTTCCGCACACATGCCCTGCGGTTGTACTTTGCATTACTGTGGACATGACATTAAAGTAGTTTTTTAAGTGTTGTGCATCCTTTCTTATGCCACTGGCTGTGTATTTAGCCTTTGGCATATGTTAACTTTGTAATACATGAGTCTGGTCTGCTTCCATAGCTCAGATGTTCTGTTTGGGAAAATGTAAACCGTGTTTTTGGTTTACATTTCCTTGTCCTTATGCTACACCTGCACCACTTTATGAATAGCTATATGCCTTCATTTGCATGGTGCGACACTGCACATCGGGTGATTAGCATACCTATGCCGAGGGCTGCGCAGTTCTGGCATACGCCGGTAGTGCACGTGGTATTGGATCGTACATGAATCGCTCGACGGCCATATCTGGCATTATTCTGCCTACGCTACGCCTGCACCTGGCTCAATCTTCATGAATCCCAGGGAAGTTCTTTATGTATCTTCAGCATATTTTACCATTCATGCTAAAATATCAATCAGGATTTTACAATAGCTTTAGTAGTTTGCTAGGTTCTTTTGGCTTTTTGTATAAAGTTTCTTAGCCAATATGTGTTGTTTGGCTATGTTTTTAAACTCTGTCCATGTAAGTTTGGATCTGTCCAACCAGTTTTTAGCTCTATAAGATTTTAATAGAGCACAAAGAGTTATTGTAATGTGCTTGGTGAGACTGTTGATATTGCCCGTAAAGATATGTAATATTGCTGTTTTCCATGATAGAGTAGATATCGAATAACCTGTTTTTTCTAGCAAGGATCTTAGTGAGCACCACAACTTATAGACTGTTTTACAACTCCAAAATATATGAATAATGTCAGCTTCTATGTTGGGACAAAATGGGCAAAATGTTGAATTAGATGGATTGAATCTGTTAAGATGGACAGGTGTGTGATATGCATTATTAAAACTAATGATCTGAGTGTAGATAAGTTTCTTAAAAGGTGTTAATTTCATGGTGTTTACATTGGCTAGTTCCTTCTGATTTACTGTCATGTTGCTACTTTTTACACCCCGATATTTTGAAAAAAGAATTCTATCTTGAAATTTACTTTTAGTTATTAATTTATAGGTGTTTGAGAGCATTTTTTCTTGAATAAAAGTGTCTTTTGAATTTGCTCTGCTAATTTGATATATTGCTCATTAACTTTGATATAAAATTTGTTTAATTATTAATTGGTATTTATTACTTTCTTTTAGATGGGTCTTGATATCATCCATTGATAGGTTCTGTAATTGGTAAAATTCCCATACCGTATGATTCTTTATTAAGGGATAATTGTTTATGTTAGCATGGAATTGGCAAGTTTTATATCAGGATTGTTAAGTATTAGTTGTAAAAGAGTGATTGTGTCTTTTAATTGTTATGATGTTAACAGTTTCTTGAAAATTTCACTTTTATTTATTAAGATTGTGTGAATTTTTAAAATCTTAAGAGTTTCTTGGTTTAGGAAGGGAATAGCTCTAAGATTAATTTTAGTTGATATTATATTTTGGTTAAATAATTTAATCCATAGTGGATTCCAGTCTTTTCCCTGTGAGCCATAGTTTGCTATTTGAATAATGTGACTGGCACTAATGATTTCATGGTACAATAGGAAGTCAGGATGGCCTAGTCCACCTTTTTCTTTGGGAAGCATTAGTTTATGGTAGCTGATTCTGGTGCTTTTTGGATACCAAATCAATTTTGCTAATCAAATTTTAACTTATTGAAAAACGTTATTGGAATTTTAGTGAATGTGGCGTTTAGTTGATATAAAATTTTAGGGAGTATGTTCATTTTAACAACTGAAGCTTTCGATAGCGTAGAAAGTTTAAATTTTCCCATCTGTTAATATTGCAAACTATATTAGACCAAGTTTTATAGCTGTTGTTATTTATCATATCTGATTGTGAATGTCCAGAGAATGCGCCTAGGTATTTCAAAGTGTATTCCACTTTGATTTTAGTCTCTGGATTCCTTATGACCTAGGGAATTTAATGGACATATAATTGATTTGTTAAGATTAATTGTGTAATTTGATAATTTGGAAAATTGGTCTATAGAATCTAAGATTTTACCAAGATTAGTATTATGGAACTGAAAATAAATATTAAGATCATCAGCAAATGCTGTGTATTTCAGTTACTGGCTTTTTAACAACAGGGAAGGAAGATATACCCTGGTATTCATTAACAATCAGAGTTGGATCCAGCACTAGGTGAACTTAAGTAATTGTCTACAGCAGCTGGCTGGGAGGGGAGTTGCTGGCTAGGGGGCTGCCACAACATTTACTTTTTGCTGTAAAAAATTACGTTTTTTTCTTTAAGGGCATTCATTATTCTTTAAGAATGCCATCTGCATCTGTGTGCTCTTGCGTGAATCAACATACACACACCTGCTGATGCTTCTGTGCATCCCTGAGTGTGTCAGTGCATACAGCTACTGTTGCACCTGCTTGTTCCTACATCCATTGACACAGACCTGCTGCTGCTTCTTTTTTTCCATGTCTATGTGTGGAATTTAAAAAATGCACATTCTCTGCCTCTTACTTCTTCTGTATAGGTATGCCTGCTTTGCTTTCCCTACAGAATTAGACAAATGATGAATGGAAGGTAAGGTGTGTGTGTGTGTGTGTGTGTGTGTGTGTGTGTGTGTGTGTGTGTGTGTGTGTGTGTGTGTGTGTGTGTGTCTGTAAAATGTCCTAGTTAGGGATGGCAAGTTAGTTCATTTACTCAGCCTCAAACTCTGTACCTTAGTTGCCAAAGAAAAGAGCCTGAATCCTCTACTGCTGCCACCAGACTACAAAAAGTGCATTTTCAAGGAATTGAGTGTTTCAGCAGATTTTCAAGCAATTGTAAGCTACAAGGGAAGAGAAGTTTATTGTTGCTTATGCTAAGTCCATTTTCAATGTGCAACTGTTTTGTTTAGAAATGGTTATCACTGTTTGTGCTATAGAATTTGAAAGCAATGTTATTAACGCAAGAGCTAGCATACTTAATTTGGATGCAGAAGGCTATGGGTTCTACTCTCACACCATGTGGATCGATTGCTGACAATGTGTTGTACATTAAGGGGGGTGGAGTACTACAGTCTTGAATATGTAATCCTTTAGATGAGATGCCTAGTAATTATGAACCCGTTGTTGATTTTTAATGCAACCTAGCAAATGTATTCTTCAAGGGCAGCAGGGCACTGCATTTGTAGATGAAACACTGAACTACAAAATTGTTTGCTAACAGAAACCTCTCCATTAGTTTCAGATCTCTTTAATGTAGACCTATTTTGATGACTTTTACTTCTGCTGAGATTGCAAGCAAAACTCAGCCATGCTAAATTTTTCACTGTGTGATATCTTAAACCTGCTGTAAAGGAAGCCCATGGGATATATGCAAATGATCTCTTAAGGACTTCAAGTGTTTCAGCTACATGACTTTTAAATGTCCATTACTTTTTTTTTTCCTTTTAAGTTTCAAAGTTATATTCAGGCCAACATAGCCAAGCACCACACAGCTAGTGGGTTATGGAATCAAATGTAATAATGCAATTACATATTTGAAATGTTCTCGACATATTATTGCTGTTACTATTTTAGAAATACTATCCTGTAATAAAACCAAATTGCTGCTTCAGGATATTGAACCCACCCACAGTTAAGGTGGTGTTTCCATTGCCTAATGCAAGCAGGAAGAGTTATTGAGGAAAGTATGCATGCTTGCAGTTAAGGTTGAAGAATGCCTGCTCAAGATGATAGTGATCGAGGGGCTAAAAATAGTTATGTAGCCTGCATTTGTACCTGAGACATACTTACTCCATGCCTCTGTCAGGGAAGTTAGTCTCCTACGGTCTGCCTCATGGTTTGCTGCTTTTCCTCTGCAGCTGTACAGTAAAAAAATAAATAAGTAATTGGGCTACTGTTGGCTGAAGGAGGAGAAGAGTGAGAAGGCATGCCCGAATGCAGGTAAAGGCTAGGACTGTGATAGTGAGGGTCGGAACTTTGAATGTTGGCAGTATGAATGGTATAGGAAGAGAGCTAGCTGATATGATGGACCGAAAGAAGGTTGGTATAATGTGTGTGCAAGAGGCCAGATGGAAGGGGAGCAAGGCTAGGTGTATCGGAGACAAGTTCAAATTGTTTTATCATGGTGTGGATGTGAGGAAAAATGGTGTAGGGGTTATCCTGAAGGAACAGTATGCTAAGAGTGTTTTGTAGGTGAAAAGAGTGCTGGATAGAGTGATGATTATGAAGCTGGAAATTGATGGTATAATGATGAATGTTGTTAGTGCATATGCTCCACAAGTTGGGTGTGCGATGGATGAGAAAGCATAATTCTGGAGTGAGTTGGATGAAGTGGTGATGACTGTACCCAAGAGTGAGAGACACGTGATTAGAGCAGATTCCAATGGGCATGTTGGTGAAGGGAACAGAAGGGCTGAGGAAGTGATGCTTAGGTATGGCGTTAAGAAAAGGAATGCAGAAGGTCAGATGGTAGTGAAGTTTATGAAAAGGATGGACATAGCTGTGGTGAATACATATTTTAGCAAGAGGGAGGAGCATAGGGTGACATACAACAGTGGAGGAAGATGCACACAGGTGGATTATATCTTATGTAGAAGGGCCAATCTGAAGGAGAATGGAGACTGTAAAGTGGTGGCAGGGGAAAGTGTAGTTAGGCAGCATAGGATGGTGGTTTGTAGGATGACATTGGTGATCAAGAAGAGGAAGATGAGTGTGAGGGCAGCACCAAGGATCAAATGGTGGAAACTGAAAAAGGGTTATTGTGAGGTGGAGTTCAGGGAAGAGTTAAGACAGGCACTGGGTGCAGTGAAGAGTTACTGAATAGCTGGGTAACTACAGCAGAGCTAGTAAGAGAGATGGCTAGGAAAGTTGCTTGGTGTGATGTCTGGAAAGAGGAAGGAGGACAAGGAGACCTGGTAGTGGAATGAAGAAGTACAGGAGCGTATTCAGAGAAAGAGGTTGGCAAAGAAGAAGTGGGAGTGTCCGAGAGATGAAGAAAGAAAAGAGTATAAGGAGATGAGGTGCATGGCAAAGAGAGAGGTGGCGAAGGCTAAGGATAAGCTGTATGAAGAGTTGTATGAAAGGTTGGACACTAAGGAGGGAGAAAAGGACCTGTACCGATTAGCTAGACAGAGAGACCAAGCTAGTAAAGATGTGCAGCAGGTAAGGGTGATAAAGGATAATGAGGGAAATGTACACACAAGTGAGTAGAGTGTGTTGAGCAGATGGAAAGAGTACTTTGAAGGGCTGATGAATGAAGAGAATGAGAGGGAGAGAAGGTTGGATGATGTGTGGATAGTGAATCATGAAGTGCAGTTGATTAGCAAGTAGGAAGTAAAGATAGCTATGAAGAGAATGAAGAATGGAAAGGCTGTTGGTCCAGATGACATACCTATGGAAGCATGGAGCTGTTTAGGTAAAATGGTAGTGGAGTTTCTAACTAGATTGTTTAATGAAATCTTGGAAAGTGAGAGGATGCCAGAGGAATGGAGAAAAAGTGTTTTGGTACCGATTTTTAAGAATAAGAGTGATGTGCAGAGCTGTAGTAACTACAGAGTGATTAAACTGATCAGTCATAGCATGAAGTTATGGGAAAGAGTAGTGGAAGCTAGGTTAAGAAAGTAGGTGATGATTAGTGATCAGCAGTATGGTTTCATGCCAGGAGAGAGCACTACAGATGCAATGTTTGCTCTGAGAGTGTTGATGGAGAGGTACAGAGAAGGTCAGAAGGAGTTGCATTGTGTCTTTGTGGACTTAGAGAAAGCATATGACAGGGTGCCTAGAGAGGAGTTGTGGTATTGTATGAGGAAGTCTGGAGTATCAGAGAAGTATGAGGTTTGCGGTGGGAGTGACAGATGTGTTTAAGGTGGAGGTGGGATTACATCAAGGATCAGCTCTGAGCTCTTTCTTATTTGAAATGATGATGGACAGGTTGACAGACGAGATCAGACATGAGTCCCCGTAGACTATGATGTTTGCAGATGACATTGTGATCTGTAGTGAGAGTAGGGATCAGGTGGAGGAGACCCTGGAGAGATGGAGATATGCTCTAGAGAGAAGAGGAATGAAGGTCAGCAGGACTAAGACATAATATATGTGTGTGAATGAGAGGGAGGATAGAGGAATGGTAAGGATGCAGGGAGTAGAGGTGGCGAAGGTGGATGAGTTTAAGTACTTGGGATCAACAGTTCAGAGTAATGGTGAATGTGGAAGAGAGGTGAAGAAGAGAGTACAGGCAGGATGGAGTGGGTGGAGAAGAGTGTCAGGAGTGATTTGTGACAGGCGAGTACCAGTAAGAGTGAAAGGGAAGGTCTACAAGAGGGTAGTGAGACCAGCTATGTTATATGGCTTGGAGACAGTTGCATTGACAAAAAGGCAGGAGTCAGGAGCTTGATGTGACAGAGTTAAAGATGTTAAGATTTGCACTGAGTGTGATGAGGATGGACAGGATTAAGAATAAGTATATTAGAGGGTCAGCCCAGGTTGGAAGGTTTGGAGACAAAGCCAGAGAGGCAAGATTACGTTGGTTTGGACATGTGCTGAGCAGGGATGCAGAGTATATTGGGAAAAAGATGCTAAGGATGTAGCTACCAGGTAACAAAAAAAGAGGAAGGCCTAAGATAATGTTTATGGATGTGGTGAGAGAGGACATGCAAGTGGTTGGTGTGACAGAGCAAGATGCAGAAGACAGGAAGAAATGGAAACAGTTGATCCGCTGTGGCGACCCCTAACAGGAGCAGCGGAAAGAAGAAGAAGATATATATATATATATATATATATATATATATATATATATATATATATATATATATATATTTATATATATATATATATATATGAAGACATGAGTAACTGTGTTGGTTACCTAGAAAATTAATGCCATAGCATACACAAGTTATGGGTCAGTATACTTACACAACTGAGGGTTTTTGCAGTCCTAAATTCAGCCTCCCATCAGTTGAGGCAGTCCTACTTGTACTTTTTAAGTTCTCTGTAGTGGTGAAAACATTTTTCTCCAGTGCGTGGAATGCCAGTTGCACTGGAGACAGCCTTGACCAAGCTACTCCAAGCCTTAGCCTTATACTGACACCTAGTATAATCCTCCTGCAGCAGCCTATGTTTGTAGCACTTCATGAGGGGTGCCACAAAAATCCCTTTGTTCTCTAAATTTAGCACCACTTTCTTTATCTCCAGACATGTATGCAGAAGTTAACCTAACAATATATGTCCAAATTGATACCCAGTTCAGATCTTACTTGTAACAGGTTGTGTGTAGCAATGCATATCCTTGCCAACAGCATTTGCATAACTGAAAGCAATATGGATTCCTTGGTGCACAGATTGAAATAGCATTAAAGATGTGAAACATAGCAGTGATTTTTGTCATCATAGGTTTGGAATAATGGTTAAGGTCTTCACCTCGTCAGCACAAGGTACAGGAGTTGATTTTGTTCTTGGGTTATTGGCTAGGCATAAAATGGCCTTTCAGGGTAGTTAGCCTAGTATTCATCTATGAGCCATGTATGATGCCCAAACTGTTGACATATGTTGCAATGTTCATTAATGAAATGTTTATATTTTGATGTTAGAACTTAAACACTGTTGAAATTGTAAGTTACCATTTGGGAATAGAACCAATGGGATAAAGAATACAAAACTTGAAACTTAGCTTATTAATTCTCAGAGCCTCAAGAGAACTTCCTTATAAGCATGCTAATTAGAGATATTGTAATTTTAGAATGAATAAAGATATACTTCAGAAAGGCCTGCAGGAGTGTGACTTTAAATAGTCCTGGGAATGCATTCTTATGTAAAAAATATGCATTTGTATTTGTAAATGTATTTTAGATGGATGGGGTTGCATGACCTGGTTACTACAGGTTGGGGTATATTACATACATACTTCAAAAGACATACTGTCATAAACACATAGTCAGGATATGTGCTGAATCATGATGATTATAAAAAAATATTGTGAACATCATACATATCCAAGTACATTTTAAATTAAATATCATTGTCATGTTTAAGAAATTGTGCATACATTAGCTTGATGTTATATGTGAATCATTAATGATATAGGCTAAATAGAAATGTTTAGTTATGCAGGCATTACTGATACATCACTTGCAATAAACATGTTTATCATTCTCATTTCTTTTTAGATTTACATTCTTAATTAAAATTTTGTGAGACATGAGAGTCTGACACCCTTTGTAAAACTGTCTTTTTGCTTGATTTGAACCATTAATCCCTTATATTCCTTATCAGTAGTCACTGCACTTACAAAATGTGCCACACACACAGGTAAGTAACAGGTGAAATTTCTGTACAGAGTGCTGACAGGTGCGCAATGCCACCAGACTTGTTCGCACTACATAAGGCATGCTAAACTAAAATGTTCACATTTCTTAGGCAATGAACTGTGTTTGCATACTATAATGTGTGTAAATATGTATTCATATCCCCTCTGTAAAATTAATAATTAAATATACTGGAACCCTGCATCACCTGTTTTATATCTCTTGATTCCCTTCAATTACACATTGTGCCACATGGATAGTTATCTCAGATGTGGAATGTATTCTCTAAGTACTATCAAGAATACTGGCATCCACTCACCATTGCCAGGTGTGCTTCTGCTACATACAGCATACAAAAGTAAAGGTTTCACTTTCTTCCTTCAGTACTGAACCCTGCTTGCATACTGCCAAGCAATGCACAAGCTCATATTACAAACTAAAAAATACATATTGATATTAATTGAAATAAGATCTGTAAACAGGATTTGAACACTGTATCCCATCTTATTTCTTTCAATTTACTTTATTTACACCCCGTGCCCCAGAGTGAGACATCTGTCAACTGCATTCTCTGCAGTCATTACATTCCAGGGTGCTTATGACCATGCACTGACACCAGGCATATCTGATCTACTGAAGGCAAGCCAAATTCAACTTTTCACTTATTTCTTAAGCCATGAAACTTAATTGAGCACTGTCAAGTGGTGTGCAAATGCAGAAGGCAATATAGGTTCATAGGTTCATAGGTTCATACTAGGCTATCTGCCCAAGGGCATTTATAAGCCTAGCCCATAGTTATGTGGCTTTCGCCACCCCTTTAGTTTGAATAAAAACTATGCCTATCATTTTGCTGTGCCTCTGTCAAGTAGTGACACTGAAGTAATCCCTGGAGTATATCTGCAATCTCCCATCCATTGGTCAAGATTCCTCTTCAATATGTAGTACAAACATTTAAAAAATATTTGGATAATAAATTAAAGTAACGTGAAATTAATAAATGTGTACATCTAGCAATGAGCAGAGCTACTACTGCATTACACTGACATACTCAGCCTACTCACATCTCCTTGCCATATCACTACTATCATTTATGTCTGACAATATCAGGAGCTTAGGTAATGCCATGGGAATGGAAAAGGGACACAGAACAGCAGAAATGCTTTCATTTTTTTTTCATACAACATATACAATTAATATTCAAATACCCACAGTAGTGGTGCTGTGGTAGCATTGTTGCCTCACAGCAAGACGTTATCCCGTTTGATTCTCAGCTGGAGCGTCTTTTGTGTGGAGGCATGCGTGAATGGGCATGCCTTCATTGAAGGTTGTGTGTCAGGGCTAGTAACTCGGCACATAAAAATCCACTACCAAACATTAGCGGACCAGAGTTCCGCTGTGGCGACCCCTAACCGGGATAAGCCGAAAGACACAACAGCATTCACATAATTTCAAATAACTTGTCTGTCAGTTTTAGTTAGTACTGACATTACTTGAGTTTCCCACCTCAAGATGTTCATACACCAAATGAGTGTCAATATTTATTATGATCTCCCTCAGTAAAATGATCTGTGAACAGGTTTCAAGCCTTGCATCACCTGTATGGTTTCTTTAAGCTCAGTACATTCACGCATGATGCCAGAGAGATAGGAGTGTGACAGCTTAAATTTCTTCAATCAGTAATGTTCAGAGTACTGAGGAAACCATACTAATGCCAGTTTCAGTTGCACTACTGATGGCATTCCAAATTAAATTTGTCAGTTTTTACCTCGGGAAGTAAACTGCCATTCACTCTTACTTATTGCTGCAAGTTAACAGAGCGTAATGCCAAATGGCATGCAAATGGAAAAAGGATACCCATGTATTCACACAATATTAAATGGACTGCAAACTCTGCAGGTGTCCTCTCTGTCTTTATGGTGCCTCATTCTCATATCTATGCTTCCTTAACAGCAATGCTATCTGACTTTCATTATATATGGCAACTGTATCAATGCTTAATGAACTCCCTTGAATATGGACAGAATTCCTTAGTAAGAGGCAATAACTGTGGTCATTTAAACATCATTTAAATGTTAGGAATGTTGCTCTCCTAACTCAGTTAATGTACTTTCAGGCTTTTTGGCAAGTCTTTTCTCCCTGACACATCCAAAGTAAGTGTACATCAAAGATGGGAGACTATGAGACACTAATTGTTCCTGCAGTCAGACTAATCATAGACATGTGCAGGCCATTAGCAAACACTTCTGAATACTTGTTCTTGATACAGAACCACTACTAACTGAAGCAGTAGAGTCAGAGATCCAGATAGCTCGGCAGGGGATTCACACAGAATCCTTGATGTTGGTGCTGATGTAGATGCTAAATCCAGAGTGTCTCAAACAGAATTTCCAGGTATGTAAAATAGTAATAATTATAAGGTTAATTATATATATATCTTTATATGTGTATTTTTTATATACATATTTCTTCTATGTCTGCTATATCTAGAACCAGTGATAAGTGTGTTAGACAACACAGTAATAGAGAGATAAAAGAGGGTGTTTGGGGGGGGGGGGATTCAACTGGTCAGTATATTTTTGTATGAAATCATTCTTAATCTGCATCCCCAATGTAAAGGGGATTACTCTTTGTTTTATGTTTCATTTGCATTGTGATACTTATCAGCCTTTTTTTCCTTCCCCTTCCCTGCATACAGGACATCTAGACTGCAGTCTATATGACCATATGTACATGGGAACCGCATGTTTGTTATTGTTATTAGTGTATATAATGGAGATTCAGGTCTAACTGAGAGTAATATTTGTATTGCTTTAGCATCTATTATATTTTAACATACCTTCCATATAACAAAAAGTTTTGATTAATTTCATTCTTTATTTTTCTTTGCTGTGTTCATTGCTTGTTATCATAGGTGATCCTCACAGTGGCACTCTGGAACTTCTGTTACCTGATAGTAGAGTATCATAAGCCTCTGATGATGACAATGATGATGATGATGATGATGATGATGAAGAGATAAAAGTCTGGGGGTGGATTCTCGAATCCCTGCCCATATTTCAGACACAGTCAGTATGCCTATGCATTCCCATGACACAGATACCTCTGATATAGGACAGGTTGAGGATGACACAGTTGATCAGGGTAATGTGATTATTCTGGTTAGAGAACTGTTTGATTCTCCCTGTGGACATCATCAGGGTGAGGCGCCACACAGGAGGGTTAGTAGAGGTGCTCAGAGGAGGCCTGCCTTTCCCCCTCCTCCTGATGCTGGCGTGTCATTAGGTGCCACCAGAAATATGTGTAGAGCCATAGTGGTGGCACAGGCATGCTGCAACAGGCCCTAGGAAGAGCTAGTGTAAGTACTAAACACCATGCATTCTGATATAAATTACTTCATGAACCATGTGGGCAACTTATTGGATTGGGTGAATGACACATTGGATCAGCAGTTGCTCTTTTGCAAAGTCACCCCTAGCAATCCTTGTTTACAGTTTGCAGGTGTGCCATGTATGTAAGTCATGAAAACTGCCTGGGTTAACTGTACAGACATTACTGTTTGTCGTTTTTGCATTTAGTTACTTGTAACACATTGCACTCAAGTTACCAGGCACTTGCTCACTAAAGCAATTATATAAGTCAGCACTAAAAATTAAAAGCACTACACCCTCACTCCCCACTGGCCCTTGTTTTCAATTATTAAGGAATTCCCAATATTATTCTAGCATGTCCAAAGGTCAGTTGTCAATCTCCTCTCCGGTCCAGCTGGTGAATCTGGGAATCTTGAGGCAATGTTATAACTGCCTCATGTACACAGACAATCCTCTCCTCCTCCCACATAACACAAATACTTGCGAGAGATGCAGCTATTTAGCCAAACTGGAGGCTGAGCTCTCTCAACTCAGGACTGGCAAGACCAGACAGGAGGAGAAGGCAACTACACACACCACAAAACCAGCCTCACATAATGCTACCACACAACTGAATCAAACACATAAACACACAAAGACATACTCGGAGGCTCTGAATAAAAATTTACCTAAACAGCAGAGGCCTCCAAAGCAGACACCCAAACAACTGCTACCTCAAGACACCCCACAAGCAACACATAAACCACCAAAGCAGTGTGCAAAGCAGTCACAGCCCTTAAGGCCAAATACAACACCAAACATACTTGTCATAGGTGACTCCATAGTCAGACACACTGACGTCCCACTCACCAGGCTGAACAAGAAGAGGGTCACAGTAAGCTGCCTATCGGGTGCTAGAATCCGCCACATAACACAAGCACTCTGGTCACTCCACGGCAAGTACAAATATGACACACAGTCATTGTCCATGCTGGTGTGAATGACCTGAGACGTACCTCCCTGGACTACATGAAAAGAGACATAGAGGAGCTCTCTGATTATGTAGCCCAGGCAGGTATGACCCTGACCCTGAGCAGTATCCTTCCTTCACCAAGAATGATGCCACAATATAGAGACAAGATGATCAGCTTTAACAATTGGCTTAATGTCTGATGTCATTCAAAGGGGATCCAGTGTCTGTCTGCCTGGGATGACATGCTTGACAAGCCACTCTGCTTCGCAAGGGACAGCTTGCACCTGTCACCCCTGGGATTCCGGATATTGGCTAAGGCTCTTGCCACCCCCATAGTGCCTTTTTTAGGCAAGGATCAAATTCTAAACCTACCACCCTAGAAAACAAAAATGGGAAGAAACTGAGGGTAATGCTGCTCAATGCCAGAAGTCTAAATCTCAAAATGCACGCACTCGAGGCCCTTCTCAGTATGGAGAACATCGATGTCTGTGCTGTAACTGAAACCTGGTTCAAGGCTCCTGAGAGCACCCCGGCACTATTAGGTTTTACCTCATATCATGCGTTCCGGCCCCAAAACCCAGACCACACAACAAAAGGAGGGGGTGTATCCATATTCATAAAGGATACCCACACCTCCAGGTTGGTGGCAATGCACGAAGCTTTGGAAACCATCCAGGTGCAACTAACCATAGGCAAAACTGCTCTACAAATTGTAGCATGCTACAGGCCACCCTCTCAAACTCAGGGACCCCACACAGCCTTCCTGAAGACACTGGAGGGTATAAATGTATCTCCAAACACCATCATATTGGGTGACTTTAACTACCCGAATATAGACTGGGAACATTACTCAAGCCCTAACTTTCTAGCCCAACGGTTCCTGGAGTTCATAAATTCAAATGCCATGGAACAGCTAGTCACTGTTCCCACGAGAGGAGAAAATATACTAGATCTCATTATCACAAACATGGGGACAAAATGCTCCACACCGGAAGTATATCCCTCATTGGTGAGATCTGATCATAAACTAATCTCACTGGAAATCCACATGCGCCCCACCGCAAACAAAAAAGACCACAGTGAAGAACTTCTCTAAAGCCAACTTCACACTACTCAAGACTGGTGTGGTATCCTTCAAGGCCCCTGAGCCAGTGGAAACCACAACCAAAGCTGTGGAAGCCCTTACAAATGCCTTCTATGAACACCTCCAGGACTGCATGGATCAGGCAATCCCAAATAAAACCAAGACTCTTTCCACAAAGGGCAAACGTCCAGTCTGGTGGACCCCAGCCATTAACAAACTTTACAATAAGAGGAGAAAGCTATTACATGATAGAACAAAATCCATAAAAGGGAAGTCATCCCTGATCATTATTAGTAAAAAAATATGAGCACTCATAAAATCAACTAAGGCCAATTTTGAGAGAAAAATTGCCATGGATTCAAAGGACAATCATAAGGCCTTTTTCAGCTATGTTAGGAACCTGGGTGGAAACTCCCAGATATGCTCAGAATTAGTCCAAAATGATACAAAAATCACTGAACCCACAGACATTGCCAACATACTGGCAGACAGGTTCAGTGCAAACTTCACCCCTCTCCCCTAAAGGAGAGATAACTATCCCAGCAGAGTGTAGCCTCCCAGACATCTCAAATGCGCAGGTGAAAGCTGCTCTCTCTAAAGCTAAAAACACAGCATGAATGGGACCGGATGGTGTCCCCGGCTGTGTGCTACATGAGGTAAATGAGGAATTAAACCTGCACATAAGGCAGCTGTTTAATCTCAGCCTTACCACAGGATACGTGCCCAAGGAGTGGCATACGGCAACTGTGGTACCACTCCACAAAGGCGTTGCATCTACGGACCCTGGTAATTACCACCCCATAAGCTTAACAAGTCTAGTCTGCAAAGCTATGGAGAGGATCATAATGGAGCTCATAAACAAAGATATAGGGGACTTGCAGACATTGGACCCCACCCAGTTTGGCTTCGTCAAGGGCAGATCATGCCTTTTGAACTCGGTCGACTTCTTCAAAACAGTCACCAAGGCCATTGATGAGGGAAAGGCAGTCCATACAGCCTACCTTGACCTTGCAAAGGCCTTCGACACAATACCCCACTCGGGTATTGTAGAAAATCTTACCAGCTTAAATGTAAACCCATATGTCACAAGATGGGTTGCAAACTGGCTTAAGGACAGAACCCACAGGGTTAGAGTTGCTGGTGCTATGTCAGACTCCAAGCCGGTCACAAGTGGTGTCCCACAGGGCTCGGTCCTTGGCCCCCTATTATTCGTCATCTACTTCTCAGAAGTACAGGCCAACATGGGAGGACTTTGGCTGACAAAGTTTGCAGACGACTGCAAACTGGGCGCCATAGTGGAAAGTGCATCGGACATGGATATCCTTCAGAAGGGACTCACGGAAACAGATAGCTGGTGCCAGAGCCATGGCCTGAAGTTAAACACCAAAAAATGTATAGTCATATCCTTCGGGAAAAACAAGGTAACCCCAAGCTACCATATAGGTGGCAATCCACTAAGCACAGAAGAGGTTATCAGGGACCTGGGGACCCAGGTTGACAGTGGCCTTTCTTATGACACTCACGTTGCTAAAGTGGTTAGAAAGACCTTCTACATTGCCCACCTGATCATGAAGGGATTCACATCCAGATCTAGTGAGGTCATTGTTCCCCTGTACTCTTCACTTATCAGACCAATGATCGAGTACAATGCCCCATTCGGGATGCATCTCACCCGACATCTGCAGCAATTGGAGAGACCCCAAAAGTTTCTCACCAAAAGGATAAAGGGACTCCAAAATCTGTCATATGCTGCCAGATTGAAGAAACTCCAGCTCTATTCAGTTGCATACCGTCTGCTCAGAGGTGACATGTGCCTGAAATACAAGGCCATGTCCAACCCGGAATTAATGGACATGCTCCACCTCAAAAAATCCAAATCCACCAAAACCACTAGAGCAAGCGACTTAAACCTTAGCACGGATATAAATAGGACGTGCTGGAGGGATAGATTTATCACTCAGAGACTCCCTATGCTGTGGAATAAAATCCCGATCGATGTGAGGCAGAGCACCTCGCTGGCTCTGTTCAAGAGAAATCTTGACCTGTGGATGGGAGATCGTAGGTTTATCCCGGGAATCATCTCTGTGTCACTGCTGGACAGAGGCACAACAAACTAATGGGCACAGTATTTTTTCATATAAGGGGTGGCGTAAGCCACAAAAATTTGGGCTAGGCTTATAAATGCCTTAGGGCAGATAGCCTAGTATAAACCTATGAACCTATGAACCTATGAACTGTAGATGATCTCTTGTGGATTACAGACAACCTGATAGTTTATAGAGTGGTAATCTTTTCTGTTGATATACCTCCTTCCCTATTCATTGGGTAGGAATTTTATTTCTCTCTGTCTGTACAATCGATGGACTCCAACACTTCATGGAAGTATGCTACTGCACAAAATTCCTGCATGGTTCTTGCACTTTCCTGTCGGGTGCATAAGAAACAGGTGTGATGCCTTGAATGTTGTAGAATTGCATTTAAAAACTGATCTAATATTCTAGAGGCTGATGCCTTTGACACCCGTAATATATTCCCTGTGGGTCTCGGAAAAGGAGACATAGCTAGTATGCTACAGATACTATTGTTACCATTGGGATAGATTCTCCATGATTTCCCTGGGCTTGAGATGAGGGTAGCAGAGGTTGCATATTTCCTCCAGTGTTTCCCTGTACACCCTGTATCTCTCAGAATTTTCTATGCCATGCAGTCTATTGCAAGTCAAATAAGGTCTGAACAACCTTCTTCTTTCCCAAGGTCTGGCAGCAGCAGCACCTTGATTTAAACCCTGTTCCACATGCAGTATAATGATAGCAGCAGTAATGGTAACATGTTTCTTTTTAATAAGTGTAATTGTGCCTCTATTACAAAGAGTTTTTGGAGTTCAGAGCAAATGGCTACACTGAGTGTACATGATTACTTTATAGCTGCCTGAATAGCTCTGCCCTGTTGGATTGGTTAATTAGCATGTAATTTGGTTCTTTGTGCTGATAAGGTTATTTTGCTGTTTCACTTTATTTTGAGGCTCTACTCAATCCCCAGGATTCAGCAAGCTCTGCACAGTGTGCAGGAATAGTGCACGAGCTGCTGCATGCAATATGGCCAATGAGCGATCCAGGAATGAGCTCCCGGGACATGCACGAGCTCTCCAACACTATTCTTGCATGGACACAGCTTCTGTATGTTAATTACCCCATTTGTAAGTGAAAACCATGTAAATGAGCTGAATTAGTGATGCAGAAAGCATGCAGGCGTCTGTGCAGGAATAATGTAACCTGCAGAAATATATTCGGCTACCAACCGAATTCATTTCTGCAAATTATAAAACAGAGGCATGACAGCTCCAAAGAAAGCATGTATTCAATGTAGTAGGCATCCAATGGCGATTGGCATGGTAAATAGTTGCAAAATTATAAAAAATAACTTTTATTTATTTTTTTTGGCTGATTTCGGCAGTTTAAGCATAGGGTAGCAGTGCGCATATGGGATCGGCCAGAAAATAACAAAGAAAGCTGGAAATAAACTTTTAAACCAAAATCAGCATTCTGCCATAATAGCCAATGGCATGCAGAAGACAACAATACCATTGAATAGTGGTTGCTAATGGGGAAGGCTAAGTGTCAGTCTTGTAACCATGCATTAGCAGTCAGTTTTATGCAAATGAGGGGACTGGTACTTAATCACAGAGTTCCCCTCAGTGTTAGCTAGTATCCAGCCATGTAAGTGCAGCAACACCATAGTGCAAGCCTAAGAGGTAGATTACCTCATAAGGGGGAGTGTCATGTATGCTGTAAGCTTATTGGAGCTCTGTGGCCCATGTTTGCCCTTAGCTAAGCACAGCTAAGGAAGGCGGTGTATCTGAGGCTGCCAAGCAGTGTTTACATTGCCTAAACAGGTGTGCGTACCATGTCCCGGGTTTAAAAAAAAAAAAACAGGAAATAGCAGCTCTCTTCACATCTGAGCACTGAATATACACAGCGTGCCTCAGGGCTTAAACAGGAAGGCAATGGGAATGGAAAACAGCAGTAGGAAGGCAATCAAGTAGAACTAGCATAGCTGGCAGGTGAAATGTATCAGAATCAGCCAATTACACAGGCAGCACCCCAGCCTAGCCCAGCCCACCACAATACTAGAAGCTATGCAAACACCTTTCACTCTGATTTTTCCCACAAACTCTACACCACTGGTGTACACAGATGGGGAAATTTTACCAGACAAAACTCTCAAAATGATAGGGGCTGCTGTCCCTCTCATACATCAATATGTGGAAGAGGCTGAGGGTGTTGAGGATGAGAATGCTGATGACCAACCCGCAGTGAGGAGAAGGAGAAGAATGTACAGACCCACGGTAACCTACCAAGGACTACAAGAGCTGGAGATAGTGGAGCACTATAGGGTGGACAGGGACGTCCTGCAGCAAACTGTTGAGCTGTGCCAGCCATGCCTCACACACAGAACCAACAGAGGAGAACCCATCCCAGTGGATACCAAGGTATGTGTAGGCTTAAGAATACTAGCCACAGGTACCTTCCAAAGGCCAACTGGGGATATCATAGGGATCTCACAGACATCAGCATCTAGGGTACTTCACCAGTTCCTGGATGCCATGTCAGCACATCCCAGTGAGCACATACATTTCTTCATCACCCATGAGGCACTGACCAGCAATATGCATCTCTTCCACCAAATAGCTGAATACCCTGAGGTAGTGGGTGCTATAGACTGCACGCACATTCACAGCAAAGCACCACCTGGCAAGCAGTGTAGGGTTTACATAAACTGCAAGGGGTACCCCTCCATCAACTGCCAGGCCTTGTGCGATGCCCAGGGCATTATAATGAATGTGTGTGCTGGCAGCCCTGGAAGCTATCACGACTCCCACATCTGGCATATGACACAGCTGTACCAGAGATTTGCCAGTGGGGACATCCCATATGGCCACCTAGTAGGGGATGCTGGTTGCACATTGGAGCCATGGCTGATGACACCCATCAGAAATGCACACACACCAGAACAAGAACTCCATAATGAGGCACATGCACAAATGAGAATCATAATAGAGCATGTATTTGGGATGTTTAAGTCACGGTTCTGGTGCCCTGACATATCCGGTGGAGCCTTCCAGTACTCTCCAGCTACATGTACACGCATTTTCATTGTATGTGCCATGCTACACAATTTGATTCTGCAGAAACAGCTGCAACAGGAACAGCACAGGGCAGGGCCACACCCCCCCCACCATTGCAAAGGCCAGCACAGGCACAGAGTAATTCAGAGGAGGAACAACCTGAGCCTGCCCATCTAGGTAGAAGGAGGCATGCCCAGTATGCCCAGGCTTTGACAAAGAGGCAATGAATAGCACATACACTGACATGGTAGGAACCCAGGGAATGACACCTCTCTCTGACTCACACGTACAGTAAAAGGGATGCCAAACATGACACTACCTGTGCTTTAACATGTATAGGGAGTGTACTATGTGCATCCAACATAGTCAGCCCTATAGCACCATCCTCAATATTGACACAGCCACAAGTAAGTCACTCTTCCTATCAATTTCTGAATAGAGCAGTATGTGCTGCTAGTCCTAGCTATGGTATGGATGTGAGCATGCAAGGGAATCGGGTGGCTGAATGGGATGGCAGCTGAAAGTGGACACCTATATGGGCAGCATGGAATCCATAACAAATACTGGTGTCAACAAAGTAGGCAGTACTAGACAAGGTAACTAATCCCATTGCAGTACATGTGGTGCCCCAAATGTGTGTCCATAGGACACACACATGCATGCCAGTGAGGTTCACATACCTAACAACAGGCTCAGCTAGCAGGACAGGTGTAGATGACCATAAAAAAAAGCTGTGCTAAGGCCTCCAATTAATGGCAATGGATAACAGCCCCCCTCCAGACCTACGCAGACAGATAACAACATGTCAGGCAGTTGTATGTTAGTTCTGCAGGGTATGAAGTCTGAAACTGAAATGTAGGTCAATAAAACCTAAGATTTGTACTCTACTGATATGCCTCTAATCTGCATGATAGGTCAGAATATAAAATGAAATGGGAGCCAACAGAGTACCTGAAATACTAGTACAGTCATAGCAAATGTTTGCAGTTGTCAGGTGTGCCCCCCCCCCCTGCACAATTCTATGTAGAAATGCAGGAACATGTATGAGTGGGGTTAATAACAGTGGAGCACAGATTACCTGAGCTGGCCCAATTTACAGGATAGATTGTTGCATGTGTACAATATGCAGGGCTCTATGTGTTAGATTGTTGTGTGTTGTACATTGTGTGGAAGTGGTCAGCATGTAGGCATGGAGGGTTGTGTCCCATTGGCCTATGGCCACTACTGTTTATGACAGGGCCATGTTCTGACAACTGCAGTGCCAACCACAATGCATCCCAGCAAGACCCAATTCAGAAGTCATCCATACTCATTGTTCAGATATCAATATCTGTCACCATCTGAAAGATGGACATGCCATGCATGTTGGTCCAAACATACACACAGTACACAAGTGGAAGTACCCTAGACAGAGTACATAAAATGTAACTGTCAACTGCATACACCTTTGGAATTGTACATACAGGTTAGCAGCACATTAGCTGCATGTGTAGTATGGAATACTGATGTATTCTGGCCAATCACTGGCAGACCACAAAAGGCACAGTTATGAAGTAATGCGAGAATGCCTGTGTCCCAGTGCAAGGCAGCATAAGGGGAATGTCCCAGGTATATCTGTGACTCAGCTGCAAGAAGCCTCCATATCACACATGCACTCAACTCACCCCACCATCATCCACAGGTTTATCACAGGTCATATCCCTGCTGTTGGGAATGAGTACACCATGACCCCCACTTCTGTATGGGAATACCCACAGAATGAAGAATTCTAAAGAGGTGTCCTACGCAGGTGTGTCCCTACCCTAGCTGTAAACAGCACCCTGCCAGCATCCATACCAATGGATTAATATGGACAGGAACTATTGTCATTAACACCTCCCACACTTACCCTGCCACCCCAGGGGAATCCAGTGGCTTGCAGCCTGGGGCTGTAGGAGTGAAAGAATACACTGGCCTGCTACAGATGGTCTGCATCACTACCAAATTCCCTGCAGTCCTCTGTCAAAGGCCTGTACCTCACCCGTACTGCAATGTATGTTTTCTCATGGGGTCCCAAATAACAACATAAAACAGTCCACAGAACACAAATGCAAGGCCATGTCAACAAATCCCAGTAGCATGCCCACCATGTCATACTGCATGAACTGTGGACCAACCCCTAAATAATGCTGGGAGGAAGGGACAACTATAGGGATACTTCACAGATATCACTTGCATAATGTTAGGAAGAGGATAGAATAACAGAGTGGGTGGTGTAGAAGCATGGATGCCATGGATTGTGTGAAGTCTGAAACTATGATGAGTGCCTATACTACCCCTGCCTACAAACCCAGTAATGGGTGGCTACAAACCCACAAGTAAACCAGAATGTGAAGGAGAACTGACCAGATATATGAGACCTGCCTTCTGGTAACCTGGGTGAATCTGTACAGCTGAGAGTTATGGCCACAGCAGGATATGGCCATTCTGTTATGTCGATAGATGTACAAGCAGGGAATCCTCAGCCACCACAGTACCAAGGTGTTGGACCATTTACACAGATCCATCAGCAAGTGTCTTCAGCAAATCCTCCAGAATGGCACAAGTGTGCAAGAATATGTAGGCTGCAGACCACAATGCTGGATACAGCTTCATTCATCTTATATTTCCCTGGAAATAACTGTGAGCAAATAAGTATATCTGTTGGTAGTTGATGACCTAATACATCACAGTGTAAAACAGTACATGTCTGAATATCTCTGCTAACACCAACCATGTAACACAAGAAAAATAGACAGCAATAGTTACAGCATCCCACTATCTGTCGCCCATTGTGACTCCATATTTTCAACCTATCTACAGATTTCCTGCAGAAACAGGTTACTAGCTGTAGGTGTAGAACACAAAATCCTGCACTGGAGTACAACCTACCTGGAATGGATTCACACACTCAATACAGAAGGTTATACTGGGCATGCTCCAACACTTAGAGAAATGAAGCCCATGTTTGACAACAGTGGACTATACATATCTGTCAATCGCAGATGTCTGTGCACACACACCACTTTGCACACCAGTCATGCTTTGCACACACATTGGATATGAATACTCACACATATCCAAGGCCAACACACTATAATAGGTCAGACATACACACAGAGATGTGGAGAAGAGAGAGGCAGACAATGACATAGAGATTGCATTATGAGTCCTATCCCACCCACCACACATCCACTTGGCCAATATCACATGATGTGCCGATGCCAATCACTATAGACATTTGCTTTTGTTAGTCCTCAGCCCTATAGTGTCTGTAGTACTTGTGATAACTGTGTAACATGATAGTACAAATCAGTATTAATCTAGCATTATTATACACAGTCCTGTCAAATATAAAGTTGTGTGTGACTGTGTGTTGTGTGTGTGTGTGTGTGTGTGTGTGTGTGTTTCCAGAGGAATGGTTTATGGCCCATTCAGACACACTGCACTTCCCATAGCCCATGTTAACACTCATGCTGATTTCAGTCACCTTGAAATAACCCTCTGGCCAATTATCAGCCCTATAATCTCTGTGGCACATGCAATAACTGCGTAATGCTGTAGTGCAACATACAAGCTAGATAGGAGTTCTACTCCCAGACATAGCAACTGTGTGTGTGTGTGTGTGTGTGTGTGTGTGTGTGTGTGTGTGTGTGTGTGTGTGTGTGTGTGGTGTGTGTGTGTGTGTGTGTGTGTGTGTGTGTGTGTGTGCGTGTGTATAGAGACTAATGATTTTGAGGCCATTCACAGTCACTGCATCTCCCATTGCCCTACTTTAGCAAGCTTGCTGATGTCAGTCACCTTGAAATACCCCTTTGGAAAAGAGCTAACCCTATAAGCTCCGTAGCATGTGCGATAGCTGAGTAATGCTATAGTGTAATAGTAATCAGGTAGGAGTTCAAATCCCAGACATGGCAAATGTGTGTATATGTGTGTGTGTGTGCAGGAATTAATGATTTTGAGGCCATCACAGTCACTACAACTCCCATTGCCTTACTTTAGCAAGCCTGCAGATATCAGTCACCTTGAAATACCCCTTTGGACAAAGGCTATCCCCCTAAACTCTGTGGCACTTGCCATAACTCTGTAATGCTATAATATAACATACTGATTAGGTAGGAGTTCTAATCCCAGACATGGCAACTGTGTGTGTGTGTGTGTGTGTGTGTGTGTGTGTGTGTGTGTGTGTGTGTGTGTGTGTGTGTGTGTGTGTGTGTGTGTGTGTGTGTGTGTGTGTGTGTGTGTGTGTGTGTGTGTGTTACATTATATTGAGGACCTACTATATGTCACAATGTCCACCTTACAAGGACAAGAACTGTGCCTGCCAGGGGTTCCACAGGAACTACCAGGTACAAGGCCAGATATGCTACTCTCCCCTGATGATGACAAATGTTCGCTGGAACCAGGTCCCTGTTGGGACTGGCCAGGGCCACGTGCACATGGACTGCTGTGTTGTGGTGTAGACAGCACCCCCCCCCTGCAGTGCTGGTGCTGGTACTGTCACTATGGGAGTAGCTCTGACTTGTTGCACATCCATATAGACCTCCACCTGTTGGTGTTGCTGACCTTTGTTCACATGGCTGTCACCCTACTTCCACCATATGCTCTAACACAGACATTGCAGGGTCCAGGATTCCCACTATCTCACCCAGTCATCTATCCAGGACCTCTGCAAAATAATGGTGGGCACCTGCAAGATCACAGATGTCAATAACAGCAGAATGAGTAGCCCTCTGGAGCCTCAGACCCTGTCTGGTATAATATTCCATATGTGCCTATGCCTCCATGATGGTCAGAAACATGCATCTGGTGACACCTGCTGTGGCAGTTTTTCCAGGTGAATGATGGCCAGCAGCCTCTCATTACCCAACTGTCAACATGCATGACATATGGCAATCAACAGCATGCACTGCAGCTATACTCAATCCCTGTTACAAAGTATTGCTGTGCACCTGTTCAGCACCCTGCCATATACTGTGCACCATACCTCACAAGTGTACAGACCATTGCTGAATGTGTATATGTGTGACATTTATGTTTGCTCTGTTGCTCTCAGCCCTTATGAGTTTGTCTGACACATACCTGAGTTGATATGAGGACAGATGTCAATAGCAAATGCCTGATGTCCAATTTGCAGATCTCATTAGCAGCAGTGCATATATGAGCTATAAAATCCAATTATACCGACAACCTCCAAAGCTTACAGCGGCTATGAGGAGTGTACACACCCTTATTGACATGCCATCCTCTTCCCTGATATGCCATGGGGCCACAGTACTGCATATGTTAACATTACACACACCATATGTGACATATGACCTGTGTAATCAAATGCTGTATCAAACAAATGTGTTAGCTGTGCAGATATTGATTGGGATGCATACAATATGTGGGTTGCATAAGTGTGCACACCCTTAACACAATGGTTTGTTGCAGCACTTGTTAAATGAACTGCAGCAGTCACTATTCTTGGAAGGTGTATACTAGCATGGCCCATCTTCACTTGCCATTATTTGGTCACTCCACCCTACAAATGTCCCCCAAGTCTGCCAGATTGCAAGGCCAGCTCATGTGCACAGCCCTTGGAGGTCACACAGTGCTTTCACTATTGATGTGGAGTCAGGGTTATGTCTGGCACACTGCATGACCTTGACTGTGTTCAGATACAGCCATTCTTAGTGAGCTTTGGATGTATGGTTCAGTTCACTGTTGTGTTTCAGGATGACACCCCCTCCCCATCATCAGCCTTTTTGCAGATGCTTGACAACTATGGGCCACATATGAGTGTCATTTTGCAGTGTCCCAAATTCAGAACACCATGTCTACTGGTCTAGTTCCTGCTAATGAACAGCAAACCTAAACATGTACACTGGCACCAGCAAAGTACAGATGGGGATTGTGGGCCTGAGGTGGAGTGATGTGTTGCTTGTGTAGCACATGTATCTTTATTAATGCTGTCTGTAGGTTTCAGCCTTAGTCTCGGTACACCATTATACATTGCAATACTTGCCTTTGGGAGACCTGCTGTTATGCATATGCTACCTGTAGAGACCCCTGGATGATGTCTCCTGTGGAACAACTCTTCCATCTGATTACCCTATCCCATAGGCCACACTTATGAAGAGTCCAGGTAATTGTTGGCACAGGTACTGTACAGGCAGTACTTGCTAGACATTCCTGAAAGTCCCTCAGTGTTGCTGCATGTGTCTGGGCAGCCTCCATGACCAGTTTGCAGCATATGTTGTCATCTGTCTTGGATGGGCATCTGT